>NC_083334.1:25838305-26144075 GCF_963455315.2 Globicephala melas | reverse complement strand
TGAGTAAGTACCACCAATATGTGTGTATTTATATCTTTATATTTTTTTTAATGAACTAAACATTAACTATAGACAGAACACTCATGAATTCTTCCTGCAGACCAATGAGCATGAGCCCACGTTGTAGAGAACGCTGCTCTGGATTGCTTCAGTCCTTCTGTGTTTCTGCAGGTGGCACCATGGTCCCAGCACCTAGGAAAGGCACACTGCCATACTCCTTCCCTTCTCTCCCCAGACTTGCAGGCTGGGTACCAAACAGCTCCTCAGAGCAGCTTTACCATCCTGGATGTTCCTCACACTTCTGATGGTGCTGGATTCTACTGAGCTTTGTCTCCACTTAAAAGGCATTGGTGCATGTCCACGTTGCCCTGAAAGGAGACTGGGGCCTGAGAGATGCACATCAGCTGTGGACAGACACTTGCACTTACATCTCCCTTGAACCCAGGAGGATGTAGACTTGGCTCTGAATGGTATAATTAAGAAGATGGCTTAGAATGTTATGCCTTCTATATCAAACTAGAAATTCCCTCCTTTTTAATTTCAATATTATTCTTCCTATCTTCTGCCCAGCCAAGAACATTAAATTATTCTCCAAAATGGGCTCTGTGCTATGGCAGCTGAGATAGAGCAGTTATGGGGAGATAGAGATGGAGTGGATATCCCCTTGAGCTTTCCCACCCAAGCACAGTGAGACAACTCTGGGGCTGCTCAGGCATCCCTTTTTCTTCTTGTTTCCTGATTCCTGATCTCCTACCTTAGTCTTATCATCCTGGCTCTCTCCAACACTGATTTTTTATGAAATGATGAGGAATTAGATCAATTCTCACTCAGATATGGAAATAATATCTATCAGTGAGTCTCTTTGCTGTGTCTAAATATGAAGAAATACTTCATATTTTCAGGCAGGGAGAAAGGAGGAAGAAATGGACATGATGGACAAATAAACTTTGCCATTTAAGTGAATTCAAATCCACTTGACATTTCTCATATGCTCTGCAAATGACAGAGCTTGTATAATAAAATTGTTACCAGCCACCTTCCTGCCACTGCCTTTCATGAGTTTGGAAATCAGTCCACAATGATATTCTAAGTGTTGGAAGTGCAGTTTCATGCAATATTTTATGAGCTAAGGAGCTCTAAGCTCTTGAATAAAAGAAGTCAAGAATGATTTGTTGACTACAATTTGTTCATTGATTCGACAAATAATTATTAAGCATCAATCACATACAAATGCACTATAAGGGCTGTTCACTACAGAAAATAAAGCTCTAGAAAGTGGAAAAAAAGGACCCACCCACCCTCCATTCTCTACTCTAGGAAGACAGCTCTTGGTCAAGGAATATTTATGGTACAGATCAGGAAAGGAGCAGGAAATACTTCCTTGGCTTAATAGAATCGGAGTTTTAGTTTAAAAATAAAAATATTAATAATCACCATAGTAAACATCTATATTCTATAATTATATGATAGGAACTGCTCAACGAAGCTGTATTATTTTTATTAACTAGACATCAGACCTTATTCTAAATGTTTTGGTGGATCACTCGTGTGACCATCACAATGAACGTGTGAGCTTTGAGGCAGAACTTCACATCACACACATATTATATACAGGAAACTAAGGCGTGAAAAGGTTAGTAAATTTCCCTTGCTTACTTTCTTGGTAAATTTATGAATGAAGCCAAGCAGCTTGACCCCAGAGCTTGTACTATACACTCTAATGGCTACAACATGCTGCTCCCATTCTAGATCCACTTGACCTAAAGAGAGTCAAAGATGTGGTAATAGGAGAAATATTATTTTTTCTATACATCATAACAAAGAAGTTTAAGGAGGAAATTAATCCTCTTAATCCTACAAGTAGAGACATGACTGACTTTAAAGGGTCTAGTGAAAAACCAGTAACAGCTTAGAGAAACAGACTCTCTTTGATTCTCCACCCACGACCACTGAGGTTTGTAATGGATGTAATGTTTTGAAAAACTATCGCTTTTTCTGTCCAAGATCCAGCTAGTATGTAGCAGAGCTAGAAGTTCTTGGGAGCTCATAGCACTGCACTATTCTGCTTCTCAAAAGTGAAAATTAAATAAACACCCTTTTCAGCCCAAGAGTTGGGGAGGAACAAGACTCCAGTTTCGAGAAGAGTGCCCTGATTTTCCTACCGGTGACCTGGAACAGGAACAGGACAGTAGATAAGGGAGGAACATGCCAGAACAGAGGAGGACAGGAGGTCTTTCCCCGCTACCTCTTGAAATTTCTTGTTGATCCTCAATTCAAAGTCTCCGCACACACCAAACTGGGAGTGTCTTCATCAGGGTGAAAGATATTGTGTACAACAGAGTTGAGAAAAGAGAAAAGACCTGAATCTAACTCTGCAGAATCTCCCTCAGCCCACATATGGCATCAGTGGAATTCAGAAATTCTTGTGTGTCCTCTGGAATGATTTCGTGTCGAAGGTAATGAGAAAGAGAAAACACAGCTGCTGATGTCCAGAACTGATCCGGCATTCACAACCAGACCTCATTAGTACAAGCTGGTCTGATGCTCAGAGTCAAGACAATTTGTTCTCCTTTTGATACAGATGATCTCCCAGAATATTATATGAAGTGAGATGGCTCTGAGACCATGATAAAGCAAGACAAAACAAAGGTCATTGTGGAATACAAAACACCTGACATCCCCCTCTCCCTACTTGAACAACTGCTATTTCCTTACAATTACAATTAATTCTCACTATAGTCTCTTCCCTATTGATAAGATTTCCTGAAATGCACAATCATAAAATTGCCTTCGTTTTCTGACAACACCCAATCAAGAAGAAGCCTCTGCTTCCTTAGACCCTTCTCCAAACTACCCCCAAAAAAGCCCGAATTCTATAATATGTTCGTTCAAGCACCCTTTTACTGAGGCACTCCATGGTTTCCTCATTATAATGAGAAAGAAATCCAACTTGTTCATCAACAAGTGTGTTCCTGCTGGTGTCTAGCTGAAAGACATTGACGGTAGGCAAGGATGGTTGGCAAGATTTCGAGACAGTTGCCATATTTGAGGGTGAAGTGGTTTATCAGTTAGCTTTTGTTGTATACCAACAACAGCAAAAACTTAAATGGCACAATACAAGTATTTATTGCTCATGAATATGGCAATCAGGTCGGCTGCTGATTTGGGTTGCGCTGGCTCAGAATTCTGGGGTAGCCTGGCTTCTGGCTGACTTAGGCTGGCCTGGGCTGGGCTTAGTAGTCACCTTAGCTCTGTCGCAAGTATGTCTCATCTTCCAGCAGGGTAGCTCGTGCATCATCTCACAGTGATGGCAGAGGCACGGTAGAGCAAGAGGAAACGTGCACAGCCTCTTGAGGGTCTAGGCTCAGAACTGACATACCGTCACTCTGCTTCATTTTGAAATGAAGAAAAGAACCTGCATTTACAACGAGTATCCAACACAAGTCACACAGATCAGATTGTGGCAGAGGTGGGGAGACATGGGGACTAGACTCCACCTCCTCAGTGAGAGCAACTGAAAAATTGATTGCAAAGGGCATAGGCAAAAGGAGAGTCTAGGAATTGGAGCTATCATTGCAATCTACCACAGGTGGAGCTGAATGATAACTATAACCAGACCTCAAGGGACCTGTAACACCAGGGAAAGTCTTAGAGAATGTACATGCTATGAGGGCAGGAATTTTTTGTTTTATTCATTGCTATACCCAGCATCTATAATTGCTGCCTACTAATAAGCACTTAATAAATTATTTTCAAATCTGACTCAGAGTATAAAGTATTAAGCACATTAAATTACTCTTCCCTGCAATGCTCTGCAAGTAACTCCAGCTTTCCAAAGAACTGGATCCCCAAATAAAACAATAGGTTTTAAGGGAAAACATCATTAGGTTACCAATATCTGGAGGCCAGCTCTTCCTTCCAAAGAGCTTACTGCAGGGAAAATAGGTGAGTGATAGTAGCCAGCTACCACATCTTTAACTTTATTGTGGTGTTCACACTGGTCCATGCTTCCCTTGGGTTGTTCCTTGCCAATCACTGAGAATAATAGTAGACTGGAAGTGGACAATTTCTGCCCAATGTGGGGTTCCTCTGATGGGTAAATTTGGCTAAGAGACGCCCTCAGCCTGGGCAAGATTTTCACAGATCTCCACTGCAATACGAGGCTTTCTACTCACTCCTCTGTCTCCTCCCTGTGTTCACAGGTGTCACACCTGTATTGTGGCTGGGGGCACTCCTTAAGTCCTCCTGTTCCCTCATCCTTTATCCTTCAGAGACCTTCCCCAGAAGAAACCATGTACACATCTAATCCCGTTTTTGTGTCAGCTTCTTGGAAGACCTGAACTAACCTACAGAGACACAACAGGTCTGTCCTTGGTGGAAAAGCATCAGTTTCTTCACATGATTATCCTAAACAAAAGGCTCATCACATGATTATAGAAGTCAAGATTGCAAAAGTCAGGGACAGAATTGTTTTCGTTAGAAAGATAGCAACTAACTAGGGAATTCCCTGATGGTCCAGCTGTTACGACTCAGTGCTTTCACTGGCGAGGGCCTGGGTTCGATCCCTGGTTGGGGAACTAAGTTTCCATGAGCTGTGCAGCCAAAAAAAAAAGATAGCAATTAACTAGAGCTCAAGCCTTCATTTATTTGGGGGACTACTTCCAAATAGGGTATTCTTGCTTACTGAGTTTAACTTAGGACGCAATGTAGTTTTTCTTTCTGTCTGTAGCATATGATGTGATTATCCCTTATCCGATAGGGCAAGGCATCACTTTTGCTTTCTCAGAAGCAAAAGGTATAGATGAAAAGTTCATCGCCCTGGGAATCTGCACACCACTCCCAACTTGCTGTTTACTCAATACTGCAGTCTTGCGTAAATCCACTGAACACATCTAGCCCACAAATACCATCTGCAAAATCCCTGCTGTTAGAGACAGCATATCAAAGGAAACTTCCGGCCTCTGATTCTGCAACTTACTAGGAGGCAATCGTAAATTAATCATCTAATACTATCAAGAACTTACCATTTTTTTCAGTATCCTAAAAGGTAAAAATAGAAAACATTTTTAAAGCAAATTGTTGCAGTGGTAATTTCTATATTGTATTCTCCTGAAATGTGTCCACGTTTGGGGGCGGGGAGGGGTGGGGGATGGGGAGGCAGGTATTTTTTTCAGTACAGGTTCCTCTCTGATTCCTAGGGATTCTCATGTATACAGAAAACCAAGCAGAAAACCTCTGAATTCAGTTGCCAAGTGTTCTGACCCTTCAACAGCAGATCCTGATATTGTATTGGGCCCAAACTAGCACTCAAGCTGCATTTTCTCTTGAACACCCTCGCAGGACTCAGTACAAGTCTTCAAAACCATTGTACTCAAACCTTTGTTTGAACAAGGTTGTCTTTTTCCCTCATTCAGTCCGCAGTACACCGTCGGAGTGAATCCTGCTGTTAGCAAGACAGGGGTCCCACGAGAGGCCATGTTGGGTTCTGTATGTTTAACTTTTTATCCTTTGTGTCAACCAGTTATGTTTCTAAAATATTTCCAATCCCCTGGCTTTGCAGAAAACAAATAACTCTGCACAGCCCCTCTCTTCCGTCATCTCTCATACATAATCATCAAGGAGGAGGATGGTCATAGAGACAGAGCCTGAATGCTGAAGAGGGTGGTGTGGTCAACTTCAGTTCCACCTCGGAGAATCATCTTGCAGCTGGGCTGTGAGACTTTTCCAGTGTGATGGGAACAATGGCATGGCAGCAATACTGCTGCAAGTCAAGATCCTGACTGTGTCATAGGAAGAGCTCAGGGCTTACCATCCTAGCCCAAACTCCATGAAATGTTTCATGTATGATTTAGATGAGCTAAGATAATTACCTCTCTGGACCTCAGCATCTTTGTCTATTATGAAGCATGATGGTGGGGCAGTTAAATACATGGCTTTTCAAACCAAACTGCATAGTTTTGAATCTGAGTTTTGCCACTTAATAACCATGTAACTTTGGAAAAATCACTTCATTTCTGTATTAGGCAACTTATACTTGTTTATGCTGCACAACAAACAACCCCCCCCAAAATCTCAGCAGCTTGCCAAAATGAAGATCTGTTTCTCACCCACGTCACCTTATCGCTGTGGATCGGCTGTGGTCCTGAGGCTCTGTGGCTCTGTTCCACGTCTTCCTCATCTATGGATACAGGAGGAGATATAGCCTGTGTCTTGGCTTCTTAACAGATTATAAGAAAGTGATGAGATTGGACGTGTTCAGGGTGGTATGGCCACAGATTATGGAGAACAGTATGGAGGTTCCTTAACAAACTAAAAATAGAGCTACCATATGATCCAGCAATCCCACTCCTGGGATCCAGAGAGAATCACAATCCAAAAAGATACATGCACCCCAATGTTCATTGCAGCACTATTTACAATAGCCAGGACACGGGAGCAACCTAAATGTCTATCGACAGAAGAATGGATAAAGAAGATGTGGTACATATATACAATGGAATATTACTCAGTCATTAAAAAAATGCAATAGTGCCATTTGTAGCAACATGGATGAACCTAGAGATTATCATACTAAGTGAATTAAGGCAGACAGAGAAAGACAAATATCATATGATATCACTCTTATGTGAAATCTAATTTAATAATGATACAAATGAACAGAAACAGACTTACAGATATCAAAAACAAACTTATGGATACTAAAGGGGAAACACAGTGAGGGGAGGAATAAATCAGGAGCTTGGGATGAACATACACACACTGCTGTATATAAGATGGATAACCAACTAGGACCAACTGTATAGCACAGGGAACTCTACTCAATATTCTGTGCTAAGCTATATGAGAAAAGAATCTAAAAAAAAAAAAAGATGCAGACACATAGAGAATGGACTTGAGGACACGGGGAGGGGGAAGGGTAAGCTGGGATGAAGTGAGAGAGTAACATGGACATATATACACTACCAAATATAAAATAGCTAGTCAGAAGCAGCTGTATAAAAAAAAAAAAAAGAATCTAAAAAGAATGAATATATGTGTAATTGAATCACTTTATTATACACCTGAAACTAATGCAACATTGTTAAATCAACTATACTCCAATAAAATAAAATAAAATAAAAGCAATGACCAGACATGAAATGGCTTTTAAAGAAAATGGTTGAAATGAGCCTACGGTCTCTTCCACTGACATTTCATTGGCCTAAGTGATGATATCATATCAATGTGCAAGGAAGTCGATTCCTACCATAGGGAGGATAAGCAAGTCAAGTAGCAAAGGGCAGGGATCCATAATTTTCCTACTTGGAAGGGGGTAAATAATTGTGTACAAAATATAATCTACCTTCTGCATCTCACTTTCTTCATCTGTAAAATAAAACTGATAATAATAATGCTTACCTTATAAGGCTGTTAGAAAGATTAAATGAGTTTTCATATGAAAAAAACATTTAAAATGGTACCTGGGACTTCCCTGCTGGCACAGTGGTTAAGAATCCGCCTGCCAGGGGCACGGGTTCGAGCTCTGGTCCGGGATGATCCCACATGCCGTGGAGGAATTAACCCGTGAGCCACAACTACTGAGCCTGTGCTCTAGAGCCCACAAGCCACAACTACTGAAGCCTTCATGCCTAGAGCCTGTGCTCCACAACAAGAGAAGCCACCGCAATAAGAAACCCACGCACCGTGACAAAGAGTAGCCCCCGCTCGCCACAACTAGAGAAAGCCCGCGCTCAGCAAGACCCAACGCAGCCAAAAATAAAATAAATAATTTTTTTAAATAAATAAAACTGTACCTGGAATAGGGGAAACCCTCACTAAATGTCTGTTATTATGATCCATCCAATAGGAATAATATAACTCTTCCTACCTCACAGAGATGTTTGCGGACCCTGTTATTAGTGGTTTCTTTATAGATACTATGCAAGATAAGATAAGCATATTAAATAGCATATGAAAGTCAGAAACTTTATTACATCAATTGCAGGCAATAATGCAGATGTGTACCCTCTACTCATCTCCATGGAGACGTTCAGTGAGGAGGTTTCAAAGAGGATTATTAACAGCACAGTATCTCTTGGAGACATCATCACCATCAATAGCAGAGTATATCATTCATGGAGCCTCTATTATGCATGAAGGATGATCCTCAGCACAAGAGAAGTAAAGGTGAGATCTAGCCCCCATATGCTTACAGCCCAGCTGGAGAGACCTTCTTTATTTATCTGCCTTGACTAAGTATACCACATTAGGGCTACCTGCATGGTGATGCAGGTCAGAGATGCTACAGGAGGTCCGAGGGGAAATGATCCTGAAGGCTGCAGCTTGGGACAGACTTTTCAGATCGCAAGATACTTGAACTAGTCCTTTAAGAAGAGTAGGATTTGGGTAACCAGACCAGAGAAGGAAAGGAAAAGGAGAAAAGCAAAAAAGAAGGTAAAGACAGTTTCCCCATTTTCAAGAAAAATTTTGTGCAAAAGATGTTGTCAGTTGAAATAGTGAAAAAAAAGGAGAAACTTAACAAAATCAGGTGCCCTGGCTCCTGGTACTGGGTGGGATTTTCCCCTGGACCCATGATTTCTTTAGGAATATTTCATCTTCTGCTCATGTATTTGATTTCTTTCTCTCAAGACCCCATCTTTCTTCCTCCATCTGTCTTTTTGCAAGGTTATGTAACATGTGAAATACATTTTAATGCAGTTACTTTAATAATATTTATCACTTATCAACATCTATTATGTGTCCTTTAGAGACACATAATAATCCTCATGACACTCAGTGAATTATTTAATATAATCCCCAAAGTCACCTACTATGGGGCCAAGCCAGTATCAGATCCAGGTGTTTTGGCCCCAGAACTTGTGCTCTTTTCCATAACATTATACTCTTTGCCTTTAAAAGTGTGTGTATGTGTATGTGTGTGTTTGTGTGCACACATGTGTGTAGACACATAAGCATGTGCTGGACATGTATACACAGAACTTCACATTCGCCTGCTTTGGTGTGGGCACAGGGCTACAGAGAAAGGCCTTCAGTTGATCACATGATCAAGTGCTTGGCAAATGCTGGTGTGTCAAACCCTAGTTCTTAACCCTGTTGATTGATTACAAGTTGGTTGCTGACTCTGAAGAATACGGGCAACTGTAAGTGCAATTTCCTTGTTAGTTTATTTTAAAGCAACTGGTGATTGTGCATCATGGTCACATTTTGGAGGATAATGAGCCTACGTGATCTAGGCAAGGGCAGCGGATTGCAGGCAGCCTCCTTGGAAGGTGTAGAGAATCGTTAAGTCTCCAGTGTTTCATCAGAGACAACAGTGAATACCCCAATCATACGTGTGTCAGAGGTTCAATCTCTCTAGTGAGAGCAATTTAGTAACAACCTAGTGATTCTTGCTGTCACACAGCTGCCTTGAGCTCATACCTGGCCGTTTAACATGAACCCAAGATCAGATGGGAGAAGACCCGAAAGTCATTTTTAATATGATTTCTTTATTCCCCATCTCCCTCACCAAGTTCTCAGTGCACATGGGAGTGTGCACATACACACACACATACGCAAACACAGTCTTCCATAGATTTCTTCACTGTACCAAGACCTCATAAAGTCATTAAGAGCATGACTCTATATTCACCAGATCTTGTCATACAGCACCTGATTTCTAATTGGAACCTAATAGAAATCTGTGAAGGGGAAAAAGCAAAGAGGGAAAAAAGAACTAGCCAGGCTCTAGAATTTGAGAAAAAATTTTAGAACCCAGTGCATGAGCTATGCTGACATTTTTCATGTAATTTCAAACTCCTCTACTTATGCAATTTTCTCTCCCTCCCCCTTAGACCACTGCAAACCTATCCATTTGTTTTCATTTGGATTATCACAAAAGCAGAGCCTGATGCAAGGATGTTTGTATAGGCAGTTTATCTGGTAGGTAAACCAAGAGAGGTAGAGTGAGAACCTGGAGAGAGTGAAACAGAAAAGTTAATATAAGGGTGCTATATCAAGGTCACTCCTGTGGGCAACGGGAACTTAATTTTGCTGCGACTTTCTGAGAAACATACAATTGTCAGAAATGTCAACTAGAAACACAATGGAGCTCCATTGTCCCATTGGTTAATGATTGTCCCAAAGGATATTAATTCAGAAGGCAAGTCCAGGTTTTCAGAGGTACCAGAAAGGCTGAGTAGGTTCCCTGTAGCATCTGCATGACAGTAGCAGAAAGTCCTAGGGCAGAAAGTAAGAAATCCACAGTGCCGTTGAAGCTTAACTAGGCCATATGAGAAGTAAATTTAACAAAGATATCAATCAAAGAAGTCTAACACAGTTTACCCCTTGAACGACATGGCTCCACTCATGCCCTACATAAATTCTTGCCATCATACAGCCTTCAGGATGGTACTAAGTTCAATCTTTACAAAATACTCAATATGAAATGGTTAGTGAAACAAACTACAGTCTTTGCTGCTGCCACTGGTCCCAAACCCATAACTTACATTCATCATCTCCTATCTCCACCATCCACCCCAAATATTCCTTACACTCAGCCAGAACATTAATGGGTATGTGTGTTCTTTGTTAGGGTCTCACAAACCTTTATTCCTGAGAAATTTCAGCCTTTGATCACCTTAGACTTGCCAAGTCATGGTTGCTACACTGTTCATTCATCATTCTCACCAAGTATGAAAACACCAAGAGACACCCCAGTAACCACTGAGTTTCATAGCATATCCTCTCTGCCACCCTATATAGTAATGAAGCTAGGTTCTCTTAAGATTTGGGGTCAATTACAACTCACTGGAAAATTTACTCATCCCCTTGTGTAAATGTTTTCTTCTCTGAGAACCAGGACCTCTAAATAAATAATGTCTAAAGATGCATAGATCAAAAGACAAATTTCACAAGTGGGTCACGGGGAACGATTGTGAGAGGGACCAGTTCAACTTTCACCCCATGATTTCTTGACTCAGGTTTCTAATTACTGGGGGCACAACATCAGGTGTCAGTTCTTGGTTCAGTGCATAAACTGAATCCTGGAGGAGAGTACTCCAACCCCACACGGTTTGTCCCCCAGCTGTCAACTTAACTGACCTGTTAATAGGCCATTCCATCCTTCCGGGAAACCATGGTGAGACCAGTGATTTCCATGGTCACGCTCACCTGTCACATTCCTGGGACTGCATAAATGGTTAAAAAGGCACACTGAATCCTAGGAAAATCAAATGTGGTTAGGTTGAGTATAAGAGAAGGCATGAGTTATCCTAAAAATAGATAATAATCAGATGAAACAGATACTATGTCCCTAAAAGTAGAAATTAGATGATAGACTCAGTTAAGGCAAACAACAAAGGTACTTCTGTTTGAGGAATGAAATAAGAGAATAAAAGAGAAATTTTAAATAGGCTTTTCAGAGCACACCTAACACCCACATCTTGGTTTCTAGCTTTACTTGCCAATAAAAAGAACCAGGGCACTTTGGAGCAATGACAAATTTTAAGACTGCAGCAGAAAATTTACAAGATGATCCTGGAGCATCTTGTTATGTAACACACAATGGAATATAACACACAATGATGGAGTTATGTCAAAAGAATCCAGAAAGCAACTGAAAGAACTCCCAATGGCCAGAGAAGAAACTGTACAAGAAAATAAAGTAGTATTGGATTATAACCCAAAGGAGAATAAACATCCTTGAGTCTTTGGTGACATAAATGAATGATTGAACAAAGAAATAAATGGGACAGAATAGACAAATCTCCTGTACAGAAAAAGTCCAAATAATTTATCTAGACGCTCTGTCCTCAAGGAATGAGAGCATAAACTCCCCCTTCCTTCCACATGAGCTGCACATAAGAACTTCCTTCCAAAGAGCAAAGTACGGAAAGTAGGAAAAAGAGTAACTTCATAGTGGAGAAATCTGATAAGGAAGCCTAAGGCATCACTGACCACTAAACATATGTGGTGCCCTGGATGGGATCCTGAAACTCAAAAAGGACATTAGGGAAAAACTAAGGACATCTGAATAAAGTGTGGACTTCAGTTAATAATAATGTACCATTATTGTTTCATTCATTGTAACAAATGCATGATACTAGCATAAGATGTTAATAACGGGGGAATCTGGCTGTGGGGTATAGGAGAACTCTCTGTACTACCCTCACAATTTTTCTGTAAATCCAAAGCTGTTCTAAAATAATTTATTTAAAGAAAAAGAATTATTTTTTAAAAAGGTTTTTCACCAGAGAGGATAGAAATGAGAGGAAAAGCACCTGCATTTGACAAAGGATAACGAATGAGGACAAAGACAACTTGGCCAGATTTTCCTCTAAAAGTAGAGTGTGAGACCAAGACTTATATGAGGGCAGTTTATTTGGGAGGCGATTCTGTGGTGCAGGAGCTACGGACGGGGGAGAGGGTAAGGCAGATGCGTAGAAAAAGAAATCTCACCATGATTATTGAGAGAACTTCTTTGGGCAATGAAGTCTTGATTCCAACAAGGACTTAAACACATAAGCTCTCCCCAAAGTGTCTACCTGAGACAGAGAGCAAGGGAGTATTTTCTTTCTGGTTCCCATCTTCTCTTTGTCAAATGTTACCCAATGGGGAGTTAATGTACCCACACTTCCAGGTGTGCACATGCATCGGAATGGCCCAGAGAAGCCCCCACAGGTGTTAGACATGGTGGTGGCAAAGGATCCCCAGGGTAAAAAGGAAAACGTAGGAAGTACAGCTGAAGCAAAATCCTGGAAGTCTAGATTTGCAACATTTGGTTCCTGTAGCAATGACCAGAGCAAAGACATGGGCCACAAAGATATAGTCAGAAGATAAAGAATATCCAACTCACCAGCATCAAAGTTCCAGATAAAACACCTCTCTTGGGTAGTTCAGTGTGTGCAGGGAACCAGGACATTTTTGCCAAGCAGTTCATGGCAACTGGGAAGACAGATGGCGCATTTTCTTGGCAGGACTGTATCTCCAAGAGAAAGAAGAGAAACCAGTAATCATCAGTGGGCCAGTGAGACCCAGCCCTTATTCTATGTTCCTGTGGGAGGGTTAAGCAGAGACCTGTGGGAAAGAGCCTGAGATTACTGCTACACTCCCTGTCTCTGGCTAACTTGGGTATGAACCCCGGGCACGATTTTAATCCATAGATATGGACAAACCATAAACTCATCCCTGAGAACCTGGGGAAAGCAAAATTAGAAAATAAGGTGGTAGCCAACATTTTTTGTTCACTGAACTCAGACACCAGCCTGTTCTTAAGACTTGTTCTGTTGGAAGTTTTCCTCCTCCACCTTTGGTTCCAATTTTCCATCTAGAGCAAATGTCACTACTGCCTATGCAGCTTTGTTGCAGGATGATGTCTTTCCTTCCACTGTTCTCTTCCTCAAGCCAACACTTTCCAAAGACCAGAGGAAAACTCCCTGTCTCTTCTTGTTTCAAAGTGTGCTATCTTCTTTGCCTGCCCCCTGAGTTCCTATTCCCCAATAGGGATGTCCTTCATGGAACAGAGATAACTGGTAATCAATGATCCCCCCAAAAAATCTAAGGTTTCACCCCAGCTCTGTTTATCACCCACTTCCCAGGCTTTTTTGGTGGAAACTCAGCACTCACAGGCATCTTTCTCCTTCCTTCTGACTGCTATTTCACGTCAGCAGCATGCTTCCTCACTTTTACAATATTAGAATTACATTTATAAAACTAACAGCCATTCCCAACAAAAAGAATAGAAGGTCTTTCTCCCCCAGGACCAAGACAGAGAGTTGTGGGCAGGGTCCCCAAAGGACCTTGCCTTGGATTGGTCCTCCAAGAATCCTTTAGGTCTTCTTGCTGCAGATTAATGGCCTCTTCAAAATACAGTCTCATTCCAGGAATCACAAACATAATTGGTTTATCTTACTACTCGATGTTTCCAGGCTTGCCAGCTCTGAGAATCTCCATCTTCACTTAACTCACAAATCTTTGGCTTCCTCTACTAGGGTCACGTGACCTCTTCCAGTGGCAGGCCCTCAGCCCAGCAGAGTAACTGCCTTTTGATATCAGCAAGGATCACTTTTGGAGGCTCTCACAAGCTTAACTTTGAAAGTTCACTCTTCTTGTAGTTTCTGTAATCATTGTATCAAAAAGACCAGCTGCTCTTTAGTTTGCAGTCTCGACACCATGAAAGCCGAAGACTTCCCAAGTCTGAGGTATGTCAGTCAGGGGTCACTTAGAAACCCAGCTTAACAAGATTGCTTTTCTCACGGCATGAGGTATTTAGTTCTTTTTAGCTCTGTTCTGCTGCTGACTGATTGGCAGACAGAATTGTTTCAAGGTTACCTCTGAGGGACTGTATATACCCACGTGCAGCGTGCTTGCTGGAAACCACATGTGACAGAATTTTGGTTTAGTTCTTTTTCTTTTTGCATGTGCTAGACATGAATGTATATTTATTTATTATTTTTAATTTTTTAAATTTATATTGTAGTTGATTTATAATGTTGTGTTAGCTTCAGGTGTACAGCAAAGTGATTTATTTATACATATTCATATATCTATTCTTTGTCAGATTCTTTTCATTTTTACCCAAGCAGATATGAAAAATGTATCATTATATATCTCCATGTTCTTTTTTTTAATTTAGCATCTTATGTTTTATACTTTCCATAATGTTATTAATTATGTACCTCCATTTTTTTCTTTTTTCTCTAGCTGTTTGCACCTTAAATGTTGGAGTTTTGCAAAGTCATATTTCTGTTCTGTTTTCTTTATCCCTTGACATATTTCCTTTCTCTCTTGACATACTTCCTTTCTCCCTGTAAGTTTCCAGATACTCCCAGGACTTTAAGTACCACAGTATCTGATGACTTGAAATCGTGATCTCTCATTAGATCTCTCACCTGAGCTATATCGTGGTACCTACCTTCTTATCTGGATGCTGTATACTTATTGTGTCTCAGGGGAACCCCAATTCACCAAGAACAATGAACTCATCACCTTTGTATGCCCTCCCAACCCTCTGTACACCAACCTTGAACTCCTCTCCCATCACTCTTGTCACCATCCCATCTGCCTGCTTCTCCTGTTCCCCCTGTGGTAGTGGACACCACTCATAGTCACCAGTATCCAGTTCTCTTGTGGTTCCATGTGTGTGGAAGGTCACATGTCCCTACCCATTTAATAAGTATGGCCATGCTACGGAAGTATGAGCAGATTAATGTGTGTCTGGCGCTTCCATGAAAACAGATTCAAGTGCTGATGTATAATTCACCACATTCTGTCCCTCTGACTTAGTACCTGCAGGGAAATGTTGAAATAGTGGCATCATAGTAACCTCCCTCAGTCTGGGTCCTAATGACTATGATGCACAAATCCCCCTGCCAAACTGCCTAACAAGAAACAGACATTTGCTGTTTGAAGCCTCTGTGATGTGGAGCTTTTTGTTAGTGCAGCATGACCCACCTTCTCTGACTGGTACACCTTTTCTGGTTAATGGGACCCACTTAGCTAAGTGATCAAGCATCATTAACACTTTCCTTTCCTGGATTTTCTACATCCAGATAGTTGATAAGCCCTAATAGTCCTCCTCCTAAATATCCCTTAAATCTATTTTGTCCTTTTTATTCTAACTGCCACTGTCCCTTTTGTAATTACTCACATTTTTACAAAACTTCCTAAATGGGTTTACTGTGTCCCCCCTGTCCCTCAATCTACACAAATATCCTTCACATGTCTTCTGGGGTATTTCAAAATAAAAATCTGACTTATTTGCATTTTTAAAAATTTTTCATTGAAGTATAGTTGATTTACAATGTTGTGTTAATTACCGCTGTACAGCAAAGTGACTCAGTTATACATATACATACATTCTTTTTCATATTCTTTTCCATTATGGATATTGATATCTATAGTTCCATTGAGATATATATATCCATAATGATATTGAATATAGTTCCCTGTGCTATACAGAAGGACCTTGTTGTTTATCCCTTCTATACATACCAGTTTGCATGTGCTAATCCCAAATTCCCAATCCATCCTTCTCCCACCCTCCGCCTCCTTGGCAACCACCAGTCTGTTCTCTATGTCCCTGATTCTATTTCTATTTCATAGATAGGTTCATTTGTGTCATATGTTAGATTCCACATATAAGTGATATCATGATATTTGTCTTTCTCTTTCTGACTTGCTTCACTTAGTATGATCATCTCTAGTTGCATCCATGTTGCTACAAATGGCATTATTTTGTTCTTTTTATGGCTGAGTAGTATTCCACTGTATATATGTACCACATCTTCCTTATTACTCACATTTTTTTAATTCCTGGAAAATCTTTATTTAGGGTTCTTTTGAATAGAGTCATCTATTTTAAGGACTAAGTCTTTGAAAACATCAGCTTTATTTTGTGAACAGACATGGCAGTCTTGGCAATCAAAGCATCTAAAAGCATATCCACAAGAAAAGAAACCTTATAAGAGAAAAGCAACTTTTCCCAGACCAATACTCTGAGAGGTAAAAATGCCCATCCCTAGTATCCCTTCCATAAAGAGAGAGATGGGGTGGGGAGGACAGGAAAAAAGGGAAGCAGGACAAGAGGATGACGGGACAGAGGTTTCATGTCTCCCCAACTCTTTCAGTATCTAGAATTTATAACCATCTTATTTTCCAGAGTAAGTCTAAAAACCAATCCCTAGACCCAACCACGAAGCTTACTCTATTTTTCTCACCATTCTTCCATCCCTGTAGTTAACTACTCACTGTGAAAGCAACAATGCAATGCTATTATCCTGATTTTTTAAAAAATTTTTTTAATAAAATGAGACAGAGAATGACCATTTAACTAGACCAGTTCTGCACATTTGTAACCCAGCAAGATCACTTCCCTGGGATTCTGGTTAGAGGTTAATTTCTCCATCCACAGGGACGGACTCTTACTGCTTGCCATATCCTTTTTGGTGTGGCTCTGTGAGTTTAGAGAAAAGCACGGCCAAAAGATAATATTACTAAGCATTATTTTTATTAGTTCTCCTTTTATTCCTAGGAGAGTTTCTCTAGGGAAGCCCATGTTATGTTTGGAAGACAGGAATGTGGAATACGCAAAAAAAGTACGTGAGTAGTGGCTGTACATTCTCCTAGCTGCAAAGCCCCCAGGGGTCTCACCTGGAACTCTATTTAAACTCACAGTTTTAAGTCTAGACGATAATTTCTAATGTTGGGTGCCCTATGGGATCTACCGATTATTCTATCACTTTAGATATAAATAACCAAGGGACAGGCAAAAGAAAGGAAATTAGCGCTGATACAGACTTTATAAAAACTAGAAATTGCTGAGATTATATTTTCCTAAGGAAAAATGTGATAATAATAAAGTAATATTAACAACTAGTTTATCATGGTTGTAATTCTCCCAAGATTGAAATGCACTTAGGCACCTAAGGATTTCTTTTGCATCCCTTTATTTTAATTGTTGAGTAACAATTGTCCAAAATTGGTAGCCATTGGGATTACATAGATACATTTTTTTCCAAGTGAATATTTTTAAGGGCATAGATTTAAAACATAAGTCCCCACTGAAAATTTCCTTAAGAAAAAAGAAGTTTTTTCCCCTTAGCTCCCTCCCTCTATACCTCTCTACCTTCCCAACATGTCCTCCCACAGGACCCTATATCTTGGTATGGGAGCCGTGATTGGGAAGGTATTGGGGGAGGGAGAGAATTTAAAACATTAAGAGCAAATCACCCAGGAAAAATATCCTCTGGGAAGTGCTCCTCAGATGGGCCTGGTTGCTCTGGGATACTCAGAGTTAATGAGGTCACCTGGAAGGTTGCTACTAAAACCCCAAGAGATGCTCCTGCCCGGGTCCCAGACTCGGATGCATGGAATCAAAGGGCTCTGGCCAGGGAAACACAACCCTAAGTGCCACCAGTGACACAATGCGCTTGAAAATCCTTTGTCATTTGCTTGTATGACAGATTACTATCTGAGTGATGAATTGGGGACAAGCTGATATTACTGCTAGGAGGAGAAAAAAAACCTCGTGTCCCTGTCACGTGTCTTCCTCTAGTCCATTTTGTCTTTGAGCACTTGGAAAGCAATCACAGCAGCACTGAGACTGACTTCCCTGTGCTTCAGAAAACGCTGCCCTCACATGCTGTACCCGGGGTCCCTTAGCCACCACTAAGAGCTCCTTTCTGAACATCAAGTACCATCCTACGTGCAGTGTTGGCTCTAGTTACTGGCTCTGGTTGCTACTTTGTTGTCATTCTTTTTTTTTTTTTATCATAGTGTTGTTTCAGCCAAGGTTGTTTTCAGGTGTATAACTTTGGATAAAATGTGAAGGAGGAACAGTGGAAGCTAGCAACCAACAGAAGATAGAGCTATTTGGAAAATCTGGGCATGAGGAATTCAGAAATAATTATGAAGAAAACAGAGCAGAGGTAAGAGGTGAGCTGGAGACAGGAGTGAATATAAGGAACTTGGGAATCCCGCAAGAGGTAAAACCCAAAGGCTGAACACGGTCCTGATGCAACACGACCAACTCCAGCCTCCCCTCTGCTCATCCCTCCTCCTCTTGGTTACTGGATCGGATCACCTCAGCTTTCTCTCACTTTTTTCAAAACATACCAAGTCTGTCTCACCTCAGTGTCTTTGCACCTGTTGTTCTCTGTGCTTGAAATGCCCTTGTCCTTGCCCCTATATTATCTCATTTTCACCCATCTTTCGGGTCTCAGATTAAAAGCCACTTCTTTTAAGAGACCTCCCCTGAACCCCTAGTCGAAACAAGATCCCCTGCTTACATCCTCTAATGCGTCCTGCACATCTTATGCTCATCACAGCTTAGAGTCCTTCTCCCACAGCCATACAGTTACACACAAAGTTTCTACTTCCTCACTCGGTTATTGACATCATCAGGTGTAGGGAGTCTGTCCACTTTGCTAAAGAGTGAGGCTCTGTCAAAGCAGAGTGCTGGGCACATGTTAGGGTGAGTCCTGGTGGTTTTTGAAGAAGGGTGAACACTGAAATGAGGAACTACCAGCCTGGAAAAGCATCAGAGGAGATGATATTAACAAGCAAGAGTTAGCAGACGAAGGTTATTTTGGATGAAAGTAATAATAATCCGAGTTATGTGTTTACACCTTCATACTTCTCAACTAGTTTAGCATCCTTTATTTATGAAGACTCCAGTAAGAGGAGAAGCACAGCAAATGGAGGCAGAGAGGAAAGTGGCAGCTTATTGACCCAGCTCTAGAGATGCCTGTTGTGTTTGTGGTAAGGAGTGATTTTTAAGAACAAAACCTTGCATTTTGGTCGCATCTTAGGCTCTCCCACATGCTTTTCTTTGACCTTTTCTGGCATGCTCACACCTGAGACAGTTCCTCTTCTGCTCGCAGTTGGATTTTCAACGTTTCAGCTATAGGTTTTGCAGACTTTTCCAAGATTAATATCCATTCAGCGCCAAAATTTTGTCTGCACGTTAGTTGAATCGACTCAAATCGAGTCGTGTCTCTTCTAGCAATACTCATTTTTCTTAACTTTGAAATGATAGAAACACATGATTTAATTTAAAAGTAAAGGGTGAGCATGTGCGTGCCCTATTACACTGACATTAAACATAGGTTTGGTTCTTCTGTAATTCCCCATCTGCTAAATCTTAGCCTTGGTCCTGGTCCTGCTAAGATCTCATAATTATCCACACCTAATTTCCTCTTTTTATGTTTCTAATATTTCTAGAACCCTCCCCAAATGTCAGTGCACGCCACCACTGCATTTATTTAAGTCCGCTTGGTAATATTTAAGACCTTCTGCTTTAGCTGCTATTGATCTTACCTTTTAGCTGTTATCGCTCTTATCATTACTCTTTTCCTTTTCATCCACCTCTGTCTCTTTGCACTTGCACCTCCATGCATTGTATTACAGCATTGCAGGGAAGAGCTGTCTTTCCGTCTAACCACCACACTCTCTGATGTACTGTGTGCACTTGGCATTTTCCTGTGCTGGGCTCAGTTTTCTGGCCCTGTAGTAACTGCTGAGGGATCCCAACCCATGCTTCCTTCAGAGTGTTCATCACGGCCTTGAGAAGCAGATGATTCTTTTCAGTCTTGTTGGCCACCATGGCTGACAGGCCAGGGGCTATCATTGTACTGCCTGTCCAGGCTTCGTACTGTCACTCTCTCTGGTCTGTAGAGACTTTTGGATTTCAATGATCACTCCAGTTTGATTGATCCTTGGTTGCGAAAGATTTTTATGATCTGATTTAGGATAAGAAGGAACAACTCATGGGAAAGGCACATTGGGAAGACTACTGTTTTCTCAGAAAAAACCAAAAACATGTGCCTCTTTTTTTGTGTGTGGCTTATATACTTTGGTCAATATGTAAAACTCTGGGGTATGCTCAAATTGCTGCTGTTCTAGGAGAAAAAGTCCTTTTAATTGTTTATTCTTTTCATTTTAACTCTTTCTGGAAATGCTGTATAATTGCATTTCCAACTAGATTAACATATTTGATATTTATATCCATCCTATGTTTCAAGCACAGCCATTACAGATAAGTATACTGAACTCAGGTTATTTAAAATGTCAGCGGTCATACAGCTAGTCAACAGAACTGAGAAAACCCAGCATACAGCTTAGTCCTTCTGATTCTGATCTCAGTGTTTTTTTGACAGCATTATGTAATCACAGGTGCTAGAAATAAAATGACTTCCTTTATCAATGCTCTTCTATGCATTTCTTCAGGTACCAGGCACATCTTAGGCTTTGGAAATATGGGTGGGTATACATGGGTGGGAAGAAGTTGTCAGGATCCAAGAAGGAACTAGCGGTAAAAAGGTCAAAAAACAGTGGTGACCATTTAGTAATGGATAGAAACATGGGATCACTAGGTGGTGCACTTGTAACTAATATAGTGTTATAGGTCAATTATACTTCAATTAAAATAAACAAATAAATAATAAATAAATTTTCAAATTAAAAAAAAAAGAGGTAAAGGTAGTGGCTTCTTGCCATCTTGAGAACAGATGAAGCCGGAATGTTCCAATGAGCTAAAAATAGCATACAGCCTTCCAGGGCTCCGGTTCTAACTCTGTCACTAGACACTTCTTCCACTTCTAAGATTTTCTACTTCTAACAAAAAGAAAGGAAAGATTGTTTTTTCCTCCTCAGGAAATGTAGACATTAACGAGATGTTCTGAGCAAAGCTAGCAAGTCTTTTAACATCACTGTTAAATCAATGACTTACTACGAAGCCCAACAGCCGTGAAACCATCAAATTATTCAACCCATCTTGTGTTCATCTCAAGGGAACTTATCACATACAATGCCTGTGGTCTTGAAGAGCTTTTCTGTTGAAGTGCCTTGTACTTACTAGCTACTTTTCTCTTTCAAGGCAGTTTCTTGGTAAGAGAAAGGGAATGGCAGTGGGAAAAAGTTGTGTTTGTTTGTTTTACTGTTTTTGAATTATTAGAATGATAGCTGTCACTGAAAAGGTGTGAGAGGGATAGATTGGGGGGTGATAAACTAAATAAAAAACTAACATAAGACTTTAACACTACAGTCATCTTGGGTAATATGTTTCTCAAAAGCACTCAAGAGGAGGACAGATCAAGTATTAGCAAACATCAAGGATCACCATCACCTTTCCTCTTGGGAAACACTTTAAAAATAGTCCTGAGGGCCTTCCCTGGTGGCGCAGTGGTGGAGAGTCCGCCTGCCGATGCAGGGGACACGGGTTCGTGCCCCAGTCCGGGAAGATCCCACATGCCGTGGAGCGGCTGGGCCCGTGAGCCATGGCTGCTGAGCCTGCGCGTCCGGAGCCTGTGCTCCGCAACGGGAGAGGCCACAACGGTGAGAAGCCCGCGTACCACCAAAAATAATAATAATAATAATAGTCCTGAGTGTGTGTCGCAAAGGTCAGTAAACATAGATTTACAGGTAGAAATGACACCATCAGTGTTTCTGATTCTTCAGATTTGGGATGAAGGACAAGCCTGCAGGTGTCTGTGAGAAGGTGATCAGAGACATCCCTGGAAGAAACTGCCCTGGACATACGGCTCCTTTTGATGAGTTTTACTGCACAGTATCTATTGTCTTGTATCGGCCACAGATTTGATGGTGTTATAAGAAACTTGTCAATGTGGTGTGTGACTCTAAGCAAAATAAGGACCAACTGAGATTTATTAATGCTGATTTCCTGTTCGGTGAGGGAGCCAAGAGGAGGTGTCAACCCGCGTTTGTGTCTGTTCCATGACGGGATAAATGTATGTTACCTTCTATTTACAGAAAACGGCAGTTGGCCTGCTCGTGTGGTGCTGAAATGGGTAAGGATGAATGGTGCAGACAGTTCTGTCAACGGCACTTGAAGCTGTCTAAATGGTTTCTACAAATTCCCACCTATGATGGACAAGGTCAAAAGCATCAAGGAGGTGTCACCTCATTAAGACTGAAATGCACCTGGATCCAAGCCCCATGCAACCGTCCCTGATGCTAAAATTAGTCCTATAGATGCCTGAGTACTTCTTCTTTCCATCTCATATTTGGTCCCATTAAGCACAGAGGACAGTTAATAAAGGAAGAAAAATTAGTCTAACCGAATTAATTGAGCTCGAGTAGAAGGGAGGGCGAACATTGCCATTCAGTCTAGTTCTGAAAGGACAATGGGGCTTTTTTGGCCCATGAGGCTGAGTGCCTGTATTCTGATTTAATTTTTTCTCAGGCTTGAGGTGCACTATCCCTCCAGGAGAGGAAATTTAAAAGTATGTCTCTGCTTCAGTTCCTTCAAAGAAAAGAGTGCTACGTATAGCCAAACAAATGAAAACAAACACACACACAAAAACAATCACATGACTAGAACCAGAATGACTAATTGTTCTTAACATGATATCAGTGAACCTTGCGTGGTGATTTTCTGTGTAGCGATCTATTAACAGGCCGTTGAATTAATGTTTATAAGCCCCCACCCAAATAGACAGTACTCTCTGAACATATTGTTATTAGAAGACCACGTTTTATCCTCATGCTTAGTTAGGACAAGAATAAACCAACCTTTAGGATTGAAAGAGAAATAGAGACCATTTAGTTCAAATCTTTTTCTGAAAAACCCAGGACCAGTGAGGTTTAAAGACTGTCCAAGTGGCCTGCTGATTCTTAACAGAGCACCGATCAGATTCTAGGTCTTCTGAAAGCTGTGACATTGTTCTTTACGCTGGACCTCACTGGCCATATTAGTAGGAGTTCCGCAACGTTCCTCTTGAATATAAAAATATGTTCTATAACCCTAGTGTCCATACTTCAGTAGGCTTAAGAGTCATCCAAGTCTTTCATAAAAATTCAGATTCTAGAGTCTCACCTCCAGATATTCTGATGTAGTGGATGATGCCCTCCCACCTCACCCCCCAAAAAATCTAGTTTACAAATCTATTTTTAACAAGGCCGTGGATGATTCTAATGCAGTTAGACCATGAAACACACTCTGAGAAACAGAGTTCTACGTGACTGAATATAATCCTGATGAATGGGTTGAGAAACAATAAGATTTGTCTTCCGTTTTTTGAAAGGCAATTAAATAACTTCCCCCTGCTTTTACCTCACTACCTAAATAGAAGTATTTTTTATCTTCTCAGTGAAACTATAATTAGAAAGATTTCAAAGGTCTTGTAATCCTATCCTGTCTGTTTCCTTCCAGATTCTATGCCATCAACTCATGCCTAGTTTTTTTCAAGACCATCTTCTTGTGCTAAAATGAGGTTTAAATCAAAATATAACCAAATATAGCTTCCTAAGACACCTGTATCTCTTATGACACTAAATACTCTTAACTTTGTGATGGGACAGCAACAGTACAAATGCATGGACATTCGGAGAGGGGAGAGTACTTTCAGCTCAGGGAAACCCTGCAAAGCATATAACAGACACACTGCGCTGAGAACCAGTCAGGAAGGGCAAAGGGGAAGTAACGTTTATTGAATGTGTATAATGTATCAGTTATTTTATTTACATAGTAGAAAAAGGGAAATAAAGATGGCAGCAACATTACACTGGGAAGAAAGAATAGATCTTTGTTTAGCTATACTGTGTAACTGATGGACAATTTAGATACTATGAAAACCATCCATTTGTGTAAGGTCAAGGTAAGTCAGGAGTGAGCTGTCAAGAAAAAATGGGAACGACTTTGAAATAGAAAAAAGAAAAAAATCAGGGAGGGGAGTCCTGTCTGGCCTACACTTCCAGGTTGTTACCTTCTTCTTTTATTGTGTTTGAGCTCTTTTAAAACTCTGTCAGTTGCAGAATATTGATAGTAATGAAGTGATTCTTGCCCATAGACATGTAAATTGTGTCCAGAGGAGACAGTTTCTTACTGCCCTGTGAATATTGACATTTTTGCCATTATATACGTGTGATGCTTTCAGCTTTCCTTTGAACCAGCTGTAACACCTTACCAGTCCTCTCATTAAATAACGAGTTAAATAAAATATTTGTCATGTGTTAATTTTTAAATGTATTTATACATTCCTGATTTTACCCTTAAGAAGGTAATAATTCTTAACAAAACCAAAAAAAGAAAATTGGTCTGCATTAAGAAAGTAAGCTTTTTTTTCGTTTCTCCAGGTAGACTGAAAAAAAGGGGGGAGGGGGCTGGAGAACAGAGTGGTAGGTGCAAGGGTCAGTAAATCATGACAAGAGAATAAAGCTTTATGTGAAGGGACCAATGAACTGTTGCAATGGCAGGTGTAACCCAGAGACTTTTAGAATGAGAGCACTAACTCTTGAGCAGCTGTGTTTTTTTCCCCTTCCCCACTCATACTCCCAAACTGTTAATACATTCTCCTGCTCACACAGCATGTGTACTGGTCAGTGCCATTTAATAAGGAACAGAGCAGGTAGATGGAGAAGGCAGAACTGAGATTGGCAACGCAGCAGCGCGTGAAGCTAAAGCTAGCAGAGCCCGAGTCTAAGACAAGAGAATTCTCCAAAACTTGCCAGATATCTGGAGGGATGCTGGCCTATCTACCCAATGTGTGATAGAGAGGTGATCCAACTAATATTTATTCATGTTGTTTTTTAAATTAATAAGCTTTGTTTTTAAAGCAGTCTTAGGTTCACAGCAAAATTAAGCCAAGAGTACAGAGAGTCCCCAGATACCCACTGCACACGCCCCACACACACACACACAACCTCCCTTATGATGGACACCCTACCCCACACTGGTACATTTACTACAGTTCGTGAACCTACATTACACATCAGTATCACCCAAAGTCCGTGGTTTACATTAGGGTTCGTTCTTGGTGTTGTACATTCTGTAGGTTTTCACGAAGGTATAATGACACACATCTACCATTGCAATATTTAATGTTAAATTTTAAAGGACACATTAATACCGGTTGAATGACTTAGTCATATCCCATTGCCTGACATCCAGGTACCACATTCCACATCTTTCTTTTTTTTTACATCTTTATTGCAGTATAATTGCTTTACAATGGTGTGTTAGTTTCTGCTTTATAACAAAGTGAATCAGTTATACATACACATATGTTCCCATATCTCTTCCCTCTTGTGCCTCCCTCCCTCCTACCCTCCCTATCCCACCCCTCCAGGTGGTCACAAAGCACCGAGCTGATCTCCCTGTGCTATGCGGCTGCTTCCCACTAGCTATCTACCTTACGTTTGGTAGTGTATATATGTCCACATCTTTCTTTAAACAGCCAGACAAAGTAAGTCTTATTAGCTCTCCTTAGTACAAGAGGAAGCTGAGGCTCGGGGAAGTAAATTGACATGTTGGAGCTCAAATAGCAAGTAAGTGATGGAGCTGTCTACACTGCCTGACTCCAATATGCCCACTCTTGACCTTATTGTGTGCTACCTCATAGAGTATCTGTACTTGTGGAAATAGTACCAGGTGAAATATTTTGTTTTGTTTTATTGAGGTACTAAGCAAGTGAAGCTCCAGCCAAAACATTAGCGAAATCAAGAGGACCAGAGAGAAAACACACAAGTAGGTAAATCCTCAGTCAGCAGAGTTGAGCCTATAGTGGCACCAAGGGAAGGTATGTGAGCACATTTTAAGCACTTTTTGGAGACTTTCAAGAAAAAGAAATGGGTTTATGATTGCAGTGCTCAAGCTCTGAATTCCTTGAATGCAAAGGATTAAGTCCTCACACCTTTCAGGATGAATGATAATTTACCGGTAAAGAGAGACATATTAGACTTGTCATAGGCAGATTTTGTAATAATCAGGGCTGCACTTGTAAGAGAATCAAGGTTCCACATTGTCAGTTTCAGCTTTTCTTGTTAAATTAACTTCTTCTCCGACAACACATCCTTCGGGGAGGAAAGGAAGGAAGGGTGAGGGAAAGGATACATTCAGATGAAGGAAATCTGCTACTAAATTTATCAGACTTTATTTGTTATGAGTTAGAAAAAAACACTGAGATCAAAATACATCTGCACATATTTGAGAATCCAAGCTCTTCCCTGTGTTTCTTTTGTAAATCACTGCCACTGCTCTCTACCTCTCCAATGCAATGTCACCCTCTTCTGTTCCAAAAGCATTCTCACTCTCCCCTTTATGCTTCTTCCTTTTCCCCCAGAGTACCTGTTCAAACATCAGGTACCACCTCCTCAAAGAAATCTTCCCTAACCACCTAGCTTAACCTTGACCCTCACTTTTTTCCCTCAGCCACTTCTCTTAAGCTGTTCTCTGACTCCTTCTTTATCCATCTTTATTTTTCTTCCAAGTATTTATCACTAACTGAAATTATTTTACATCTTGATATGTCTATCCCTTGCCCACCCAGCCACAGAAATGTAAGTGCCATAAGGGACGTTTTCTGAATGGTTCATTGATATTTTCCCACCATCTAGCATAGTTTCTGGGGCACAGGTAATGCTCCATAAATATTTGTTGAGTCAATAAATGAATAAAATATGTAAGCAGATGGTTAGGGGAAGAAGGAGCCACATGCAGAAGTGTCTCTAATTCTTCCCTGTTTCCCCAGCTCAGCTATCTCCCTGGACAAAGAAGCCAATCTCAAGCCTGCCATCACCACACCAGTCCCTAAAGGGACATATCAAGGTATGTGTTTGTAATGTTGTAATGTCCTATTACGCTGACTGAAGTTTGACAAGACTATTTTGTTCTTTTTACCCTCTGACAACCCACAAGTTACTTCTACATTGGACCAGAGAAATTTGCGTGGAAACCCTAGGCCAACAAAGAAAACACAGTGGTGTCCCAAAGGGTTTGTGAAATGGATGGGTTTACAAGCCAGAGAAAGTTTTCTTGGTTACAAGCTTTGTAGACTAGAATTCAGAATTACAAAATTGAATTCAGACCAGTCAGGATCGTTCTGGCCACAGTCTACCTTATCTAAGCTCTATTTGTGTTTCCAACCCTTCAAGATTCAGAGAATTTTCTCTCTCTCCCCAAACCTGTTTCCAGCTTTCAGTCAGCATGTAGTATCCTGATTAGTCCTGTTCCAGCCCTGGACAGCGTTGCGATACTTTTGTGGGTTATTGCTGTGGTCTTTACACATTTACAGTGTCTCGGCACCTTAAAACGGGAGGGCTGGGGTGGGGTCTCTTTACAGATATTGGTGAAACCACCTTGACCTTTCCAATAGGTTTCTCTTGGCTGAAGTATCCACCATATTATCTTCCTTAATCCAGTTCTTTCAGTCCCATGTCCAATGCATACAAGCAGGTGAGGGAGGCAACGTTGAAAACAATGGAAATTTCATGTACTTTACCATTACTGTCCAGGAATTAAATCATGACTTTGGAACTTTCTAGATGTGTAGTCATGAGAAAATTAAATTTTCCAAGTGTAAGGAAATTAAACACCAACATTGAAGTAATGACAATTATATTACAGGATTATCAAAATGCAATGATTTTGATAACAAATTACACACAGTAGTAACTGAATAAATTTTTTTATAATCCCTTTCCACAGGTGGCTGAAGTTGTATGTGCCCATTGGTGAAACCCACCCCCACCCCCAATATTGTTTCTAAGTGAGCATCTTGGTTTCTTCTTCACACATGCTTGTCTGTGATAGGTACCATCTTTCCTGAAGCCAGTGGGTGTAAATGGAATTTCCTAGCTCCACCCCACCACACTATTCACCCCCAATCGCAGTTTATCTACTATATTGTGCACGAACACTGTGTCATTCATGAATATCGCTGCCTCTCAATGACTTTCCTAAACAGAGATCATTAAAATTTCCTGTAGCAAATGAATGGTCAAGATACATAAATCCCTTGGGCTTCCCTGGTGGCACAGTGGTTGAGAGTCCGCCTGTCGATGCAGGGTACACGGGTTCATGCACCGGTCCGGGAAGATCCCACATGCTGTGCAGCGGCTGGGCCCAGCAGCCATGGCTGCTGAGCCTGCGCATCTGGAGCCTGCGACGGGAGAGGCCACAACAGTGAGAGGCCTGCGTACCACAAAAAAAATTAAAATTCAAAAAAAAGAGAAGATACATAAATCCCAAATAACCTCACTTTCTTTTTCCTTGACACTTTATATGCATTCTGTCATTTAATGCTCACAACAACCCTGAGATGTAATTACACTATTATAACAATTGAGAATTTTGGTAGTACAAATCATTTGACCAACTTGACCCGTTAGTAAGTGTCAGAGCTGGCCCCAAAAGAGGTGTGTCTGACACAAAAGCCTGAATTTGAAGCTCTCACTTAGCCTCCTTTGATAACTCATTATTTAATTATTTCCATGAAAGAACAGTCTACATTCTCAAGATACCTTAATAAGTACAGAACATAATATTTTTAAACTTGGGTATTTTGGGGTACTTAGTGTTATATAATGTAAATGAGACTCTCCTAAGACAAACAATCTCATTAGAATCATTGATTTAAGAATTAGAGGTGGGGACTTCCCTGGTGGCGCAGTGGTTAAGAATCCACCTGCTCAATGCAGGGGACACGGGTTTGAGCCCTGGTCTGGGAAGATCCCGCATGCCACAGAGCAACTAAGCCCGTGCACCGCAACGAAGAGTAGCCCCCGCTCGCCACAACTAGAGAAAGCCAACACGTAGCAACGAAACACCCAATGCATCCAAAAGTAAATTTATTTAAAAGAAAAAAGAATTAGAAGTGGTCATAAGATACCACACTAAGACTGAGTGTCCTTTCCTGTCATACAAGCATAGTGTGAAAACCCTAATGAAACATCAGTTGCCTCAAGACAAAACAGGGATTTGACTTACTCATGGTCAACTCATCACACGTGGGTATGAAATATCTTGCTGATAACAAAAGTTCTAACTCCCAGGACATAAAACTGGAACACCTGCCTGACCTCGGAAAATATGCTCAATCATACGTAGCATGCTTAAAGGGCCTTCTCGTGCCACTTCTTTTCCAGATGTGCCGAAGCTCTGAAGTACCTCCACACTTGGTGAATGAACAGGCTAAGGCGCAAGAACATAGCCAAATATCTCTGCTGGTTTTTTTTTTTTTTTTTTTTTTTTTTTTTTTGCGGTACGCGGGCCTGTCACTGTTGCGGCCTCTCCCGTTGCGGAGCACAGGCTCCGGACGCGCAGGCTCAGCGGCCATGGCTCACGGGCCCAGCCGCTCCGCGGCACGTGGGATCTTCCCGGACTGGGGCACGAACCCGTATCCCCTGCATCGGCAGGCGGACTCTCAACCACTGCACCACCACGGAAGCCCTCTGCTGGTTTTTTAATCCTTGGTTTTTTTCATAGACTCAAAGGCTATTCAGAAAAGTCAAAAAGTTGGTATTTAGAAGATACAAGTCACATGGTATGAATTTTTTGGATATTCTCTTGGCTGACCCCAATTTCAGAAGTTAAGTTCTGGGAAAGCTATAACCTATGGGACTTCTATAAACTAACAGGAAAATTTTCCTATTCCTAAACTTCAGAAACTAAAATCTACAAGTCAGACTGCAAACAACTTGCGAGAACTGTAACTTCACTATAAAATCACTTAGGTCCATTTAAACTCTATCAGAGAAGATTTTGAATAATTATAATCATTATGCTCTTAGCATTACAGCACACTAGCTAAAATAATTCTCCCAGCGTTTCTAAAATAATGTGATAATATGCCATATATGTGACATAAAAGATAATTAATTTTCAAAATGACAGCTGCAAAAATGTCTTCCTTTTAATTTTGGAGAGTAAAAACATATTTCTCAATTGTGATTCATACTGTTTCCACTCAAATTTCTCCAGAAGTTGTAGAAAGACCAACATTAAGATTTCTAAAAGGTTTTCAAGACAGAGCATGAAACAATGTATTTGGCAATGCTGGTCTTCAACTAGGTAAAGAAGGAATGATAAAATTCAGCAAAAATTTTAGGGTGTGAATACTAAACTATGGAAATGCCTATAGCATCCTATTCCAAGGCTTGATTCTAGTCTGAATGTAGGCTAAAAATAGAGTCACCTGGACCCATAGAATTCTCATACTCCCATCCTGCAGAATGTTGCATGTTTACTAAGGCCCCTCAAGGGTTAATCGTCTCTAATTTCATGAGCTATTCACAGGAATTTGCAGAATATTTGTAGAATATGAATTATTTCTTCTGTCCTCCTTGGACTGAAGGCTTGTAATAGTCAAAGACTGTCCCTTTTTTTCACTAAATGTTGGTGGAGATTAACTTTTTTAACTTAGATGTGTGTATAGACTCATAGAGAAGCGAATGTTCCTGTTTCTCCCTCAAGTTTGGAGGGAAGTAATCTTACACATCACTCAATGAGCTTAAATGCTCCCATCCATATCACAAGGTTTAATCTCTCTCTTGAGCTCCCGAACAAGTTTTCTGTTTTCCGTATGTTTCTAAAACTCTATTCTAATAAAGCTGAACTCTTCCTTATCCCTTTCCTGTAAACTGCTTCTCTGCTGAATTTTCTGCCTTGTTTAATAACATTATATCTTAATCACATGTGCAAATTTGGGAGTGATCCCCAACAGCTTTCTCTTCTTCATCCACTGCATACAGGTACTCAATAAATCCTGATGATTCTATTCTCTGTAACACTTCTGCTCTTGACGGTATTCTTGGGTTTTTTGTTTATTTGTTTGCTTTTGTTTCAGCTTAGACTAATTCAATAACTTCCTAATTAGGCTCACAAACTAAACATTTGCCTCCTTTGTTCATCGTGTTGTAACCAAGCAGGACCCTATGGGGCCTTCCAGAATCAGACACCCACCCTAAGTCCTCAACCTGCCTCTTGTTTGTAGAAAAGCTGCAGTCTCCCAGGCCTCCTCTAAGTCACAAAAGCCTGGCCCAAGAATAAATGATTGAAAGCATGTGAGCATGTAATGACAAGAATAACAGTTGGGCCAGGAGAACTAGTAAGAATTCAAACAGTGTATCAGTCATATGGCAGTCACAGAATCTTTAGTTCCTCCCTGAAGTACCTAGATAACAGTGTCCGATGTACATTTCCTGAGTTGCTTTGCAGATGCTAAACCCACCAAATGGAAGAAGTTAACTACCTGATGACCATGCCCCCAGACCTACTGGAGCTTGAGGATTGATAATGATAATCACATGACACTGGCCTGTTACCTCACCATCAACCAATCAGAGAATTGTACGTAAGCTGATCACACACCCTGCACCTCCCCTCCCTCACCTTCCCCTTAAAAACGCTTCCCTGAAACCCATGGGGGAGTTCCAGTCTTTCGAGCACAAGCCACTCTTTCCCCTTGCATGGCCCTTGCAATAAACCTTTCTCTGCCCCAAACTCCAATGTTTCGGTTTGTTTGGCCTCACTGGGCATCAGGCACACGAACCTGGGTTTGACAATACTCCCATCCTTTATCAAGCAAACATATAGATCTGGTTAGTTCATTCCCCTCTTCAAGAATTGCAAAGGTGGGCTTCCCTGGTGGCGCAGTGGTTGGGAGTCCGCCTGCCGATGCAGGGGACACGGGTTCGTGCCCCGGTCCAGGAAGATCCCACGTGCAGCGGAGCGACTGGGCCCGTGAGCCATGGCCGCTTAGCCTGCGCGTCCGGAGCCTGTGCTCCGCAACGGGAGAGGCCACAGCAGTGAGAGGCCCGCGTACCGGAAAAAAAAAAATTACAAAGGTTTCCTCACTGCCTCCAAATTCTTATCATGAACTTTAAAATATCTAGTTGCAAATTATCATTCTAGCCTTGTTCCTCTCTGCATAATGCTGTGTGCCCTGTGCTCTAATCACTTTCAGAACGGGCCCTTAATTTGTGTGTCTTCGTATTTTTGCCCCTGCTGCTCCCTCAGTTCTCAGGTCTTTATTAAAATCCTTCCCATCCTTCAAGACCCAATTCAGTTGCCACTATGCCTCTGGAATATGTAACCCCATGTCAGAAAAACATCGTCTCTTCATTCAGATGCCTCTAGTTCATTTGTACATTTACTTAGCACTTATTTCATCTCCTTCCATGCTATCTCAAAAGGCTACATAAGGGCTTTTACGAGACAGCACGCTAATGACATTAGAAAGACATGGGTTACAATTGCAGCTTAGCCCCTTGCTAGCTGCGTGACCTCGGGCAACAAACTTAGTTTAAACTGTCTCAATCTCTTTTCATCATCTCTAAAATGTGGCTAATGGTAGATATTCCACATAACTATTATGAGGAATAAAGAAATCTATATACTTACAAATATCTGCGATAATTTAAAGAAGAGGTGTCAGAAAGAAATATTTTCTCCAAATAGTTTTTACTAAATAGACTCCTGTGATATTTTCCTTCTCAAGAAATAAAGAGCAGCAACTTCAAAAATCTGAGACAATAACTCAGCAACAACAAAATTGTCTGAATTTTGTAGATGAGTTGGGTTAGCTCCATAGATTGTTTTATCTTTCATCCACCCAGAAGGACATAGGAAATGCCCTTCAGGATACAGAGGAGGGCATGAAGCATATCTTCTACTAGAGACTGGCATAATCATCACACTAGTTGTTTTTGTGGTTTTTTTGTTTTTTGTTTTTTTCGGTATGTGGGCCTCTCACTGTTGTGGCCTCTCCCGTTGCGGAGCACAGGCTCCGGATGCACAGGCTCAGCGGCCATGGCTCACGGGCCCAGCCGCTCCGCGGCACGTGGGATCTTCCCGGACCAGGGCACGAACCCGTGTCCCCTGCATCGGCAGGCGGACTCTCAACCACTGCGCCACCAGGGAAGCCCACACTAGTTGTTTATATTTCTATTTACTCTTCCACGCTCTTGCCCTCTAGATTCTAAACTCCTTGAGGATATGAATCTCACCTTACTCATTCCTGCATAACCTCAGCGCCTAAATGAAGTATTGAAGTTCATAATGTTGAACTGAGTTGAATTTAATTTAACCAAATTGAAGATAATCAAATCTATGCTAACTAAATGAGTGCGTCAAAAAGAGAAAAATACACTATTGGAGAATCATTTCCGTCCTGCTCTGTTCTATCTCCTTCACCTCTTGCTCTTTGTTTATATCAGCACAAGGAGCTTCTCCCAGCCTCCCTTCTCCTTTTCTTCCATTAGTTTCCATCTGTTGCTTCCGCTGTATTACATCCTTCCTGGGAAGAGTTGCTTTCCGTAAGGATTCACTTTGGTATACTCTCCCCCTTCATGATGGACATGTTATTTGTACAATCTGTACAGTGTTTCATTAACAGAGATGTGTACGCTAAGAAGTGGGCTTGTTTATTATTCATATTTGTCTTCATGCTGGAGCTGTGATCGTTTTTCTCATTTGGGCTCTTCTGTGCCTCTTCAATTTGTCTTTTGTTTGCTCATCTTGCTTCAAAAACAGCCTGACTGCAGTGATAATTGTTTGGATTTGTAACAGATTAGCTGGGCCTTCTGATGTCTGTATAACTTCACAAGAAAGGGAAAATATGCACAAATGTCTCCAAGCCAGCGGACCTTCAGTTGTTTTCCTCTGCTCCCATCACCAGATAACACCAGGCACTTCCCAAAATGAGTCCACAGCATGTTTGCTGACCTATTAAACCATCTCCTGAAAGCAATCATTGAACTCATCCATCTGTTCTGTCAGTATGCATGCCTCTGCTTCCCCCAGTGAAATTAAGAAGATTGAAACCAGGGGTAATTGTAATCCTATTATCAATAACAGCTCTTTCATAACATATTACAGTCAAAGTATTATTTCTATCAGCTTGAAAGTTGGTGGTTAGTAGCAGGATTTTAAAAATCATTTGTCTTAAAGCAGTGTCTAAGAATCACCTGAAAAGTCTAATAAGCACATAAAATTCTGATCCCCAACCCCCAGAAATTCTGATTCAGTGGATCTGGAATGGGACCAGGAATCTGCATTTTTAATAGATTCTCCAGGTGATCCAAGGATAGGTAGTCTGCATACACTATACTGAGTAACACTGGTTAGAAGTGTGATAATTATCCACCAGATGTCAAAACAACCATAACGTTTAGAAAAAAAAAAATCACCTAAATGATCATTAGGGGTAAGGCAATGGGTAAAATGACTGGGTTTTCAACTGGTTGTTCGTTAGATTACGAAAACTAGGTTCAGAGTCTAAAGTTAAGATTGTGTAAATGAGTGTCTGAGACAAATCATCATTTCTGCATTTTGATGCTTCAACCACAACCGGTATTAAACAATGGCCCCAGTTTGAGTATCTATTGCCATGTAACAAACTAACCCAAAATTTAGCGACTTAAAATAACAGCGATTATTTCACAGTTTCTGCGGGTCAGGAATTCAGGAAAGATTAGGGTGACAAACCATTCTAATTTGCCTGGGACTCAGAGGATTCCTGGGACATGGGATTTTCCGTGCTAAAACCAGAAAAGTTCTAGGCAAACCAGGATGATTTGGGCTTAGCTGGGTCGTTCTGGCACAGGGTGTCTCAGGGGGATATAGTCAGATGTCAGTAGGGTCCGCTGTCATCTGATGGCTTGACTGGGGCTAAAGGATCTACCTCCGAGATGGCACGCTTACGTGGCTATGGGCCAGATGCCTTTGTTCCTTGCCAGCTATCGGCAGGAGACTTCAGTTCCTCGCTTACACGGTCCTCTTCACAATACGGAAGCTGACGTCACCCAGACTCAGCAATGCAAGAAAAGGATCAGGGAGGAAGCCGCATGCCTTTTCATGATGTCGCCTCCAAAGTTGCACGTCATTACTTCTGCTTTATTCTATTTGTTGGAGGACAGTCACTAAGTCCAGCCCACTAAAGAGGAAAATCAGGCTTCACCTCTTAAAGGGAGGAATGTCAAAGACCCTGTGGGTATATTTTAAGCTACCACTGCTCCAATGGGAGATGACTTAGTAGCTACTCCTTCCCTCTAACACTGAAAGAACTTCAAGTTAAAATAAAATAATCTCCTCCGGACCTTGGTTTTGGTAGCTGAAATATAGCTGACCTTTCTGGCATTAGGAATTATGTTCTTGTTGCTTTAATAAAAAAGAATAAACTTTAATGCTATTTTACTCAAGTAAAGCTCATATTTCTAAGGTAAATGCCAGTAGGTTTCCTTCATAGCTGAGGTTAAGGTGGAAACTTGGCAAGTTCGTAATTAACCAGATCAATGTGCTCAATCAAACCAGACATTTGCTGTCCCAAATTTACTGTATCTTGTTTCATTTTCGCTTTATTCTTTGTCAAATTAGTAGCTAAGTAGAGACTGGAAACCAGATTTTAACCAATTAGCTATGTGGGGACTTCCCCGGCCGTCCAGTGGTTAAGACTTTGCACTGCCACTGCAGGGGACACGGGTTCAATCCCCAGTTGGGGAACTAAGATCCCACACGCTGTGTAGCACGGCCACACACACACACACAAAATTACGTATGTCACTGTAGGCAAGTACTGTTTCTAGCTACTTTATATATATGTAATATGAGAAAATTTGTCTAAAATTTCCTTAAGATCATTTCTATTTGTAATATTAGAAGATTATCTGAATCACTAGGAAATTTGCTGGACCTTAAGATGGAATGGACTCAGCCTTTTTCCCTTGCACTTGAACTTGGAAGAGTGGGGTGTATATCGGTGACCTAGTCAATTCAATTGGCAAGCTGGTATAATACTCCAGTAGCTCCTTTGGGTAATATATCATCAAAACTTGTGGCTGTAGAGAAACACGCTCAAAAATGCAGACCGTCTTTGAAAACAAAAGGTTCCTGAGAAGTGTGACCCGTTCACATATGCTAGAAACCTTCCAGGCTATCCAAATCCTGAAGGCTACAGAGAAGCACGCAATGTGCCATCTATGTGGTCTATTTCCCATTTTCCATGCCACATGTTACCAACTGATATGTCCTAGAGATCAACTCAGTTCCTTAATCAACTTCCCTCTGTGTGTTCTGAGTCATAATCTTTACTTAACACTGATCACTAACAACCTTAAACATGACTTACATTTCTTTTTCCATGTTTTCTTCCTTATCCTTTGTGTTTATAAAATGTAACTAATTTAGTACAGTCTAATACAATTAGCTGGGTTTCTTTTCCCCTTTGAATGATTCCTCTAAAAATGCAGTGACTTGTTTTCTCTAATATAAAAGAGCTTTTTTTGCATAGAGATATCAATAAACAGTTCAAAAGAGTATCCTAAAATTATAAAATAAAAAATCTGATATTTATACTAGGAAATCATTACCTTTTAGCACAAAGCCCTTTCCCTCAGATTGCTTTATTTAAATCCTTACAACAAATCTGAAACTGATGAGTCAAATATATTTATCCCCATTTTACAAATAAAGAAATGGAGGCTCAAAGAATTTCTGACGTCTCCAAGGTCACACTATCTAGAGTTAAGGAAATGGGGACACATATTCTAGACCCACACTTGAATATGCAACCCTTCTATGTCTTCAGTTCCTTTCCAAAATGCTATGTATACCCACAGCATTTATATCTGATACATAAACACAATCCTTCATAAAAACAGGGGAACATGACTTCTCTCATGTTCAGGAAGTTCAGAGTAGTCTAATGTAAGAACGGTCCAAGTTGTGAAATATCCTTGGACTCTAATCCGTCCCTACTGTGTGACATTCTTGGCAGTGCATGGTGGCCTAACTCTTCTGCCTTAATCACAGGATAACTCAACATCAGTTAACATCAGTTATCTTCAACATACGCACACGTACAGGTGCCTTATGGCCCAGGTCCAACATGATGACATTCGCTTATACAAATTCAAAATATGCAAGATCAGATAAATATAACATTTTTAAAAATAAACGTGTTTAGAACACATGGTTCTAAACAACGGCCAACTACTTCAGCTAGTACGAAAGTCAAAGAAACAGACATTTCTTTCAATGCTGGAGGGCAAAACTGGCTGTGCACTGGATCCGCTAGGACAGTGCAATCTGTATAAAATCAGAGAATGTGTTCTTCATGGGGAACTTGAGGGATTCTCCTAGAGTAATTATGACTACATGCCTACATAAACCATGACTTTGGCACCTAACTACAGAGGGAGAAAACAGGTAATGGGGGAAGGGACAGAAAGTAGTCAATGACAGTGTCTGTCCTCCTAGTAGCTAAGCTTGACTCTAAGAAACAAATCTAACTTGGCCTTGTAAACAACATAGAAGGAACCCAGTATCCCAGATGGGTAATGGCATCCACAATCCCAGTTGGATGAATTCTCAGAAATATTTGACGCTGGCTAATCAACACACACACACACACACACACACGCACACGCACACGCACACGCACACTGCTTTATCTTTTGACACCAAAGCAGATACAGAACTATAGTCAGCTACCTTTCTCTTTACTGGCTAGAGTATAAGAAAGGAGCATGTTGAGTTACACAGGAGGACTCCAAAACACTGCAGAGATCAAGGAGTCATGTTTTCAAAGAGTTTCCCATAAAATATCTTGCACAGTCTTCTCTTCTCTGCCCCCCTTCTCCTCCATCTTATTCCCTTTTGCTTGCTTGAAAAGACAATCGTTGCATTAAGTGATTAAGTGCTTCTTTTCTTCTGACTCATAGTTCATAAGACCACGATATGAATTTCAATTAGATTTTCTTCCCGTGCGAAAGGGAAAAAAGAAAAATCAGACCTTGGAGAACAGAGTTTTGGGGAAGCCTTTTCAATGTCTACATGCAGTTTTTTTCACGGGGGCAAAACTGCGGTAAGACAATGAACAGACCCAAGATTCAAGTGCTCCTTAAATGAGCAGTTTCTGTACTAATACTCTGTTTGATATCTTCTGTCTAACTGGATAAACATGCCACACGGAAAGATTATTTGTAGTTAGAAACCTTAGTTCCAAGTTCCAGCTACTAACTGTGAAACTGTGGGCAAATCGCAAAGACTTTCTAAAACCCTGTTTCCCCATCTACAAAATAGAAAAATAGTAATACCTGCCTCGGAAGCTGGCTGGAGAGATTAAATGAACTTTATATGTGAAACTGCTTTATACGCCATAAAATACTACATTTGAAAGACAATAGTGCAACGGTAAAGACTGGATTCTAGAGCTGGGTTGCCCGGGTTTGAAATGTCTCTCCACTACTTCCTAGCTGTGTGATTTAGGAATCCTTGACCTCTTGGTGCCTCAGTTTCCCTTCTGTAAAAGGCGGAGGTCATGATACTGTGACAGTTCACTCAATATTTAGACCAGTGTCTGGCTCACTGCAAGTGCAACTTAAATGACAGCTACTCTTATCGATGTTTTTGTTGAGTAATAAGAATGACAGCAATGTGGGTAAAGAGAAGAGAGAAGCCATAGAAAGAAAATGATGGTGCCACCCAAAGTCAAGTCTCTCTTAACAAAGGAAATAAACAGAGTGTGTAAATAATCCCGCAGACTCGGAATTTAAAAGTAAGGCCCAGTTATTTATAAGAACTGTTTTGCAGGAAGGAAGGAATGTTCTCCAGTTAGTACACAGCCTAGTTCCTTAACACACCAATTGTTCAGCATCCTTTCCTCTGGAATACATCTCAATACCCACTTTGAGAATTGCCTTGTGTCACCAGGGGGCGCCGGACCATAGGACAATCAGGTTGGGCTGATGAGACCACTGAACAATCAGGTACCTCATGATACTCAGCAAAGGATGTGAGGACTGGAACTTTATTCCTGAGTCGGCAATCTCCAAGAAACAAAACACTACTTAAAAAGGTGAAGGCAATGGACATAGAGAACAGACTGGAAGTTGCCAAAGGGGAGGGCATTGGGGGAGGGATGGAATGGGAGGCTGGGGTTAGCAGATGTAAGCTTTTATATATAGAATGGCTAAACAACAGGCCCTACCGTATAGCACAGAGAACTATATTCAATATCCTATGATAAACCATAATGGAAAAGAATATTAAAAACAGAATATATATGTATATATATGTAACTGAATCACTTTGCTGTACAGCAGATATGAACACATTGTAAATCAACGATACTTCAATAAAAAAAAATTTTTAATTTTAATTTAAAAATAATAATAGGGCTTCCCTGGTGGCGCAGTGGCTGAGAGTCCGCCTGCCGATGCAGGGGACACGGGTTCGTGCCCCGGTCCGGGAAGATCCCACATGCCGCAGAGCGGCTGGGCCCGTGAGCCATGGCCGCTGAGCCTGCGCGTCCGGAGCCTGTTGCTCCGCAACGGGAGAGGCCACAGCAGTGAGAGGCCCGCATACCGCAAAAAATAAAAAAAAAATAATAATAAAACGGTGAAGATGACATGTATATAAACGCTCTCATAGTATTTGTTCAGTAAATACTTCAGACATAGAAATGAGTCACAGTGTTTGTCTTAGGGGATGATGAGTTCAAATTTTCCCACTACTGAAAATAGTACCAAAGGGATGATTTCCCCAGCGATCCCTCTTCTGTCTTTTGGGATCTTCCACTTAATATTAATCCTAAGCCCAAAGGAAGAAAACAGGTGGTGGGAATCAGGACAACGGCAATAAAAATAGTTGCAATATTTTCATTTATGGTGCTCCTACGATGCTCCTACACTGTGAGAAGTGTCTTTCTCACACATTATCTCATTTAATCCTCCTAAATATCCCATGGAAATAGGAGTTGAGAAGCAAACTAAGGTTTGTGGAAATAAGCAACTTGTCCAAGGCCATAGAGCTAGAAAATATTGAATCTGGGATCCAAGCCCAGTTCAACCCGAATCCAGAAAAAGTACCTTAAACCCCTGTCTTATATGAAAGACAGGAAAGTCCTATTTCTCACCCAAAAGAGGCTGATGTAGGGGCTGTCCTAGTCAGTGAATCAATAATCCATTTCATAGCCAGTATTGCACAAATTTGTCAAATGAGTGAGTACCTATGGGAATTTGCTTTTGTTGTGATGGTTGGTGTTGTTTTTAAGGGATAATATGGGGGGAGATTATAAATAGGGCCCTTTTCTGAGAGAGCTTAAAATCCAGATACAAAGTGAATATTCAAGGAAGAGAAGTTGCAGGAAAAGAAAAACTAAGGCCCCGCTTGCTGCAGGCAAGAGTAATCCAAAACAGGTGGGCTGATCCCAGCGGCACTGGCGTAAGACTCTGGTCCCTTCAGCAGTGGCCGAGGCACAAGCTGTGTGGAGGGCCCTGTGCTGGTGCTCCCCGCTGCAATCCACTCTAAGGCAGGAAGAGAGCGTCATTAATAATCATTAGCGTGAGGCTTACAGGTGCTACAGCAGATGTTGCCTGGCAGGAAAATTGGCCGCATCTGAGAACATAAACCGGGAGGTAATTTTCATCATGGGACAATGCTCGGAAGATGTCCAACCTAATTCAAAATGTGTTCACTCTCCCAGCCTTCACATGTGATGGGATCTTCGCCTCCTCTGACTCTCCCAGGAGTTAGATTCCCCTCCGATGTGCTCCCAATATCCCACGACTTACCTCCATCAAAACTTCTATCCCACTGTAATGTGTTTGTCTATTTATGTACATTCCTTTCTTACTAGATTGTCACTTCTTTGAGGACAGGAGGCATGTTTCATTCATCTTTGTATCTCTAGCACCCAGTGCATGATTATTGCTCAGTTATTGTTGAATGAATGAGTGAGTAAATGAATGAATGGACCAACAGATCGATGGATGGATGGATGGATGGATGGATGGATGGTTGGATGGGTGAAAAGAGTATCCTACAAGTATAATTTTGTAGTCAACTTTCATCCTCAGACCCAAAACCCTCAAAAATGGGTTCCACTTACTTTCATAAGAATATCAAATTACCTTTGGAAACATTTTATTATTTTGCAGTGTGTTTGCACACTCATAACCCAATTTAATCCTCCAGTCTTTTACAACATAGAGGGAAAATGTGATTTACCCATTTCAAAAATGAGGGAAACAGCTCACAAAGGATAAATGACTTTCTCAACGCCAAGCAGTAAGTACGTGGCAGAGTTGGATTTTAATCCAAGTTTCCTGATGACTACCATGTGGGCTCTTCCCGTCACTATACCACACCCCTACCCAGGCATTCCTTCCCTGCTACCAGAGAAGCAGCTCTCACTCAGGATGGGCCTCTATTCTCTATGACTACCACCCAGGAAGTCAAGCTGAACAGACTTCTGTATATTTACAGCACAAAACAGACTCTTTAAGCCACGCTGCCTATTTGTTCTCTGCTCCTGTTAGTGGCATTTCTGTTCTCCCAGAACAGGTAACTAGAGATGAAAGCTGAGGACAAAGAGTCAAGCAGTGTCCCACATTGTACTGAGATTCCTCAGTGGTGGGGCCAGGCTGTTCCTTGTAAGGGAAAGGAAAGAAGGGTTCCATACTCTCCGGAGCCAAGTGCCCTAGTAAAGAATGACTGCGAGGAGAAGACAATGGTACTTGATAACCATTTGCTCATTTACCATAGACACAGAACTTGTTCTTGTGCTGTTTACCAAGTTAAACATGGGAAACTTCATGGAGGGAGATGTCAGGACATAGAGAAGGAACAAATGTACATCAGTTGTATTCCCACATTTGACAGAGCAGGTAGGAGAGGATTTCCTGAGGGTCAAATGGAAAACTAAAAGGATAACCAGGTCGTTTTTAATATTTATTTATTTTCTTTAGTTTTTGGCTGCATCGGGTCTTAGTTGCGGTACACAGGATCTTCGTTGCAGCACGGACTTCTCTCCAGTTGTAGCACGCGGGTTCCACAGCCTGTGGGCTCTGTAGTTTGTGGCGTGGGCTCTCTGTTAAGGTGCGCGAGCTCAGTAGTTGTGGTGTGCGCAGGCTTAGTTGCCCGGTGGCATATGGGATCTTAGTTCCCTGAGCAGGGATCAAACCCGCATCCCCTGCATCAGAAGGATGATTCTTTGCCATGGGACCACCAGGGAAGTCCTCAGGATAGCCTGGTTTGAGCCAAGTAGCTGGTACATTGTTCTTAAGGACTCGATATGGGGTAAAAGGACCAGACAACCAGCATTCACTTGGCAGCTCCTCAGAAAGTTAAATGTAGATTTACCATATGATCCATCAATTCCATTCCAAGGTATATATCCCCAAAAATTGAAAACAGAGACTCAGGCAGACACTTGTATACCAATGTTCATTATAGAATTATTCACAAAAATCAAAGTGAAAACAACCCAAGTATCCATAAAGAGATGAATGGATTAACAAAATATGGTATATAAATACAATGTAATATTATTCATCCATAAAAAGGGATGGCATTCTGATACACACTATAGCATAAATGACTCTTTTAAACACTGTGCTAAATGAAATAAGGCAGATGCAAAAGGACAAATATTTTATGATTCCACTTACATGAGATACCCAGAATAAGCAAATTAATAGAGACATAAAATACAGTAGAAATACCAGGGGAGAGTTATTGCTTAATGAATACAGAGTTTCTATATGAAAATGTTTTGAAAATAGTGGTAATGGTTTGGGATAGAACCAATGCCATTGAACTATACACTTAAAAATTGTTAAAATGGTGTATTTTGGGTTAAGTATATTTTGTAACAATAAAATAGACCTTTTTTTAAATTAAAAAAAAAAAAGAACTACCACTCCCCTGTGGTCCTGTGCTGGAAAACTTTGCAGAGACTTTTGCTCTGCAAGTTAACAGGACCACATCTCAAAATAAGATTCCACTTTCAGAAAAGGGAATGCTCCTACACCACTGGTGGGAATATAAATTGGTGCAGCCACTGTGGAAAACAATATGGAGGTTGGAAAACTAAAAATAGAATTAGTGTATGACCCAGCAATCCCACACCTGGGCATAGGTACAGACAAAACTATAATTCAAAAAGATACATGCACCCCTATGTTCATATCAGCACTAATCACAATAGCCAAGACATGGAAACAACCTAAATGTCCATCGACAGATGAATGGATAAAGAAGATGTGGTACATATATACAATGGAATACTGCTCAGCCATGAAAGACAACAAAACAATACCATTTGCCGCAACATGGATGCAACTAGAGATGATCATTAGTATGTCAGTAAGTCAGAAAGAGAAAGACAAATACCATATGATATCACTTATATTTGTAATCTAAAATATGGCACAAATGAACCTATCTATGAAACAGAAACAGGATCAGGGACATAGAAAACAGACTGGTGGTTGCCAAAGGGGAGAGGGGTGGGAGAGGGTTGGATTGGGAGTTTGGGATTAGCAGATGGAAACTGGTGTATATAGAATGGATAAACAACAAGGTCCTACTGTATAGCACAGGGAACTATATTCAATATCCTGTGATGAACCATAATGGAAAAGAATATGAAAAATAATGTATATATATATATGTATATGTATAACTGAGTCACTTTGCTGTAAGCAGTAATTAACACAACATTGTAATTCAACTATACTTCAATAAAAATAAATTTTAAAAAAAGATCCCACTTTTTCTCTTGGCTATAACTAGGGTGAAATCTCAGCATAATCCAGCCAGAATTATACAATCCACCTAAGAAAGGAAAAAGACTGTAGTCCAAAGGAGTTACAGAATTAGCCAGCGTGTATCAGTAAGAATCAGCAGAGTGCTCATAGGAGTGGATTTTGAGGGTGCTTGATCAAAAAAGTTGAAGTATACAACTGGATAATAAGAGTTGATTGACCTGTGGGCACCCTCTTGGGATAAGGGATTTCACACCCTATCAAGGATGCCTGGAGAAAGCAAAGGTTTGTTCTGAGAAAGACTGAAATCACTGAGTTGCTATGATAGACACTGGAGAAAGATATTAAAAGGTTCAGGGAAGTGGGCATGCTGGAGAGGATATACGTTGTATGGTCAAAATGGTGATTTTGTTCCTTGGAAAGCCCAGAGGACACACCACTCACCAAAGCCATCAGGAGCATGCTGGTGAGAAGGCATGAGCACCACCACATTCAGTGCTCTCATCTGTGGACCAGAGATGGAGGTAGGAAAGGTTGTCATGGAATATTCCTCTGGAAGCAATAGAAACCAGGTGGCAGCATTTAACTGCCAGAAGCCAAGCGGGTTGTAATTATTGCAGCAGTCCGCCTGGTCAGAGCAGCTAAAGGTCTTGATCTCAGAGAGTTGTGGAGATGTTCGATAAAGCATCCTACAGGCAAAAGGAGGGGTGGGGAAGCCAACAAGGATACAGCTTGGTACATAAAATCAGAAGAAAGTAAAAATGGATGAGTAGAAGGATGAGGGTGGTCAGCCCAATAAAAAGTCACAATCTCTTGCCCAGATCACATCCCTAAGCCAGTTTTCAAAACTAGAACCTATTGTCCATATACTGGCAACACCATGGCAGGTATATACTCTAATGATTCTCTCAATCCTTTCTCAAAGAGACCTAAGGCCATTTAGTTGGACTGGAGTCAATCTCACTTTGGGTCCTTGACCTTGGAAGTAAAAGCCATTGAGTGTCGAAGGCCAAGTTTGAGCCTCTGAAACCGAGTCCCACCTTCCTGCCTCAGATAGTAAATGATAAACAATATTGCATCCCAGGGGAAATTCAGAGATGAGATACATCCTTATATTTCTAAAAGATGCAGAAATGGCAATCCTTATATCTTTGTTTAATTCACCAGTCAGTCCATGTGGCAACCGGCTGCTGGCTGGGGAATGACTGCACACAGGAGGTTATGTTGTTAATAGAGCAGACGTACATGGAGTCAAATAAACGTGTGCAGCCATTGATTTGGTGAAGGCATTCTTTCTCTCCCGAACAGGAAAGAGGAGTTAAAATTGTTCACATAGAATTCACATGGAACTGAAAACATTATACATTAACAGTTTTGTTCAGGGCTCTACAACTCTTCCACTGGCCTCATAACCTATTACTCTGTCCAAATACCCCTTATCATGTCTCACTGAGCCATTATGTTCATGATGTGGTTCTAATCCAGCAGACTGAGCGAGAGTAGCTGGTATACTGGAGGCTTAGTTAAGACAAATAATCCAGAGGTCTCACGGGCCTGTCACTTCCATTAAGATCTCAGGGGTCCAGTGGTCAGGAGTGTGCTGAGACAGACCCTCTAAAGAAAAAGACAAACTGCTGCAGCTTGCATCCCCTACTGCAGGGATCCCAACAGCCCCCCGCACCCATACTGGTCCGTGGCCTGCTAAGAACCGGGCCGCACAGCAGGAGGTGAGTGGCGGGTGAGCGAGAGAAGCTCCATCTGTATTTACAGCCGCTCCCCATCGCTCGCATTACCACCTGAGCTCCGCCTCCTGTCAGATCAGCGGTGGCGTTAGATTCTCATAGGATCACAAATGCTACCATGAACTGCACACGCAAGGGATCTAGCTTGCGTGCTCCTTATGAGAATCTAACGCCTGATGATCTGAGGAGGATCTGAGGCGGTGATGCTGGTGCTGGGGAGTGGCTGCTAATACAGATTATCATTAGCAGAGAGGTTTGACTGCACAGAGACCATGATAAATCAATTGCTTGCAGTTGTGTATCAAAACCCTATCAGTGAGTGGCAAGTGAAAACAAGCTCAGGGCTCCCACTGATTCTGCATTATGATGAGTTGCATAATTACTTCATTATATATTACAATGTAATGATAATAGAAATCAAGTGCACAATAAATGTAATGCGCCTGAATCATCCCGAAACCATCCCCTCCCTGACCCCGGTCCGTGGAAAAGTTGCCTTCCACGAAACCGGTCCCTGGTGCCAAAAGGTTGGGGACCTCTGCCCTACTGTATAGAACGAAGCACAACACCTAGTTAGCCTCTTGTGAGTTTTAGAGGCAACATATCCCACACGTATGAATACCACTCCAGCCCATACACCGGGTGATGGGGAAGACTAACTGCGAGCGGAGCCGGAAGCAGGAAGTGCTCTACGGCAGGTCCAGGCTGCCGTGCAACTAGCCCTATCCCTTGAGGAACGCATTCTGGCAAGCACTATGGCACTTGAGGTGCCAGTCATGGCAAAAGATGTGTGTTGACGGCAAGCTCAGGGGGAGAATCAAAATGCAGAATCTGTGGTTCTGGTATTACTTGACTTCTGCAGTGGAGAATTATATGCCTTTTGGAAAAAAATAAAACACACAAACAAACAAAGCTCTCGTTATGCTCCTGGGCCCTGATGGAGAGGAAATACTTAACCATGAAACACCAAGTTAATGTGTAGCCAGAACTGCCCATCGTAAACTGCGTCTCTGAGCCCCTAAGTAACAAAGTCAAGCTAACACAAAGGCAGTGCAAAGGGACTGAGCACTAGCGGGAACAGAGACCACCGGCAAGCTGCTTGTGAGCACAAACTCCGAAGACGCCGATCATGGTTCACCACCACATCTCTCAGCTCACACGGAGGCCATATGGGAAGTCTCATAAGACAAGCTGAAGAAGGAAGGAAAAACTCAAGACTGATTTGTGGATGGCTGGGCTGGTAAGGGGGTGCAGGCCAAAAATGGATGAGAGCTGCTTTGCAATCTCACTCAAAGGTAGCCTTGAACTACAGTGGAGAGAAAATGTCTTCCAGTGGGTGGCTGGTTTGGGTAGTACACTGATCGTCTACTTTGAATGAAAGAAAAAGAAGCTTGAGGTTAATTCATCTATCTGTCTACCTATCTATCTATTCATCTTCCTGTATCTATTTTGGTCAGATTCCATTATTTCCCAGATAATTTTAGTTATTAAAATATTATCCATTTTGAACTTGACTCTCCTATCTCATTCAAAGGTTTCCTTGCTATCATTATATGTCAGGCTTATAACCAGGGTGATAGAAAGTGGGGAAGCAGAACATTACAATACTATATCAAGCCAGCCGGCTGCTCCAGGAAGGTTCAATATGTGATACAACCAGGGAATACCATGGCCACGGGAGCACCCCAGACCTCTTTCATAGTGAAGTGGGTCCTTTGGTTAAATGTTACCCTGTGTGTGATTGTATGACTCTATGATTCTACTGGCCTCTGGATGATGGTGATAGATATATTATGGGCAATGACCAATGTCTTGGGTACTGGTCAGGGCCAAGAAAGTCAAAGTTCAGTGAGACAAGGAGCTCTGGGGTAGAAGTATGTGGATGGCAATACAGGCACGAGTGCAGCATTATCCTTTAAGAGCCATCAGAAAGCATCCACCACAGAAGAGGCAGAAAATTACCAATGAGATCAAGTGAACCAGTCAGTTGATATTAACCAGTGACTGTCAGTTGCCATCCCAAGTGCTGGAAAATGGGCTCCTGAACAAAGCGGCAGAGGTAGAACCATGCATGGGACCAACAGCAGAGACTCCCACTTACCAAGGCTGATCTAGCCACTGTCACCTCTGAATGTCTAACCTGTAAGCAACAGAGACCAAAACAGGATTGGCACTATTCCTTGAGGAAACCAACTGGCCACAGGGTGGCAAGTTGGCTACAATGGGTCCCTTTCAATCTCAAAGAGTCCGTGATACATTCTTGCAAAAACGGATACTTATTCTGGATATGGGTTCGCCTTTCCTGCTGGCAGAGCTTCAGCCAGCACCACCACCCAGAGGCCAGTAAAATCTCAGAGTCATGCATAGAATCACACACAAGGTAGCACTTCACCAAAGGACCCACTTCACTGTGAAGGAGGTTCTGGGATGTGCTCATGACCATGGGATTCCCTGGCTGTATCGCATACTGAACCATCCAGAAGCAGTCGTCTTCACATAGTATTGGAATATTCTTCCTCCCCACTTCTCATCTCCCTGGTTGTAAGCCTGACATATAATGATAGCAAGGAAATCTTTGAATGACATATGAGAGTCAAGTTCAAAATGGACAATCTTTTAATAAATGAAAGTAGCTGGGAAATTGTGGAATCTGTCCAAAATGTATTAAGGGATGTACTCCCCAGGGGGAAGGAAGATTTGACATAGAAGAGTTGGGACCAGTAATCATAGAAAAATTCAAACTGTTTCATGTTTGTCCCTTTCTTAATTGAGAGTGCTTAACAAACAGTTTGCATTTGTTGTCTTCCACCCGTTATCAGCGAGGCTCATTCTGGGAAGGCACAGATGTTGCACCCATACTGTACAATTTCGTGTCCATGGACTGACATTCTCCAGGGGTTTCCTTTTCTCTAATGGCTGCTGAATTATTCATATTCCCAGGTGCTTTCTGAGCCTGGATTGTAATTATTAAAAGTCCTTTCTGCAACACCCGTCCTCTCTCCCTCCATAAAAGAACTTTCTTCCCTATTGTCTTCCTCATTTGCAATTCATTCTCCTAATCATCACAGCTTTGTCTGGACTAAAGAGTACCCTGGGCTCTTCCTATATAATTCTCTCTCGCTTCAATTGCGCGACAGAAGCAGCAGCTGACTCACTTCAGAGATTCATCCTTAAAAAAAAAACAAAAAAAAAACTCATTGTTTCCTGATTGAAAAACACTTTAAATAAAGTGTCCTAAATATACTTAACTGCTCTTTCATTTTAATTTAATACTGGGAGCTCCAAGCTCCAGAAAAAAAAAGAAACAACTAATTGAGCTTTAACAGTATGCCTTTGAAAGGTTGGAAATTTTTAAGTAATTCTATATTGCTAAAGAGTTTGTAAATCTCACTGAAGAATTCATTTGTCCATTGTTGTTTTCCACCTTACAGAGAATATCACTATATATGTATACATATGTATATATATGTATGTATATATGTATATATATTGAATATATTCCAAATGGACAATCTTTGCATTGTATTATATAGGCACATACATGTTTATTTGTAATGCGCAAACACACTTCACGGAAACAAATAAACAAATTTTGAGCAAATAATACAAATAGTCTTTGAGCAATCTTTGACCAAGGAATTCTAGAAGAATCAGTACACATATATTTTGTCTTCCCTCCTGTTACTATGAATGAGGTAGAAGGTAGAATGCTTCTATCCTTCCACATTTGCACAGGATCCTATCTCTCCTCTCCTACAAGGACATACAACCTGTCTCTTACATTGTCCATTTTCACCTCTGTTGTATTTTTCCTATCAGCATAAACATCTTATTGCTTCTCCAGCTTAAGAGATAATGATAATAATAAATATTTTCTTAGTCCCTCTTTCCCCCGTAGCTGCAGTCCCACTTCTCAGCTCCCCTTTACATTAAAACTCCTTGAAAAAATTAGTTCTGGGCTTCCCTGGTGGCACAGTGGTTAAGAATCCGCCTGCCAATGCAGGGGACACGGGTTCAAGCCCTGGTCCGGGAAGATCCCACATGCCGCAGAGCAACTAAGCCCGTGTGCCACAACTACTGAGCCCACGTGCCACAACTACTGAAGCCCACGCACCTAGAGCTCGTGTTCCACAACAAGAGAAGCCACCACAGTGAGAAGCCCGCACACCACACTGAAGAGTAGCGCTCGCTCGCCACAATTAGAGAAAGCCCACATGCAGCAATGAAGACCCAATGCAACCAAAAATAAATAAATTAAATAAATAAATAAATTTATTTTAAAAAGAGTTAGTTATATCTTCAATTTCTCTCACTCCACTCTTTCCTAAACTCATTCCACTTAGGCTTTTGCCACCAAAACTCCACTGATACCACTCTTGTCAAGGTCACTGGCGACCTCCATATCATTAGACCCTGGGTCAGTGATTAGTTCTCATCTTAATGATTTTCCAGTAGCATTTAACCCAGTTGTTCATTACTTCCCCCTTCCCCTTTTATTTTTAATTTTCTTACAGGACACCATATAGTTCTGATTTTTCTCCAGACTCTGACCACACTTGGTTAATATTCTTTGTAAATTTCTGTTTTCTTCCCTAACTTTGGGCCGGAAGGGTTGAGTCCTTGCATTCCTTCTCTCTTTGTTTTCCTCCAAACTCTGGGCTTTAAGTTCCATCCAGATGCTGGTCACTCCCAATTACTTTAAAAAACCTCTAACTCAGTCATCTCCTCTAACCATCGTATTCCTATATCCAGCGGCCGAATAAATGCGTTCCGGACGACTCAAACTTAACATGCGTAGAATTGAAATCTTGGTCTTCCCCCAAAACTTGCTCCGTTAGCAGTCTTCCCAGCTCAGGTTATGGCAATCCCAACCTTCCATTTTTGGGCATCAGTTTTGACTCCTGCCTTTCAAACTCCATCGACTATTTCTACCTCCCTGGTCCCGGCCACAATTATTACCCGCCTGGATCATTACCATGGCTTCCTGATTGGTCTTCCTACTTCCAAGCCTTTCCTCGTTAGAGACTGCACTCAACACAGTGATCCTTTTAAGGTATAAGTCAGATCACAGATGCTCAGCTCCAAACCCTCCAGTGGCTTTTCATTGCATCAGAGTAAGAGCCATAGTCTTTACAAAGCCCTACAAGATGCACATCTCCCAACTCTCTGACTCATCTCCTACCCTCCCACTTGCTTATCCTGCTCCAGCCACAGTGGCCTCCTTGCTCATCCACCTCTGGGCCTTCCCACTGCCCACAACAGTCTTCCCTGCATGACCACACGGCTCACGCCTTTACTCTTTCAAGTCTCTACCAAAATACCAAAGTTTTTGTTTTTGTTTTTTTTAATAGATCTTTATTGGAGTATAATTGCTTCGCAATACTGTGTAAGTTTCTATTGTACAACAAAGTGAATCAACCATATGCATACATATGTCCCCATATCCCCTTCCTCTTGAGCCTCCCTCCCACCCTCCCTATCCCACCATACAACCACTATGGAAAACAGTATGGAGGTTCCTTAAAAAACTAAAAATATAACTACCATATGACCCTGCAATCCCACTCCTGGGCATATACCCTGAGAAAAGCACAAATTCAAAAGGAGACTTGTACCAAATACCAGAGTTTTATTGAACCCCCCTCCTCTAATTTTCCTTCTCCTTCATCCTACCTTACTTTCTTGTAGCAATTATCATCTTCTAATATATAAAATAATTTACTCATTAATTACATTCTTTGTCTCTTTCTAATAGAATATGAGGTCTCTGAGAAGAAGAATTTTTTCTGTATTTTTGTTTGTTTTTCTACTATCCTGTCTCCAGTGCCTAGAAAAGAATCTATCACTTAATAACTGTTTTATGAAAACATGTTGAGTAAATTAAAGATTCAGTTCAACGATCCTTTACTGAGCACTTACTTTGTGCAAAGCACATGCCAGGCACTGATGAGAAGATACTGGGGTGAACAGAACAAGATCTCTGCCCTCAAAGAGCTTCTTGTAGTCAAGTATTAATAGAGTTAACCATGCAAAGACTGCCCATGAGGCATGACTGTTGGAACGTTAAAGAGATGTCTTTTTCTCCAACTTACCCCATGTATAAATTCACTGATGCTTGAAATTTCATAATTAAAATCAATCACTCTGAAGCTCTGTGACCTTGAGCAAATTATTTAAGATTTCTAAGTCTCAGACTTTTCATTTGTAAAGTGGGAGAATAGTGCCCATCTCATAGGGTCATTACGAGGACGAAATGAGATAGTCCTTATAAAAAGGCCTGGTTTAGTCCCTTTGCAGTAAGCATGAATGGATGTTACCTATGACATACATTCCCTTGACTCAAAATCCTTATCCTTGTTATAAAGCAAAACTGTCTCATAGAAGTCCTGAAAATCAGTTCTGAAAACCAAATAGAACAATTGCTAAAGCCACGATATGAGTTGTCTTTCAGGCAAGAAGAGGGAGAAATAATCATATGCATCACGCATATACATCACCATCCAAAAATGGGAGGACTAAGTTTCATGACTAAGTTTCATATCAAAAATTCACCACGGTCTAGAATAGGAACAAGAAAAGGAAAATCAGAGAAAGAAAGGATCCAGCCTCCCTACGTAGAAGCAATGGCAACTTTTGTATATGTCCTCAGTGACTGCTCTTTCCTACTTCTTTCTCTCAAATTAAGATTAAACAGAAGTAAATAAATATGATAGACATGACATTACTTTCCAAAAATGAAAGATTCTAAAAACATTTTTTGAGCCACTAACATGTGCTAGCTTCTCTCACACCTTTTTTTTTTTTTTTTTTTTTTTTGGTACGCGGGCCTCTCACTGTTGTGGCCTTTCCCATTGCGGAGCACAGGCTCCGGACGCGCAGGCTCAGCAGCCATGGCTCACGGACCCAGCCGCTCCGCGGCATGTGGGATCTTCCCAGACCGGGACATGAACCCGTGTCCCCTGCATCGGCAGGCGGACTCTCAACCACTGCACCACCAGGGAAGCCCCTCTCACATCTTTTATACGATTTCATTCTCAGAACACCTCTGAGAGATATATATTATCCTTATTTTTATAGTCAAGGAAACAAAGTCTCAGCGATGTTAAATTGTCCAAAACCATAAAGTTTGTAAGTAATGGGGAGATCCAGGATTCAAAGTAAAGTTTCTCAGACTAACTCTTAATACTACTCTATCTTACTTCCAGGAAAATCAGAGCGCTATAAAGAAAAATGCAAAACCCACACTGGACAGATCCCCTAAAAAGGGCCAGGAAAAGCCTCATAGTGGCTCACAGGAGCTGATTATATGAATCTCTTTCCAAGTCCAAGTTCAGTGCCTTTACGTTGGTAGCTTGAACTCAGCCATCATGGGAACAGTTACAATACTGAATTCAGCAAAAGTTACAAATCAGGGCTTTCTTTTCTCAGAGAGCCAGTTTACCAGCACCCACGACAGAGCCCTTGGGCACTCATCCTTGGAATCTGAGAATGCCTGATAGCAATGTCTGAGAGCCATTCACAGATTTTAAATGCCCAGACGGAGCCGCACAACCGACGTTCAAGGTGTGCCGGTCTCCTACAGCCCAGGGAAGATTCCTGTCAACATTATCCCACCAAGAGCAAATCCTTCAGATCCCTTCCTGAGATCTGGTCTCAACAGGGAGAGGGTACAGAACTGAGGACCCTGGCTTACTGAAAGATGAATGAAGAGAGACCCACCTGGGTGGCAAATAGCCTCTAAGGGCAGACCCTGGGATCAACTTCGCCTTCCTCAGTGCTGCCCAGGGTTGGCTCAGGTTGGACAATGTCAGCATAGGTAGGCGCAGCCTATGTGACTTGAGAGAGAAGACCGGGGCTCATGCCTTACACCCTATTCCTTCATCCACTTATGCCTTCCATCATGCATTTTTGTCTCCTTCTATTTCATCAGTAGAAAAACCAAAGGATGAATAAGCATATTCACCAAGGTCAATTTAAACATACACAGATTGAAAATAGATAACCGACCAGGACCTACTATATAGCACAGGGAACGAGCCTCAATATCTTGTAATAACCTATAATGGAAAAGGATCTGAAAAAGAATATATATATATATACACATACACATATATATATATACACACATACACATATATATATATATATATATGAATCACTTTGCTGTACACCTGAAACTAACACAACATTGTAAATCAACTATACTTCAATAAAAATTAAAAAAAAAAAAACCCACACAAACAGATCAAGATTTAGTCAAAAACTGTGATGTGGTGTTCCCTAAACTTTGAAGTTTCTTGCAAAATGGATCCCCTTTCTCTTCTGGTAAATAGAGGAAATGCCTCCCCAACCTAGTAGAAATTTCCCGGCTTTTGTTGGATAAATGAAAACAGAATTTTCCAGAGAGACTATTCAATCCAGCCTGAAGATATAAACCGAACTAAGGGGAAGGAGAGTATCAAAAGAGTTTGGTTGGTTAAAACTGGCTGGGGACGTATTTCTTCCTGACACCTAGTATTATTCAAATGACAGCAGATATGACTGAAAGCATTTATCACACTCCCTGACTCGCTTTAATCGCTTTAATCTCCGGCAAAGGGAAGCTGAGCTCAGCTCATGGGGCAGGGGACATAATGAGGGAGGAGACCAGGCTGCTGGAGTGCGGCATTGATTTTATGTGCTGAAAATAGAACCTGCTACAGTTTCCAGCCGGCTGCCCTGTGTCTAGAAGTGGATTATCAGCTGAACAGCAAGAGCACGGGGAGATGTTTCCAGGCAATCAGATTGGCTTATACACAGGGCATCCTTTCTCCAGAATTATGCCATGTTGACTAATCAAAATGGCTTTGTCTTTAAATAAAGCCTGTGGTCTCTAAGGCAGCATTCACACTTTCAGAGAGCAATAATGACCTCTGTTTGCAGGGCATGTTCCAGAAATTAGCACCTGGCTCGGGTTAATGGTATAAAACACAGCTTCTCCTAACTGGTCATTAATCCCAAGTAAATACCCAGCAACTCGATTTCTGTGGCTTTAGGATAAACCTGAAATCAAATGGACTAGTCAGACCAAGTAGATTGAGTGCCGGAAAAGCTAATGACCACAACAGCCTCCCGCTCTGGGTACAGTGGGGGAGAAGCTAATCTAAAAAGCATTTTTCCTTTCATGATGTTCAAAATGCTGATTTCCAAGTAAGAGCTTGTCTCCCTTACTACATGGAGATAAGTCACCCACCTACAGTCAGTGAGGAATGAGCTGTGAGCTGTTTTTCTAGTTAGTGATGATGGATTTTGAACTGATTCATTCACACTCTCAAATGACATGTGTCTAGAGGGTGGTGAGTTCTGCTTAGGCTGCTGTCTGTGGCTAAGCAGTCAGGTTTAGCAGGGGTGAGGTCTGGCTGGGCTCTCACTGTGTTAATAAGGCCGGCACAGGTACCCGCTGAAGTTCAGACAAGCTTGATCTTTAAGGAAGGCATTCTTTTAAGCTCTATAACTCTGCAGTCATCACACCTGATAATTTTCAAACTGTGTTCTGTGACCTTTAGGGTTTCCGAGAGGTGCATATTGGACTTTGAAAGGGTGTGAGGACAGAGCATCCAGTGATCTGACTCCAGGTTTATGCTTCAAGGAATCTATGCTTTTGCCTGGTTTATAGATTGAAGGTCTTTGTAAATGTGCATGAATAAAAATAGTTCTGCTATTAAAACTACTGTTCCATAACATCTGATTCTAGTCAACTTTCTCATCTTACACTTGAGGAAATGGCTTCCCCACACGCCATAGTTTGGGCAGCGCTCCAAGCATGTCAAGTTCAGCCAGACCCCTTCCCCTCAGTTCCCATTATGTTTATTACCTGTTCCACTCCCTTGGAAATTTATAGCACTGCTTTATTTTGCTAATTACCATTTTCTCCAAAAAGCCATATCCTCCTCAAGGGCAGGATAATAATGAACATTTCTTATCCTTTTTAATACCTAGCACAATATTTTATACAGAATCAATGTCAATTTCTCAGGGAAATGATGAATGACAACAGTATTGAAGGTGTTGGTCAAAGAAATATAAGATCTAGCTAACAGTAGCTAGTTTGCTTTCGGTTTTTGTTGGCTTGAGGGTTTGTTTTCATTCATTTTCTTTTCTTTCTTTTTTTTAACATTATCACAAAGTATTGAGAAGCTGCTGGCATTTGTTAAATGATTCAGTGACATCAGAATTCATCTCTACTTAACGATCTCAAGGTGGATACCATTACTCCAGACTTCATCTCCAGGCTTGTGATAGGCAGGAGGGAGGCAGAGAAGTGAGAAGTTGTGCCTGAATCTATTCCTTTTTTTAAGATAATTTTTCCCCCAAAACCTCCTAGCATAACTTCTTGTAAATCTCTGTCAAGAACTGGAAAGGCCTGAGAATTTACCCCTCTTACAAGCTAACACATTAACCTGCCAATGTTCCTGGATGTTGGCAGAAAACATGAAACTCTCAGTTCGGAGATAAAGGACTTCATTAGCCAAGGTAAATCAAGTAGGATGAGTATCAGCATATTTGTGTCAGACCCTGTGGTTCCCAAGTCCCACAGGGATGACATCAGGAGGCCCATATGCCTATACAGGGAGTCGGTTGTATTACAAGAGAGGAATCCAGAGCTTAGGGGACCCCAAACTTTTCTAATGGGCAGTAGACATACCTGCCATTTGCTCCAGAAGGAGACACTGTCTCTACCTTCCAAGGAGAATCACAATACATTCTTGAAAAAACAATCCAGAAAAAAAGGGCAATCAGTATCACTCTTCCTAAGACATACAGAACCATGAGAAACCCATGAAATATCGTCTCTCAACAAAGTCTCAAAAGCCAAGACCAGGACCTATGGCTATATCTGTCTTTATTTAAACTTGATGATAGAATAATTATCCTTTGATGACACAGGGGCAATGATATTACATCCAAAAAGAAATAAATACTGAGTTCACTAGGTGGTTTGAAGTAAATATTAATTTGCATAATTATAATTATGTAAATTCTGTTCACTTGTTTTCAACTTTTATGATTAACCCATAGAAAAATCATGGAAGACTTCAGTGTGGTTACTGGAAAGACAGTAAGTATCATCAACCAGGATACTTCTGGAATGGTATACTAGGCTGATGTAGAGATATACATGTACCATTGGTTCAAACAACTTGAGAAATTTTAATAAAATATAACAATTAACATTTTTTAACAAAAATTAACAAACCTGACACCAAGAAAGGAAAACCCTTTGGTGCTAGAAACAAAAGGAGCTGGAAGTCACAATAGTGAGTATGAACTGAAACCAAGACACCTCACAGTATTTTGGAAACTAAAACAGGCTGTAACAACTAGGGAATGGGATACTGTCTGACTCTTACAGAGAGGGGAGTCCAGTCTATAACCTTCAAGGGCACAGGGATTCAGAGCTGCGCTATTTGCATGAAGCTAAGTCACAAAGACAGATCCTATCTGTAAAATAGGGGCTACAAGAACTTGACACTGAAGGACATAACAAGGAAAACTTCCATCCATTCAGGTCCATGTTCAGAAAAAGAGTCTGAATCCAGGCCAATGCCATTTTCAGGACTGGCATTTGAATTCACACACTGAAAGGATACATGAATTCCAAAACAAGAAATTCACATTAAAAACTGATCCAGATTTTATCAGATACCTGTGTAAAACCACGTTGTAAAGATGCTTCTATAGACAAGATTTACAGTTATCAGTTCCAAGGAAAACGTGGCCATGGCTAAATCTGGGTTCATAACCAAATATTATAAGTAGCATGAAGAAATGAAGTATAATCAGGAATGATTAGGAATGCAAGTAGATGGACGAAAGTGCAGCCTAAAAATTAAAAATAGAAAAACAGTATGAAAGTAACATTGAAAGTATTATGTTTAAAATGTTTAAAGAGAGAATAGAAACCAAAGGCAAGTATAGGACAGTATGAAAAAATGGCAGAGTTTTAAGAATCCGAGGGAACTCCATAAACAAACAATATAGTCAGTGAAATTAAAATATCATGGAAGGATTTAACAGTACAGACAAAGGTAAAATTAATGAATTGAAAGAAAAACCTGAGAAAATCATCCATAATTCAGCACATAGAAAGAGAGATACAAAATTATAATGATAACAAAGAGACTTGTAGGCTAGAGGGGAAAAAAAAGATGCAGTACACATCAAATAAGCATTCCAAATAGGAAAAAAATAGAGATAAAGGGAGGATTTTTATGCAAAGAGCTAGTTAAAAAGAATTTCCAGAATTTAAGAAAGACACATTAGAAGAAGCCCACCAAATCCTCTACAGAATAAATAAAAATATATCTACACCTAGCCAAATTATAGTGAAACTTTGAAGAACATCAAACACAAAGAAAAATTGTAAAAACACTGCAATTATTTTAATATAGGGTTGGCTTCAAAATAAATAAAGAAAAATGCAATGGCTTTAAAAAGATTGGAATTCATTTTCTTTTCTCATGTAATGGTCTAAAGCACCTCTCCCAAAAGAAATAAAATGCAAGCCACATATGTAATTTTAAATATCCTAATAACCACATTGTAAAAAGTAATGAAAGTTACATTAACTTTAATAGTTTGCTTTAGTTGGTGCACTATAGCTAAATATTATTTCGATATGTAATCAAGATAAAATTATAATTAGACATTTCACATTTTTTTACTAAATTGTTGAAATTCTTTTTTGTTTTGTTTTGGGGGTTTTTTTGTTGTTTTTTGTTTGTTTGTTTAATTGTGGCTGCCTTGGGTCTTCGTTGCTGTGTACAGGCTTTCTCTACTTGCAGCGAGCAGGGTCTACTTTTCGTTGCGGTGCACGGGCTTAGTTGCTCTGTGGCATGTGGGATCTTCCCGGACCAGGGCTCAAACCCGTGTCGCCTGCATTGGCAGGCGTATTCTTAACCACTGTGCCACCAGAGAAGTCCCTAAATTGTTGAAATTATTTACATGTACAGAAGATCTCAATTTGGACTTTACACTTTCATACTTAACCTGTATTTAGATTTTATAAAATTTGCTGTCGAAAAAGTAGAATCATACACTCAAATTGTTCCAAACATTTCTTAAAAGTTCCAAGTCCTAAATCAAATATCAATGTTTAAATTTGTTACAATTAAACAAAATGTAAAATTCATTTCCTAAGATGCACTGACCACATTTCAAGTACTCATGGTCATATCTCGCTAGTGGATACCATTTTTGACAGTACAGCTGTAGGTAAGTGTTTTAGGTCTAGTTGCAAATCTGGTCCTGGAAAACTTCTGTAGTTCTTCACATCCCTGCAAGTGAGAAAGGGAAAGTGGCCAGGGATCTGTGTACACTTCTTCAGAGCCTCTACTGGAAGGAGTTTACTCAAATCCCTATGGCCAGTTCCTAGAAGAGTGTCTGACACATAGTAAGTACAAATATTACTTACTAAAAAGTAATATTTGTTCAGAGAAAGAATAATATATAGACATCATCTCACCCAACACTAAATTACAGTCAGATTAAAAAAATTATGTTTTCAAATGTATGGACACCAAGGGGGGGAAGCAGGGAGATGGGAGGTTGGTGGTGGGATTAAAAAAAAAAAAAAAGGAAAAAAAATTCTGTTTTCTCATCTATAAAACTAAGGAATTTACTGGACTACCTCATACCTAATAGGGTTAAACAATTTCCTTCTCTGTTCAAAACACATAATGGCTCCCTTAGGCAAACAAAGTATGAATTCCTTAATATAGCTTTTATTTTTAAATTTTTATATTTTATTGGATTATAGTTGACTTACAATGTTGTATTAGTTTCAGGTGTACAGCGAAGTGATTCAGTTATACATATACATATATTCATTCTTTTTCAGATTTTTTTCTCATACAGGTTATCACAGAATACTGAGTAGAGTTCCCTGTGCTATACAGTAGGTCCTTGTTGGTTATCTATCTTATGTATAGTAGCGTGTGTATGTTCATTTATCCCTCCCCCACTATGTTTCCCCTTTGATAACCATAAGTTTGTTTTTGATATCTTATATCTTTTAAAACCATCAACAATACACCCTGTAACTATTTTCTGTAACAGAAAAGAACCTGCACTCAGATTTATCCAGATGTTTGGGGAAGGTGTTCATTTAAAGAGGTAGGAAATGCCCTCCTTTAGTAAGAAAAGTCCAAATAGTAGTTTCATAGGTAGACTTTTCATACTAAATGCTGTTGTCAACAGCAGAAGCATCATGCACTCTAGGAATCAAAATTTCATACAAATAATTCCAAATAGCTCTGTTGGGTATCATGGATTTGATTGTTAGACTGAGACAGCATCACGGACTGTGCCGACTCAGATCCACACATAGTCTGGTTATATACATTGAAGAGCAGTTTTATCTGACTAAAAATAAAATATAAAACAAGCCAAAAGTTTCCACAATTCTTTTCACTTTTCCTCCAGTTTCTCCCTCCTCCACTGGCCACAAACCCTCCTTCTGAAGTTCAGCTTCCAGATATTATTCTAAACAAGTTGCATGCTTTCCCAAGTACATATACACTCTTGCCAACCTATCTGTCTAAAATTTTCTCTCTTGATTGATTGGACCAAATTCTATCTTTTTCTTTTAGTAGTCAGCCCAATTATTTTCTCTTTCCTAAAGTTTTGTTGTGTGGTTTATCAAATCCAAAGTAATTGCTATCTAATCGATGCTGCACAGCACTATTTTATGCATTTTTATTGAGGTATAATTGATATATAACATTATGTTAGCTCCATGTATGCAATATAATAATTCAGTATTTGTATATATTCCAAAATGATCACCACAATATGTCCAGTTAACACCCATCGCCGTACATAGTTACAAAAGATTTTTTTCTTATGCTGAGAACTTTTAAAATCTATTCTTGGGCTTCCCTGGTGGCGCAGTGGTTGAGAGTCCACCTGATGATGCAGGGGACACGGGTTCGTTCCCCAGTCCGGGAAGATCCCACATGCCGCGGAGCGGCTGGGCCCGTGAGCCATGGCCACTGAGCCTGCGCGTCTGGAGCCTGTGCTCCGCAACGGGAGGGGCCACAACAGTGAGAGGCCTGCATTCGGCAAAAAAAAAAAAAAAAGATCTATTCTTTTAGAAGCTTTCAAATATGCACATTTTTAAAACTTGTCTTTTTCTCATAGTTTATCATTTGTATGTCAGCCTTCCTATCTAGGTTATAAATTCTAGTAGTGTAAGTAGGACATCTTAACCACCTCTAGGCCTATAAAGTGCAGGCGATAATGCCCATAGTATCTATACCTTAGAAAATAATAAGGATCAAGAGGGTATGTAGATTTAAGTATGTTTGATAAACTGCAAAGTGTTCTAAAAATGTGGATCAGATTATTATTAATATAAAATATTATATTAATATTGTGTGCAAGGTATTACTCCAAGAGGGTCTTTGGCTAGACTTGGTCTGAGCAAAATGGTGGGGGGCAGAAATTGCTAGTTACCCTGGAGAAGTAACTAGCAATTTCTAGTTACTAGAAAGGAGGAGGGAGTGGTTTTGTGTGGTGTCAGAAAGGTGTTTTTCACCTTTCATTTTTCGTTTACTTTTAAAAAAAATCAACTTACATAAGTGTACTTTTGTTTATAATGAGAAAAGAGACAAAATGTTGACTCCATTGGTGAGTATTGAACAGATGGAGCCAGAAGCATCGAGGGGAGAGGAAATGGAGACAAATACGGTTGCCATGGTTTCTTTGAGATGCAGTAAACGAAGGGACCCAAATGGACAAGGGAAGCCCTCGTTGGGAAAACCCACCTGTTGCTCCTTGCACGTTGCTTCATGGGATCTCTCCTTGTGACCCTGTCTCCTTGTACTCAGCCCTCATATTGTCGACAAAATTACTAAATAAATGAAATAGGAAGTGAGATGTTGGGGACAGGGACTGTGGAGTCCAAGGTGATGGAATACTTTGTCCAGATTTGAAAAGCAAGGGGATTCCTACAGGACCCTTTGGCTGCCTTAAAGTTGGTTTCAACAGCAGCCGTGACGGTAGTGGTACCTGCTAGGAAACCAGCTCAGTTTACATAACAGATTCATATTTTATTAGTCATTCAATTAGAAATATGGAGAAATTCCTGAACAAAGTGGTTTCACTAATGCAGTCCTTTTCCAATCTTCTTAGCTGTGAAGCTCTTTACAAATAAAATCTCTGCTGATCCCCATTATATAAAAAGTTACAAATAATGGACAGCTCCCTCTGAGAGATTAAATCTCTATGGTCTGATGGATATCAATTCATTGTTTGTGCAATAGAATGTTAATACTGAAGTTTCAACAAAAGCATTACTATGAGCACCACTTTTTATGAGGGATGATTGAGACAAGGTTCCATAAATCGTGGATCCTTCAAAAGGATCAAAGGATATATGCAGAGTCAGAAAGTAGAGAAAGAAAAAGGATTTGTGACATTTGCTTTAGGGAGAGCTGTTGAACTGCTGAGTCCTTCCCTACAAAGCGGGGAGGAGGGGAGTTGGTGTGAGAGAGATGCTAACATTTAACCCAAGAACTATAAGTAAGATGGAGCTTTAAATGATCTTTCTGTGCAATCATGATAAAGCTAAAGTAACTCTTATGGCAGCAGGAAAAAAATGGCTTCATCAGGGTCCCTCTACACCATCGTGGTCTTTCAAGAAAAAAGGTAACAGTATGTGTCCTTGAGCCAAATACAGACTGTTCACAAGAAAGAGATCTGGGCCATAACCCTTTAAAATCTCGCCCAAAAGGTCTCAGTGGGAACACAAGACGACAGCAATTGGGGAAAAACACCAGAGAATCAGGTGCTAAGGAGTGTGTGGCAGCCTGAGAAATAGAATACATCACCTATGTTTGAGGAGTTGCCGATAACTGCAATCTCACTGAAGAACAAAGAGAGAGGCAACTCTAAATGTTGGCCAGGCACAGAGAGCTTGCTAGAGCCCAGCCACGTAAGGCTTTCCTTATCCTTTCATCTCTGAGTTCCCTAGTCCCCTAACCAGGGGTCCAAAATAGTATAAGTTGCTAGATTGTGAAGGAGGTGAGTGAGAGAGAAAAGGAACCAACCCTGAAGGTAGACTGCAACCAACTACACACCCAAGGAAAGGAAAGAAGGGCTTTGAATGGAAGACTGAAGAAGATTGGTTAATATCTCGAATCGGATGCTTTCCAGTTACCAAGAAAAAGCAGCGTTTGTGTTTTTTGACTCATGACCATGTGACTGTGTGCCTTAAGAATGAGCAGAAAAATTATGGGATGTGGCAAATTTTCCATCCAGGGACAAAGAAAAATAACTCGCCCGTGGGGAAAAAAAATGTTAATGGGTCAGTGTTGGTAAAAAAATAGAATTGCAGCAAGAGGGAAGAGATACGGGAACATATGTATATGTATAACTGATTCACTTTGTTATAAAGCAGAAACTAACACACCACTGTAAAGCAATTATACCCCAATAAAGATGTTAAAAAAAAATAGAATTGCATTTTGATTACATCCTGGGAGTTCTACATTCACCGTACCAGGTACATTTGCAAAAGCCCTAGGTCCATCTCTTTAAAGCCCATAGAAGTTTAGAATCCCGAATATCAGTGTTTCAATTGAGGCTATTCAATAGTCATCACTGATTCAGTAACTGCTGTCTACTTTGGGCTGAGCACTGTATTAGAAGCTTTCACCTACGTTATGTCTTATCCTCATGGCAGTACACGTTCTCCAGTGACGTAAGAGGTCAAGAGCATTTCACAGGCTCAGTCTCACTTAATCCCTCAAATACACTGTGATGTAGTTAGGGCAGTGTTGTTATGTTCAATTTTCTCCAAGGAAAATAAAGCTAGAGGAGTTAGACAACTTACCAAAGACCATAGCACTAGTGAATGTTGGAGCTGCCCTTCCTCATCAGGGCACGTGACTCTCTCTCCTGGGTTCTGTCCAAAACACTCAACTCTTTTGTCAGCCCCATTGAAACCAAGGAGGACCCTGTGGGGCTTTCTGGGCACGAAGCCTTTTTTGTCCCCGTTTCTTGTCGGCAAGACTCCAGCCTCCATGACCTCCCCTGAGTCCCAAAGGGCAGATTCGAACAGTTGAGAATCAAGGGAGGAGCAGGCAAGAGACCACCTGAGGCGAGATTCAAGGGACCAGAGCAGCTCATCAAGTTTAGGAGACTGACCACCTGAGACCCTGCACACACCCTAATCTTGTCAGCGACCCCACCCTTGAACCGTTGTTATAAAGCCCTCCTCAAATCCTCCTGGATTGGGACACAGTTTTCGAGGCAGGAGCCCACTGTGTCCCCCTTTGCCTGGCAAAGCAATAAAGCTATCCTTTTCTACTTCACCCAAAACTCCGTCTCTGAGATTTGATTTTGGCACCAATGCAGAGAGGTTGAGCTTTCGGCATCACCTTCACATGCTTTTTGCAAACTGTCTGTGTAATATATATTTATAACTGACCACATTTGTTTTATTCTACTTTGATGAATCTTCATTTATAAACTTCACCCCTCTTTCTCTTTGGGGCCTATTTGATTAGCATTAATGCAGAAGTTTTGGCCTTCATCGGAAAAGTAATTTTGATAAAAAGAAAAGTTTGAGGAGACTATATTTTCTCTTCATTTTGTTATAGAAGTGGTTTCTTTTTTTTTTTCCTAACCCATATTTGGATATTAACTATTTCAAAGGACTCCTTTAAGAGGAGGCAGGCAGCTAACACAATGCAAATTCTTAGAAAGTAATCATTTCAATTCTAGGATGTGTCAGTCACCTTTGAGCTAGTAAACCACTCCTGCATTTTCCAGTAGATTATCTGAAACAGATAAGGCATTAGCTGCTTGGGTTGCCTTAACATAATATCATAGACTGGGTGGCTTAAACAGTAGAAATGTATTTTCTCAGAGTTCTGAAGGCTGGAAGTCCAAGGTTAAGGTGTTGCTGTCAAAGTTAGTTTTTGGTGGGGCCTTTCATCCTGGCCTGTAGGTGGCCGCCTTCTTGCTATGTCCTCCCATGGCCTTTCTTCTGTGCACGTGCAGAGAGAGCGTGCAGAGAGAGCGACAAAGGTCAAAAAAGAGACCTCTTTCATGTCTCTGCCTCTTCTATAAAGGTCAATAGTCTTATCTGATAAAGGCCCCACCATGATGACCTTATTTAACCTTTACTACCTCCTTAAGGGCTTTATCTCCAAATGCAGTCACATTGGGAGTTAAGACTTCAATACATGAATTTGACAGGGAAACAATTCAGTCCATAACAGGTAGCAACTGATCTCCAGTGCTGTCCCTAATACATAGTAAAACCAAGCAAATGTCCCTACTCCCCAAGCCGCTACTCAGAAAAGGAGCTCATCAAGGAGAAAAGAGAGAGCTGTTGCATCTGTTTTCAGATATGAGAAACAGAGAGAGTAAGAGAAGACCTAAGTCCTTTGGATACAATCTCCCCATAACTCTGTCACACTTCAAATCTCCTCCACCATTGTCACTAAAGCAGAACATCTGGAAAGAGTCTTTCTTCCCTCTGAACCTCTCCAACCCAAATAGCCTCCATTAAAAGACAGTATATAGGGCTTCCCTGGTGGCACAGTGGTTGAGAGTCCGCCTGCCGATGCAGGGGACACGGGTTCGTGCCCCGGTCCGGGAAGATCCCACATGCCGCGTAGTGGCTGGGCCCGTGAGCCATGGCCGCTGGGCCTGCGCGTCCGGAGCCTGTGCTCCGCAACGGGAGAGGCCACAACAGTGAGAGGCCCGCGTACCGCAAAAAAAATAAATAAATAATAATTTTCTGTAAAGAGAATAGGAAAAAAACTGAATCTTTCATTTAGCTTTGGTTGCACAAAATTTCCTTTGATTATCAATTGTGTAGAAAGGCTTCAGCGTCACAACTCAATATTGGTGACGTCATGCAGAGTTTTAGGATTGCCAAGTGTGGGAAAAACTCTATAGAGCTTCTTTCACATGGAATTTGTAAGATTTCAGGACATTTAAAATTTTCTTTTGTAGCGGCTAACTTAAATTCTCTTTTAAGTGACAACCCTCTAATTAACCAGCTTGCCCTGTAGGCAGCACAGAAGGTGGGAGTGTTCCTGGAATCCAGGCTGGCAGTAACTTAACTATGTATGGAAGGGACAGATAGTCACATAAATGGAGCTCATTAAACCCAAACTAAATATGTCCTCAACTCAACTTTCCTTAGAGAGATCCTTAAAACGCCCAAAGGTCTTTGGAGTCAGTGGGTCATTGGGAAAATTGGAATGGAAAAATGCCAAGTGCGGTTTAAAATATCTTACTTTTGCGAATTTTACAGAGCATATAACTATGTGAACACATTGCTGGGACCTCTATCAGGGCTTTGGCTTCACTAGCCCCGTGGCATATCTTCCTCAAAGTCAGAATTCAGGGCAATGTTTTTATGAAGACAGAATAATGTGGGGGTGTGTTTCTGTGCGGTCAAGGGACTGAAGGTGGGATAGGGACCTGCTTGCAAGGGAATATCTTTATATTCTTTTAAATATCCAGGTCTACATTTTTTTTTCTCCCTATTCATAATCCCTCCCAAACTCTTCCCTGTGGAGTCTTTTAAAATCCTTCCTTACTCTGTTTCACCTTTTTAAAAAAATTTTTTGGCTGTGTTGAGTCTGCGTTGCTGCGCTCGGCGTTTCTCTAGCTGTGGTGAGCGGGGGCTACTCTTTGTTGTGGTGCACAGGCTTCTCATTGCGGTGGCTTCTCTTGTTGCGGAGCACGGGCTTTAGGTGCGCGGGTTTCAGGAGTTGTGGCACGTGGGCTCAGTAGTTGTGGCTCACCAGCTCTAGAGCGCAGGCTCAGTAGCTGTGGCGCACAGGCCTAGTTGCTCTGCAGCATGTGGGATCTTCCCAGACCAGGGATCGAACCCGTGTCCCCTGCATTGGCAGGCGATTCTTAACCACTGCGCCACCAAGGAAGCCCTGTTTTACCTTTATTAGAGGCAAGCAATTAGTTTGGTTTTAAAATGCAGACTGTTGATTTCCAACTGAGTGGGGAAAAAGAAAAGAAAAGGTCAAAGAATCCCTCAGGTGAGTCACAAAGCTTTTTATGTATTTTTTAAACTCCATGTCTAAGAATTGGCAGAAAAGTGACAATTCATAATGGTTGAGTGGGAGGGAATGAAAAAATCGCAATTCCGTGACGACTTGGGCTTCACACCCTGCCTGTTAATGATTTACCTAATTAAGTAGCAACATAGAGCATGAGAAATTAGCAAACCCTGGCACTGAAAAAGGCAAGACTGCAGTCGTGACGGGAAGTGACAAACAGGACCAGTGAGGTGGAGGGATTCGCAATTCTAGATCACGAACCCACAAGTGGGGACACTGGATGACCTGCAGGAGGAAAAGGGGAAGAAAAAGGCCAAGTAGGAACCCTCCATGGTGGGAGCCAACCGGAAGGAACTCCTGGCACAAGAACAAGCAAAGGCTGCGCCCTCACTTCCACGTGAGAGAGATGCTTCTAATAGGGATAGCATAGGATAGTTATGCAGGTAGTTGTAGAAGTCCCAGGAGGGGATTTACAGATAGAGAGGGAAACCTAGGGAACTCTGGGAGACCACTGTAAGTTAATGATCGCTCGAGAAAGCTATCAGAACGTAGTGGAATGAAGCAGGCTTGCTTAACTATAAAGCCATAAATAAAAGCGTGAGATATGACCCAGGTCATTAAGTGAAAGAAAAAAACGAGGCCTGTATTCCACTGGTCGAGTTCAGCAAGATAATTATCCTTAAGACCAAGGACAGGAATTTAAGGGAAAGGTGACATTCCAAAGTAGGAGACCCTCATTATAAGGAAATGTGAGATGATTCAACATATTTTAGTATATGTAACTACCCTTCTGCTGATTTGAATAAGTGCTATGACGGTCCTAGTTTGACCTCATAAGGTCAGAAACTCACCTGCTTGATATGAAGGAGAAGCTAGTGATGTAAGCCTGACGTCTACTCGAAGAAGACAGTCTTTTCCCGTCTCCCACTTTCCTTCGATTATAAAAATGTAGCCCGCTTAATCCTCGGGGCAGAGCCCCCTCACCTGCCCGCTTGCATCTCTCACAAGCGGCCCATATTAATAAATCGACTTCTTGCCTATCACTTTGCCTCTCTGAATTCCTTCTGTGCTGAGACACAAAGAACCTGAGCCTCAATAAGTCCAGACACCAGGTGAGTGACTCTAATTAAAAGACCGTGGGTTCAGGTCCCAATCTGAGTTACATGGTTTCACTTCAGTGGGGAAAAGAGAGGCAGCAAACAAGAGAACAATCTCTTTTCAAGAGTGACTACATTAGCATCCTGGCACAGAACAAGGACCCTTGCCACTAAAAATAGAATAATTAAAATCCAATCTCCATCCTTTCACTGTTACATTCTTCTCAGGCTTGGTAAATAAACTCACCTTCCCCAACCTCTGTTTTAATAAATACTTAATAGCCTTAAGGAGGTCTGAACTCATACATGTGGATCTCAGAGATATTGTGGGTTTGGTTCCACAATAAAGCAAATGTTGCAATAAATCGAGTCACGTGAATTTTTTTGGTTACCCGATACATATAAAAGTTGTGTTTACACCCTACTGTAGTCTATTAAGTGTGCAATAGCATTTGTCTAAAAAAAATACTAGGTACATACCTTAATTTAAAAATATTTTATTGTTAAAAAATGCTAAGCATCTTCTGAGCCTTCAGGAAATAGTAATCTTGTTGCTGGTGGAGGGTTTGAAATATTGCAAGAATGACCTGAAGGTGACACGGAGATGCAAAGTAAGCAAATGTTGTTGGAAAAATGGCGCTGAGAGACTTGCTCTGAACAGGGTTATCACCCACTTTCAACTTGTAAAAAACGCAGTATCAGCAAAGCGCAAGGAAACGAGGTCTGCCTGTACTCAGCAGAGGCTCCCCAGAGATATCCAACCTATAATTTAGAAAAGATATTTCAGTAGTTAGAAAGACAAGAAGATTGAAATGTGGTGGTTACAGGTGTATGTTTGTGTTTTTTCCTTTCCTCCAAGCTTTGTTAGAAGTATGAAGATTTACTTTCCAAAGAGAGAATTGTTTCATGGGATAATTTTCAGGGTTGTAACCTGAAAGGTAAATTTACTTAAGGAGCCTGATTTCAGCATAGTTATAACCTGCTAGAGAAGGCAGTTCAGGTGTCCCAGTCACCAAATGCCACGCTGACCCAGATTCAGAGTGGAGGAAGCGCCTAAGTGTCACCAGGCAGTTTGAATGCTGATTGAACAGGGATTCTATTTTCATTTTTTTTAAAATGCCATTTCTTTAAAAAAAAAAAAAAAAAAGCCCCAGGGCATGCAAAAAGTAAAATATACCCATCATTAAAATATTTAAATTCACCAGCAGAAGTGATTAATAAAACATCCAAATGAAACAGTTTACAAAAAGTGGTCTCAACCTGTCTGGTCTAAAATAGAATACTCAACCCAGCCAGCTCATTTTCTCCAATCATCGCCCTCCAAAAGTTTCCTGCAATTCAACAGTAACATACTAGGCACCTATTCCAGAAAAGGCACTCTGCAGTTGGAAAGATGATCACATGTCATTCTCACTCTCAGTGTATTTATAATTAATAATCGAGATATTATATTCTGACCTGATTTATTCATCCCCAGAGTCTACGGGGTAAGGTCATAAAGCAGGATTATCAGCTAAACACAGCCTTCAGGCAGAGTTTTGTTTAACCCACTCAGTTTTTCAAAAATATTTGAATTATTTATTTGCCAATATTTTTAAAACCAAGTAATCACACACACACACACACACACACACACACACACGCACACGATTGGGCTCATTTTATGCCCAGAACTGAGTAACGGCTACCTATTAGGTGAAGAGCTCAGGGGCTTGCCACAATTTTCATAGCTCTCATTATTTTATACTCAGAAACCTCCTTTATTTAGGATACTGGGCTGGTTCATGCACATAAGTTTGCAACCTGTGCTATAAAGATGCAAACAGAGTTCAGTGGCAATACCCAGAATGGACGGGCAGTTAGCGGGCAGCAGGAGATAGGGGCCATGTGGGCAAAGGCATCATAGGAGTCAGATACTGACAGACAGGCAGGATTGTACAGGTGGAAACAGAGGAAAAGGGCATCCTAAAGGGATGAATCACATCGGTAACGTGACAGAGATAAGAAAGGACAGAGACTGTCCAGTAGTCAGGTATGACTGTATGACCCATATATATGATGGGAAATAAAGAGGCTGGAATGGTAGACATCCGCCAGAGAGAAGAAGGCCTAGGCCACAGTTTGGTAATCTAAGTTTTAAAATAGAGAAGCTATGAAATCAGAGCTGTGCTTTAGGATAACTTTCCTATTAAACTCTCATAACCTATAAGAATTCCTTGGGCTTCCCTGGTGGCACAGTGGTTGAGAGTCCGCCTGCCGATGCAGGGGACATGGGTTCGTGCCCCGGTCTGGGAAGATCCCACATGCCGCAGAGCGGCTGGGTCCGTGAGCCATGGCCGCTGAGCCTGCGCATCCGGAGCCTGTGCTCCGCAGTGGGAGAGGCCACAGCAGTGAGAGGCCTGAGTACCGCAAAAAAAAAAAAAAAAAAAAAAAGAATCGCTTGAGTTACTGTGACAACTATCCCCAAACAGCAGACTCCTTGTCCTTAACTGTATTCTATGTCCCTTCTGAAGTATGAGCTCATCAATATCACATTCAACCGACAGTTTAGAACGCAAGAACTCACTTTCTTCCAGGGTTTGGATGGAATACAGATGTAGTGGGGAGGATATTGAACTTCCTGTCAAAAACCAGGGCTCTCATCAAAACTCCACCACTTACTCTGTGCTCTTGGGCAAGTGGTCAACATTCCGTGACACTTCCTGTAAAATGTTGATAATAATAACCTTCTTCATAAGGCTGTTGTTAAAATTAAATGTAACACAGAGTATAGTATTTGAAAGCACAATGTAATGCAAATAAGTTATATTATTATTGTAGACACTGGGTTGTTCAGGTTCTAATCTTTTCCTTGTCTTTAACGTTCCCCAAGAAGACTGTCTATCTCTTATGCTTTCTGTCCAAGCCTTGACCCCTTTATTTTATTAATATGGCCTTTGATGGGTCCTACTGAGTTGGTTCTCTTGATGATATCCCAGGGTTTGAACCAACCACTGGTCTCAGTTGATTTCCAGTAACTTAAGCCCATTGTCCTTCTTCCCAATGACCTACATATATATTCAAATTCATTCTTTATAAGCTCTTAGCATAATTTAAAATGCAAAGCTCTCCTGTTCTTGATTCTGGCTTTATCAACATAACTCTTATCATTGTTAATAATACTCCAATTTCTCTAACTTAGTTTCACACACCTAAGATAAAGTGCTGAATAAAAACTATTCCAATAAATAAATAAATAAAACAAAAGATCTGAAAAACAGTTTTTGGAAAAGAGGGTAAACAGAGAGATAAGGTGAATGTCAGGTTGCCAGAGCTGCCTTTGTCCGGAGGGAAGTTACTTATGCCACAAACTTTGTGCTTAAGTGAGTAGTGTTGGTCATGGGGGCCTAGAGATGTAGAGCTTGGGGGGCTTTGAGGAGATGCTCCTCACACACAGCTGGGGCCCCAGATTGTACCCTAACCAGTTAAGCATGAAGTAGACCTAAACAGTTCCTCTCTTTCCCCAACGAATGTCAATCCAGAGAGGACTGCCTTGGGGGTGGGCCTGAAGGGGAGAGGAAAGTAAAAGGCAAAAGAAAAGGAAGACATCCCAATGGCTGCCCAGTGGCCCTTGGGAAGCATACGATGATGCTGGGTGTCATACACATGGGATGGAGATGCAGAGCTGCCCCAACCCTAAACCTGGTCCACAGAAGTTCAATCTGGAGGCTCCTCAACACCTGGGAGGAACAAAACAAAGCCTCTCTCCTCCCACGAATAACTTTTCAAGAATAAGAAGTAGCAAGCGGTCACATATTATCATTCACACAGGAGAATAAGACCGCACAAGCATGAACAAAACCGCAACAGAAGAAACAGCTCTAACAACGATTCTGTGTATTTGAACTATCAGTCTAGTTGGGGGTGACATGTACAGACATAACTAAAATCCAAAGCAGAGGAACTTTCAAATTGAGAGAAGTACAGAATGTCACTTAGGATGGGAGAACGTTGCCTTCTGTGCAACGAGGCTTTGCATCAAAATCACAGCTCCACCATCTGCGTTGTTCCAGGACAGAGGATGCTAAGAGGTCAAGTGACAATAGACAGATGATTGAGCCAGGCGGAGCCACGGGGAAGGGTTACACCCTGCTACTTGCTAGTGCTACTAATGTTTCCAAATCTTAGTTTCCTCTTCTATAAAAGGAACAATGACTATTTCAAGGGGGTTTTGAAAACCCCCTTGAGTCGGCTTCAAGTGACATAATTATACTGAAATATAAGTGCTTAATAATGCCACTTGCTTTATTAGAATTTTTCAGGCAAGAGTAAAGGCACATATCTTAGTGCTGTTATATAGGATGCTGTTTTAAAAAGTGGGGTGAAATAAATCTCCTTGCACCAACTATAAAATACTACCCAATTCCTGGAACCCCAAAAAGGACACACTCAAATGGCAACCAAGTTATGCAGAAACACCAAAGAACACACTTAAGCTTATAAATTCACATCCTAGAAATTATGAATAAAACAATTTCCTGCTGGATCGCTCTATATCCAAAGACAATGCTTGCATTAAGAAAAATCAGAAACAATCTCAGAAAGACCAAAGTCTCTTGTAATTTTAAGTGGCCAGGAAATTACCAGAGCACTGAGAGAAGAGTAAACCAAACCGATCATCCCAGAGGCCTCTTTTGCACTGGAGACCAAGCCTTCATCCCCACTGTAGTAACCAATCAAGGGAGGACAGAGCCATGTGACTGCAGGGCTTCCTCTACCAGTGATGGCCGTCACGGTCTGCAGGAGGAGAAAGGGAGAGCAGCCGTCAAGACAACACAGCCTGAGTCATTTCTAGCTGGTGCCCTTAGAAATAGGCTTCAGTTGTCCAGAATAATTGCTTCCAATAAAGGCCAAACATACAATTCTCAGGGATGTCTTTATGAGTTTATGCTGCTTGCACACCTGTCAGAACTGATGCCTCCTTCTATTTCTATCTTTAGACCAAGCTAACAAGTCAGGTTATTTTTCAGGAAATCATTCCATGTGTTCCACTCAAAGCCCAGTTTGAAAGCTCAACGAGCCCCCAAGGAGCAATGGTTTTAATTAAGCTGGCTTCACCTTTTTCTATCAACAAGGTAGGAATTCCGTCTCCTCCACCCCTCTCTCTCATCCATATCCACCCCTCCTTTTGTATTCCCTATCTTGATAAAAAGCCACCACTATTTACCTGGTAGAGGTGGAACCTAAGAGTCATCCTCTAATATTCTCTGTTCTGAAACATCTACAAATTAACTGGTTACCTCTCCTGCCAACGCTATCTTCTCAAGATCTTGAATCTGTGACTATATCACCATTTGCATGGTCACTGCCCATTTGGACCCTCAGCACTTCACACCTGGGCTAAATACAAGTCTCCTCACCCCTTTAGAACCGCCTTCCCCAAAGACTGATTATTAGAAAACAGAGATTTGACCAATTCACCGTCTTCCTTAAAATCATTCACTGGATCCCATCACCTCCAAGAAAAGACACAAGATTTTTGGCAATTTACCCAAGACCTTTCACTGCACCACTTCTGCCCACATCGATCCTACAGGTGCTCTGGGCTGTATAGAAATATGCAGATCGGTCATGATGCCAGGATCTGTCACCCTCCAAGTCTGTGTGGTTCCTGTCCCTGGAAAGCTTTTCCTCCCTCGCCTTCTCCACCAATCCAGCTGGTTCACTTCTACTCATCCTTCATGACTCAAATTAACCATCAAATCATTCAGAGATCTTTTGCCACTTTCCCTCTACACTCCTGTAGAATTAGTGTGAAAGCTAGATGAGCCTCCAGGGACCTGTGGTTTCAGTTAGGCTGACTTCATGTTTTCGTTGTTCCTCAACCTCAGACTGTTGACACTTTGTGCCGGATAAGTCTTTGCCGTGGGGGCCGTCCTGTACATTGTAGAATATTTAGCACCATCTTTGGCCTCTACCCACTAGATACCAGTAGCGCCCTCCCCCCAAGGTGTAACAAGCAAAAATATCTCCAGACATTGCCAAATATCCCTTGGGGGCAAAATCATTTCCATTGAGAACCACTGCTATAGTATTATATAAACATCATTCCTCTGCTTTGTTGGAATTGAAGCTTATTTGACCATTCTTCCCACTGAAAACCTTCTTGTTGGCAGAAACTACCTTTTTATCATCTGTTGTAACCCCAGTGCCTTGACATTGTCCATCCCATAATAGGTGCTTGATAAATATCTGCAATGAATGAAAATAAATGAATAAGCAAATATTAAACGATCCTCAGATGGTACTGCCCTACATCCTCAGATATACCTCCAAGATATCCCAAGATAGAAAGCATGCAGTCATGGGCCAAAGAAACTGAGAATTCTGAGCTCTTGGAATCATAGACAGAATGAAAATGGATTTTAGGGGTCAATTAGCTCTATCACCAATTTCTTTGATTTGAGAGAACAGAAGCACAAACAGATTAAAGCGGCTCTGTGTCTGCCACATACAGTATATGCATAAGAAACTCATCTTGAGTGTCCCACTGACCTTGGCAAAGCTTCTTGCTTCTCTATTCATACAAACGGGATAACTTGTCATACAAACTTCATCTGGCCAATGTATATAAACAATACTTTAGCAGGTCTCTTTGAATCCATCCTGACAGCGTAGCTGAGATTTCTTTCTGTGATAATTCTGAGATGTATTTGAAGCCTTGAGTAAAACTTTAGCTGCTTTGGAGCTGATCACTTTGCAGTGGTAACCATATAAACTATTTATGGTATTCCCATTTCTCTTTTTTTTTTTTTTTTTTTTTTTTTTGCCTGTGTTGGGTCTTCATTGCTGTGTGTGGGCTTTCTCTAGTTGTGGCGAGCTGGGGCTACTCTTCGTTGCAGAGCATGGGCTTCTCATTGAGGTGCCTTCTCTTGTGTGGAGCACGGGCTCTAGATGTGTGGGCTTCAGTAGTCGTGGCATGCAGGCTCAGTAGTTGTGGCTCACGGGCTCAGTAGTTGTGGCATATGGGCTCAGTAGTTGTGGCACATGGGCTTAGTTGCTCCACGGCATGTGGGATCTTCCCGGACAAGGGATCGAACCCGTGTCTGCTGCACTGGCAGGTGGATTCTTAACCACTGCGCCACCAGGGAAGCCCCATATGGTATTCCCATTTCAAACCATCTGGTTCTGAGTTCTTCACCCCAACAGCACATCCTAGTTTAAGCACACTACTCCAGGATCCTGAAGGTGAGAGGCAAGCATTGAATATGACGCTTCTCAAGACACGAATGCTCAGGCAGAAGAAAACAAACCAATCTAAACAAAGCCGTAAAATGCCCAGTAGACTGGAGATTTCCACCCTCACAGCCATAGCGATGATAGTCTGCCTTGAGCAGTTCACTTATCACTACAAGCTGTGAGAACAGCTCAGTTTCTACCCTTCCAGTACCCAACACTGCAGACCAAAGCCAAACTGCAAGAGTAATATATTTTTAAACTTAAAATGGAGAAGTAGCACCGTTAGCCATTTTCAAAGCCATACAATTCATATTCTGGTAGCCGTGGGGATGAGGTAACCTTAGCATTCATAAAGTGCTGAGAACAGAGTTGCTTAACCCAGAGATCGGTCCACTGAACGGTGACCCCTTTTATTTCATCTCCTCTGGTATAAAAGCTTCCTCTCCTGTGTGCTACCAAAAAAGATAGAGATTTTCTTTCATTTTTGCTTACACAAGCTCCTTGAAATGGGAGGAGAGGGTTTTTGTTACCTAGAGTGCTTGAGTGAGATGTGGAAATATATTTCCTCTTCTTCCTTTGTGGGAGAGAGAGAAAAATAAAAGGTAGACAGTGATGGCTATAGAAACCCAAATGCTAAATCACCCCAAGCAACATGAAAGAACCTCAAAATAATGCTGAGTGAAAGAAGCCAGACCAAAAAGAGTACATAGTCTATGATTTCATATGTATGAAAATCTAGAAAATGCAAACCAATTTATAGTGACAGAAAACAGATGAGGGTGGAGAAAGGGCATGGAGACGTGAGAGAGGGGGATTACAAAGGGTCAAAGAAAACTTTTGAGGTTGATGCCTAAGTTCATTTTCTTGATTGTGGTTACGGTTTTATGAGGGTTTGTATATGTAAAACTTATCAAATTGTCCACTTTAAATATATACAGTTTATTATATGTCAACTGTACCTCCACAAAGCTGTTTAGAAGTTCCAATTGTTTGTTGTTAGTATATAGAAATATAATAGATGTTTATATATGGACCCTGTACCCTGCAACTTTGCTAATCTCGGTCGTTCTGATAATGCTTGCTATTGTTACTATTATTGTTGCTGTTGTGATTAAAATCATAAACATTAAAAAAAAAAAAAAAAAAAGAAGCCCAAGTGCTTTCTGGAAGAAAAAAACATAAAGAAACGTGGAACTAAAGGAGACTTCCAGACTCTACATGGTTTCGTGATGATGAACATGTGAAGGCAGGATGAGAATACTTACAATCGCTTGGGTTGTGTCAAAGTCCTGCAATGAACTTTATGGCCCAGCTGAGGCAAAGCCATGTAAGTCAGAACTCTAGAAAATGTCTGAGAAGAATTCACTAGTTGCCATTGCAATTACCAGTCAAGAGTAAAATTGATCTCGGAAATGTCCGTGGTGTCAGTATTTCTGAAACACCTCCTTTTTCAAACATTTGCCATCCTTCCAATACTAATCCTTGTGGTTCTGAAGCTGCCTCTAGTGGAAAGGTGAGCCCCACCTATGATGATTTAGTACATGATGCATTCTTATATTCTTGAATTTGAAAATCCTTGGAATCACCTGGCATTAGAGCCAATCTTACCGTGGCAGGAAATTAACACTTTAATTAACATAACACCTTAGCAAGAGATAAAGTGAAACATGCCTATCTCCAGATAGGACGATAGATACAGAGTTCTATTAGAAGTTAGTTTTCCTTGTTTGGATTCGACATGCATGTATCATTATATCTTCAGTGCTTTTTTTGGTTTCTTGACTGACCTTCCCTGATGTTCAGTTATGCTTGCTCAAATGAGGACAAATACGTTGAGATGTGTACTTGGTGTGTGATAGATTATATAAGAGCCTTCAGTAGCACGGCTGATTTAAGCTCAAACTTTAGGTAATTACAAAGCTCAGGAAATTACATTTTATGATACCTGGGAGAAAGGAGTTACTAACCTAGTTCTAGGGTTTGAGATCTGAAGAGTAGTGATTATTTATTTGCATGCCTTTATGATTATTTATGTCCCAATATTGTATATATAGTTGTAATTATAATTTTCTTGTTAGCTCCTCGCCTTTCAGAAACCTCTATTTTAGAACATGGCTATCTTTGCTTTAACATAGAATTTAAAATCTTAGCTATAGATGTAGACAGAAAGAGCAAAGTTTTAGATAGGGTAAGATGAGGAGCTCAGTCTAATATATTAAGTGCCTCCTTCTCCACCTTTGCTTTCTTATTCAGTCCTCTTCTCTTTCAACTTCACATATTCTCCAGGACCTCAATTATTCTCTCTATACTGATAAATGCCAAATGTATATTCAAGCTCAGATCTCTTGTTTCTACGTACATGCTTCTCCATCCCACTTGGATAAACAATGGGCACGTCAGAGTCAACATACGTAAAAGTAAATTCATCTCCTCTTTGGCTTCCAAACTCGCTGTGCTCGGTAACTCAATGAATGACATATTCATCCCCTCAGTTATCCAAAGCAGAAAACTAGAAGTCACCTTTGAGTCATCTTTCCCTTGCCCCACACCCAAGTAATCACAGGGCTTGTCAATTCTCCCTTTGATATTTCTCAAATATATCCTATTTCTATTGCCAGTCAGTTCAAATCATCATCATCTCTTGCACTGCCTGCTAATTGTTTTCCCTTCCTTCACACTGACCACCTCCAATTCAGTCTTCACGGTATAGGCAGGGCAACCTCCCTAAAAAAGACATCTAATTCACCCGCTCTACTTCAAATTCATCTACTCCTTTTCTTGCTCTCTGAATAAAGTCCCTTAACAATTCAGACTGCTCTCCCTCCCTGCCTCAAGCATCACCACTCTTCACCCTTAACTCTATGTCTTAAACATATTGTACCACGTGTACGTTCTCTTTCCTCAGGGTTAACGACAATTGTTCCCTTTACTTAGAAAACTTTCTCTTTCTACATTTTCCCTTATTTAGGTAATTACAAATCATCCCTTAGGTATCAGCTCAAGCATTATCTCTTAAAAAGGCATTCCTGGGCCACCAATTTTCCCTCACTCCCTCACCCCCAAAGCTGGATTATCTGGCTCTCCTGTGATGCCTATTCCATCATAGTATTTTTCACTCTCTAATGATAACTTATGGACATCTTACTATGGGCCAGACACTGTGCTAAATGCCGACATAGGTTATGTCAGAGGTTCTGAACGAAGGGCTCATGGACCAAATTTAACCTATAGGTATTTTGTTTGACCTAACGGGGTTTAATATGTCATTAATTAAAAGTGAATATATTTTTAATCAAAATATTTCAAATTTAAAAATCTGGATTTATGGCTTCCTTTGAAAAATTATTAAATCTGACAGTATTGGATCCACATTTCTGAACACGGCAGCAATAAGCCATCCTTAAATTGCAGCTATGCTCCTTAATGGCTGTGTTATTCTGTCAGAGTTGCCATAACTAAGTACACAGACTGGGTGACTTAGACAACAGAAACCATTTTCTCATGGTTCTGGGGACTAAAGGTCCAAGATCAAGGTATTGGCAGACTGGTTTCTTCTAAGGCCCCTCTCCTTGGCTTGCAGACAGCCGTCTTCTTACTATTTCCTCACATAGAATTTTCTCTACACATTCACATCCCTGGTGTCTCCCTTGTGTGTCAAGGCAGCTTAGTGTCCAAGACAGCAAGCTCCAGAGCCAGGAAGTTGAAGTCTGAATCCCACTGTGTGACTTTGGACAATTTATTTAATTTCCCAGTATTTCATCTGAAAAATGGGGATAATAATAGTACCTATCGTCTAGGGTTATTGAGAGCATTAAATGAGTTAATACATGTAAAGTACTCAAAACACTACCTGACATATAACAGGTGTCTAGTAATAAATATGATTAATGTCATAAAGGCTTTTTGAGTATCTGCATCCATTTATTCAATAAATATTTATTGAGCACATATTATATAACAGGCGCTCTACTAAGCATAAAAATCATAAAGAAAAATGAGAGAGAAAGAGACTGAGACAGAGAAAATATTAAAAATGAACTCTGAACTCAGACTCTAATTACAGGTTTGAATTCAAAAAGCATTTTGAATATGTGATACTTTCCTAAAAGGTATTTTCCATACATCAGTGGCCTTTAAAATACATTCTATTATTTATTCAACACAACCCCAGCATTTGAAACAAATAAGTAGGAGAGAATTTCACCAAAATGGCAACATAGAAGACTCTTGAGTTTCCCTTCTCCTGTAGGTGCACTAAATATATAGCTACACATGGAGCAATTCCCCCTATGGGAAATCCAGAAACTAGTTGAGTGACCCCTACCCAATGTGAAAATACCCACATTAAAATGGTAGAAGGCTGAGACAGTGTTGCCATAAAGCACACCCCTAGCACAGCGCCATGCAGTCAGAAAGGAACCCCAACTCTCAGCTTCTCCCTGAGGAGCAAAGAGTTTGGACCACACATCTAGCACCCCAAATTTAAGAGTGACACTGAGGGATGGGCTCCCAAGTCACCTAGCTCTGAAAGCCAGCAAAGCTTGCATTTGTGAGTCCCACAGGACTATAGCAAACAAAAAAGCAGTTTTTAAAACGGGCACGGAAGAATTCCCCACAGCTATACACCTGCTCAGAACAGAGAGAGCAAGCAACCTGGGAAGGGGTTTGACTACATACTTTCCCAACTGCTACCTGAGGGTTCAGCTTCTAATGAGCCTCTAATCTAGGTTCTGACTGCCATCCTCCCTAAAGCCCAAAAAAGTCTGTTGGCATTTTTCTCACATTGTCCCCCCAGCTCAGTCCAACAATAAATCAAGTGAACAGCATCTCCCAGAAAGAGGTTTGTCCAAACAGCTAGTGCCCCAACTTATACAGCCACTACCCAAGTAATAGTCCCTCAAATCAACTATTTTTAATAGCCCACAGGGCTTGGCATTTATGGGTCGCAAAGGCCATATTAAGCAAATAAAACAAATAAACAAAAAGCAACTTTCAAATAGGTGTGTAAGTACTTCCTGCAGCTATCTTCCCCAGGTTCAACACAGACAGATCAAGGAAAAACACCCATCTCCCAGTTTCTTCCTGGAAGGGATTTGACTGCATGTTTTCCCAGCTGCAGCCTGAGGTTTCATCTAATAAGCCTACATGTGGAAATTGACTAGGGTCCTTCTGGGAGCTTGATAAAGTTGGTAGTCACATCCCCTGCTGTTTCTCCTTAGCTCCAACAGTAGAACTAAGCCTCTAGTTATTCCTGGAAGGAACTTGTCAACACATCTAGCACCCCAACCATTACTGCTGCCACCCAAGGGACAGCTTCCCAAATCACCTAGCTCTGGGAACTGACAGGGCTTGGCAATCGTGAGTCCCCCGGGACCACACAAAACAAAGAAACAGTTCTATTTGGGTGCACAAGCACTTCTAATGACTGTTCAGTCTGGCTCAGCACAGAGTGAGTAAGCAAAAAAAAAAAAAACAGTTCGTAGTTTGTTCCTAATAGGGGCTAGACTGAAAATCTAAGGTTCTGACTTTCCCAGGTGCAGCCTGAAACCTTGGCCTCCAATGAGGGAAGTGATGGGGCAGGCAATTACTAGCCCTCTAGGAGCCGAAACAGCCATGTGAGCATTTCCCGGCTTTTGGGGACACTGGTGGGTCTTGGCACACCCCTAACTACTGGGGGCCACTAAGAAGAAAGACGGCAGCTTGGACAATCACAAAGGTGCTTGCATCAGACTGGCTGAGGAGGTACATCTCCACATGAGACCAGTCTCTCAATACTGGGATAGATGACTGTTTTATCAAATGTGCAGAAACCAACATAGGAAATCAAGGAAAATGAAGGAAGAGAGGAATATGTCCCAAATAATAGAACAAGATAAATCTCTAAAACCAACCTTAATGAGATGGAGATAAGTGATTTACCCAATAGAGTTCAAAATAACAGTCACAAAAATGCTCACTGAGGTTAGGCAAGCAAGGCATGAACAAAGTGAACATTTCAACAAAGAGATAGAAAATATTTTTTAAATAACCAACAGAAAGATTAAAGTTGAAGAATACAATAATTGAGCTAAAAAAAATTCCATAGAGGGCATCAACAGTTGACTATTTTAAGTAGAAGAAAGGATCAGCAAACTTGGAGACAGAAAAGTGGAATTTATCCAATCAGAGGAACAAAAAGAAAAAAGAATGAAAAAGAGGGAAGGTAGTTTAAGGGACTTATGGGACACCACCAGAAGGACTAATATATGTGGTATAGGGATCCCAGAAGGAAAAGAGAGAGAGAAAGCAGCAGAATGGCTAGTCAAAGAAATAAGGGCAGAAAATTTCTCTAACCTGGGAAAACAAACAGACATCCAGGTCCAGGAAGCCAAAGATCAAATAAGATGACTCTATAAGGGCCCACACTGAGATACATTACAGTTAAATTGTCAAAAGTTAAAGACAATGAGAGAATATTAAAAGCAGCAAGAGAAAAATAACTTGTTAAGTATAAGGGAACCCCCATAAGACTAGCAACGGAATTTTCAGTAGAAACTTTGCAGTCCAGAAGTGAGTGTGATGTTATATTCAAGGGGCTGAAAGAAAACAAAAAACAAAAAAAAAACCTGACAAACAAAAATAATCTACCAGCAAATCTACGAGTCCTTCAGAATTGAAGGAGAACTAAAGAGTTTCCCAGATAAACAAAAGCAGAAAGAGTCATCACCACTAGCCTGGCACTATAAGAAATGTTAAAAGGAGTTCTTTAACCTGCAATGAAAGGCTGCTAATTAGTAACATGAAAACATAGGAAAGTATAAACCTCACTGGCAAAGGTAAATATATAGTTAAATTTAGAATTCTCTGATAATATCATGGTGGTTTGTAAATCACCTATAACTCCAGTATAAAGGCTAAAAGACAAAGTATTAAAAATAACTATAACTACAGTAATTTGTTAATAGGAAAACAATATAAAAGATGTAAATTATGACATCAAAAACATAAAATGGGGGGCGTAAAAATTTAGAGCTTTTGTATTGTTCAAAGTTAAGCTGTTATCAGCTTAAAATAGACTTATAACTATAAGATGATTTATGTAAGCCTCATGGTAACTAAAAAGCAAAAATGGGGCTTCCCTGGTGGCGCAGTGGTTGAGAATCTGCCTGCTAATGCAGGGGACACGGGTTCGAGCCCTGGTCTGGGAAGATCCCACATGCCACGGAGCAACTGGGCCCGTGAGCCACAACTACTGAGCCTGCGCGTCTGGAGCCTGTGCTCCGCAACAAGAGAGGCCGCGAGGGTGAGAGGCCCGCGCACCGCGATGAAGAGTGGACCCCGCTTGCCACAACTAGAGAAAGCCCTTGCACAGAAACGAAGACCCAACACAGCGATAAATAAATAAAGCAAACTGTCAACAAGTAAAAATAAATAAACACAATTATAAAAAAAAAAGCAAAAATGTATAGTAGATACATAAAAGCTAAAGAGAAATGAATCAAGTGTACCATCAGAGAAAATTATCAAACGACAAATGAAGAAAGCAAGAGAAGAAGAAAGGAACAAAGGAACTACGAAACAGCCAGGAAACGATTAACAAAATGACAATAGGAATAATCACTATCAGTCACTAATAATTACTTTAAATGTAAATGGACTCATTTCTCCAATCTCATATATGGAATGGCTGAATGGATAAAAAAGGAAGACCTAACTATATGCTGTGTATAAGAGATTCACTTCAGAAGTAAAGACACACATAGTCTGAAAATGAAAGAACAGGAAAAGATATTCTGAGCAAAATGAAACAGAAAGAAAGCAGGGGGGGTTATACTGATATAAGACAAAATAGAATCTAAGCCAAAAACTGTGACAAAGAAGGTCATTATATAATAATAAAAGGGTCGATTCAATTATAATAATTATAAATATTTAACAATTATAAATATTAACAATTTTAAGAGATTTAACAATTATAAATATTTATGTACCCAGCCTCAGAGTACCTAACTATGTGAAGAAAATGTTAACAGATCTGAAGGGAGAAAGAAACAGGAATATAATAATTGTAGGGGACTTCAATACCACACTTTCAACAATGGATAGATCATTCAGGCAAGAAATCAATAAGGAAACATTGGACTTAAACTATACGTTAGACCAGACAGAACTAACAGACATATTTAGAACATTCCATCCGACAGCAGCAACATACACATTCTTCTCAAGCACACATGGAACATTCTCCAGGAGAGAACGTGTGTTAGAACACAATATGATCCTGCAATCCCACTTCTGCAAATACATCTAAAGGAAACTAAGTCATTATCTCAAAGAGCTATATGTATTGCCATATTCATTGCACCGTTATTAACAATAGCCAAGACATGGAAAAAATCTAAGTGTCCATCAAAGGATGAATGAATGAAGACAATGTGGTATACAATGGAATAAAAAGAAGGAAAAAAGAAGGAAATCCTACCACTTGAGATAATATGGATGAACCTGGAGGCCATTATGCTAAGTGAAATAAGCCAGACAGGAAAGACAAACACTGTGTAGTATCACTTATATGTGGAATCTATTTTTTAGAGAGTCAAACTCATAGTAATACAGAGTAGTATGGTGGTTGTCAGGGATGGAGGGGTGGGGGACTTAGAGAGAAGTTGGTAAAAGAGTGCAAACTTTCAGTTATAAGATGAATAAGATCTGAGATGTAACGTATAACAAGGTGACTATAGTTCATAATACTTATTGTATAATTTAAATTTGCTGAGAGTAGAAACTTGTGCTAGCTTCAAAAACAAAACAAACAAACAAAAAACACACACAGGTAAATATGTGAAGTATTGGATGTTCAACGTTGGATTCAATGTAGTGAATCCTTTCATAATGTACACATATATCAAACCATCATGCTGTACACTTTAAATATATTACAATTTTATTTCTCAATTATACTTCAATAAATATGAAAAAGAAAAACAAAAAAAGTAGGTAAATTCTCTTTCCAGACCCCTCACTAGGAAATTTTATTACTTTATGAATGATTTCTTCATATGAATTGTTACATAATAGTATTTTGATATCAATTTTCTCCTCTCCAACCTATTTCTAAACAGATTATCAATTCTCTTTCACAAAAATAATTTGCCTTTTGTCCATGAGATTCTTTTTTACTGATATATCAGGAGCGGCAAAACAAAAGGCTATATCCAAAACAAAAGTCATAAGAATTTCCCATCATTAGCTTTGCCTAATCTCTAATCATAGTTTATGAATCCTGGTTTTTCCTACCAAACTAGTACTGTCTACTTGGGACTAAGTTTCCAAACTCTGAGCTGTGCCTTCAGCTGACAATCAGATTCTTAAATCTGGGCCATGTGTTCAGTTGGTTAGAATGTGTTGATGATAAAGCCAAAGGCCATTTCTTGCAGGAACCAGTTTCACCCAGAGAAATCCCTTTGTACAGTCACAGAAAGCATCCTCTCCCCAGCCACTGCTCTTATAAACGTTGGTCCCCGTTATCAGGGAGATCAGTGTCAGAGTGAAACACAGCTCCCAATAAAAAACAGAAAGCACAGGTCGTATCTTCTTAGTCAACGGTGATTATAATAGTTATTAGTTACTATTAACTCACTTTGCACTAGACACTGTGTTAAATGTTTTTCATGTTTTATCTACACAACCCTATGAGGTATTATTTCAACTTAACCTTAAGAAAACCAAGACGAGTAATTTGCCAAGGTCAGAGTGAACGAACTGAAAGTTGACCCCATGTCTGACTTGAGCCTCCAGAGTCCATGTGATTTACCCACAGCACACTCTTTACAGTATTAGGGCCACAGGGTAATGGGAAACAAGGGAAATTAGGACTTTATCTTGGTTCTGCTCAGACTTTCTGTGTGGTCCCTTGAATGAAGCCTTGTCCATTCAGTTCTGGGTGTTGCAAATGGATCCTGCTACGGGAACACACAAGGATACCACTGCTTTCAGCATCCACACGGATTGCTGTTTCAGTCTTGATGTCTCTGATCCCATCTTCTCCAGCTCCACATTTAGGTCCTGAATATCCTCTTAGACTTCCTCTGCTCGAAGAACCAACTCGACGTGTTTCTCTTCCAGTCTGATACTCACCCTTTATCTCCACTTCCACCCAGTCCTGGTTTCCTGCACATCTCATCCTGAGAAGAGACTGGGCAAGTCAATTTCTCTAAGTATCAGTTAACTTACCTACTGAATAAGGGATTTGGACTAGATTACCTCTAATGCACTTTTGATCTCCTATACATCATTAATAAAATGATAACTAGAATTCTTACTGGGGAAGTCTTCCTTTCACTGGAAAGAAGCACTAGGTACTTCAGCCCTAACTCCCAGGTCTCACCTGACGACAGCAGTTGCATAGTTGTCTATCCACCTTTGAAGTACATAGTGAAAATGAAATTCAAAAAAAGGACTTACATTTTAACCCATCCAAATCATCTTTTCTTTTTCATCCAAATTTTTAAAATAACCCCTATTGTTATACTTTAAGAGGATGTCTCCTGCCCTCAGTGAATGCTCCCCAGACCATAAAATGGAATGAAAAATAATAAGGAGAAGGGAATCAATTTGGAGCAATTCTGGTTTTATATGATTGTATTTCATCCATTTTTTTCTACTCATTATTGCATATTCAATTCAAAGTTTCAACCAAAAGGGGGAAATTGCTAGAAGGGATTAATTTCCCCTTGTTCTGCTAATAGAACAATTTTCCACTTGTCATTTTTACTGTCTCAAGTGAGGTAGCATTTTTCAACCATAATCAAGTAGAAGTAGAAATTATTGGGGTATAGAGGAAATAACAGGGTGCACAACATTCTCTGTCTCCACAGAGCTCCACCTTACACATTACTCTAAACTTCAAGTGCATTCTGGAGTTTCATATCTGTAAAAGGTATCTGAGAGATCTAGAGTCCCCTTGGGAACTTCCTCTCAGTTGACTGAGACAGGATCTGTACCTTCTCCAAAACCTCTCTCAACATGAGGAGCAGAAAGGTAGTGACTTTAGAGACACTGACTCACCTCACACAGGGCAGAATGGCCACCATCAAAAAGCCTACAAAACAATAAATGCTGGAGAGGGTGTGGAGAAAAGGGAACCCTCTTGCACTGTTGGTGGGAATGTAAATTGATACAGCCACTATGGAGAACAGTATGGAGGCTCCTTAAGAAACCAAAAATAGAGCTACCATATGATCCAGCACTCCCACTCCTGGGCATATATCTGGAGAAAACCGTGATTTGAAAAGATATGTGCACCCCAATGTTCACAGCAGCACTATTTATGATAGTCAAGATATGGAAGCAACCTAAATGTCCATCAAAGGAGGAATGGATAAAGAAGATGTGGTATATATATACAATGGAATATTACTCAGCCATAAAAAAGAATGAAATAATGCCATTTCCAGCAACATGGATGAACCTGGAGATTATCATACTAAGTGAAGTAAGTCAGAAACAGAAAGACAAATATCATATGATATCACTTGTATGCAGAATCTTAAAAAAAAAAGGGTATAAATGAAATTATTTACAAAACAGAAACTGACTCACAGACTTAGAGAACAAACTTATGGGTACCAGAGGGGAAGGGTTGGGGAGAGGGATAGACTGGGAGTTTGGGATTGACAGGTACACACTGCTATATTTAAAATAGATAACCAACAAGGACCTACTGTATAGTACAGGAAACTCAGCTCAATATTCTGTAATAACCTAAATGTAAAAGAATTTGAAAAAGAATAGATACTTGTATATGTATCACTGAATCACTTTGTTGTACACCTGAAACTAACACCACATTGTTAATCAACTATACTGCAATATAAAATAAAAATTTAAATGGGCTTGTCCAAATGACATAATATCTCTGAACCTAAGTGTATATCTTTATAACGAGAGTGGTGACAGTAACTATCTCAGGGCAGATATGGGAATGAAATGAGATAACGTTTATGGATGTACTTTGCAGGCAGTAAGGCAGAATGTTCCAGAATTTGGCCAATGGACTAGCTTTCTAAATCTGACTCCCAACTCATCCTTTATAAACTATGTATAGGACTTCCCTGATGGTCCAGTGGTTAACATTCTGTGCTTCTAATGCAAGGGCCACAGGTTCAATCCCTGGTCGGGGAAGTTCCTCATGCCGCATGTTATGTACATATATATGTATATAAACTATGTACATAACCTTAGGTGATTTGCTTGAACGCCCTAATCCACAGGTTCCTCCTTATCTGTTGAATGGGAATGAGAGTTGCATCTATCACACAGATAGTTGGGAAGATGATGTAACGCCATCAGGGCCCAGCTTCAGGTAAAATGTCCGTGAGTGTTACCTATTAATGCCAGCACAGAATCAGGAAATGATGGGTCAGCAAGATTTCTGCAGGTGCTTGAGCATCCTCAGTATACGTATTAAGTGGAAGGGGGAGAGAAAAAGGGAGAGGAAAGAGAAAATAAACATATCCTTGGATAGAGCAAAGAGGGGAAAATCCAAGAGTAAATTGCTCTTAATTGATGTGATCCTTTGGCCAAGGATCGAGAAAACGCTTCTTGTATCTACTGATGCTCACAGCACCAACTCTTGCCATTCTCCGCTCCCTGGCCTCGACCCTCTGTCTCTGAGCTCAGTGGATTTTATTCCTGTTTCATTCTTGAAAATAATCAACTGTGGAAATTTAGAGGAGTCTCTCTATGAGTTTTTAAGAGTGCATCAGGGTCATAAAAACAGAGTGGTTCTATCTATATGGAAATGTAGATTTCAAATATATCCATTCTAATAATCAAATTATAAGGGAAATGGTCCCCTAATAGGGAGCTAATAAAAGTTGATTCTTAAGGCTGCCTGGAGCTGTCAGCAATAAGGAACAGATTTATAATGTGAAGCTTTGCTGTATTCTTCTTCCTCCTGCGACCCCTGCCCCGTCCCATATTATATGAGCTATGCCAATAACTAGATGGCCCAAGCTTGGATTTGAAGGAAATAGATTCAGCAAAGTTCTCACTTGACCAAATCTTTCCCCACATCCATACACACACACACACACACACACACACACACACACACACACACTGTCTCACACACACTGTCTCACACATTTTTTTTTTAATCATGTAAGGGTTTGCCTAAAGGTGCTAAATTTACTTCCCTGTTTGACTGGAATTTTTCCCTTCTGTACATTGCATGAATGTTCCCTGGGGTACTATTGATTAGCTATTGAGACTGTGCTTTGGATAACGAAGAGACTGTTAACAGGGGACAGGAAAGCAAATTTGGCATAACTAATTTTTATAGAATACATAGGAAGGGAGAGGTGGATTTTTTTTTAACCTCTTAATTTTCTAGATGCCTTCCCTGAAAATGTGGCATTTTAGATGGAAACCAGCTTAAGGAGTTGTGCATTTGTTACTGCAGCAAAAGCAAGCACACAAGAGATAAAAATAGATCCCTTTCTCCAGGGTTATACTGAATTGTTTCCCAGATGAGGAAATACAATAACCAGCCACACTCCTCTGGCTGTGACCAAACATAGATTTTTCTCACTACTTTTCTGTCACGCTCATAGTAAGTCACAACAGCCTGAGTGGAAGTGCATAGCTGGGGCAGGCAAATGTGGACACCGGTGCAGCCTATCCACCCAGCTAATCTTCCTAAATGACTAGGAAAGGACTCTTCCAAGGCCATGTGGATGAAACCTTGTCAGCCAGGGAAAAAGACCTTTCCCACATCCACTTGTCACCAGGCTAAAACTCCTCATTGTAATCAAGAAGAACATATCATAGGAGGAAATGCCCACAGGATCATCTCCAGACTGTGTATTACTACACGTGGTATAACAGTAACACCTTAATCATAAATTCAAGCAATAACGCCCCAAGTTATTTTTACCAGAAGGTAGGGATAGCATAATGGCATAGCACAAAAACATTAAGACACTATTTCAATGTATTTAGGTGTCAAAGAGAACACAAGCATGTTGCTTGGGTTATTTTGAACGTAAATGCTGTCCCAATAAATATTTTGGACTGGTACAGAGTTGTTGTTGTTTTTGATTTGTTTCTTTTGGGTTTTAATTTTGCAAATGAAGTAACTGACAAAGGATTAATCTCCAAAATTTACAAGCAGCTCATGCAGCTCAATAACAAAAAAACAAACAACCCAATCCAAAAATGGGCAGAAGACCTAAATAGACATTTCTCCAAACAAGATATACAGACTGCCAACAAACACATGAACGAATGCTCAACATCATTAATCATTAGAGAAATGCAAATCAAAACTACAATGAGATATCATCTCACACCAGTCAGAATGGCCATCATCAAAAAATCTAGAAACAATAAATGCTGGAGAGGGTGTGGAGAAAAGGGAACCCTCTTGCACTGCTGGTGGGAATGTGAATTGGTTCAGCCACTATGGAGAACAGTATGAAGGTTCCTTAAAAAACTACAAATAGAACTACCATATGACCCAGCAATCCCACTACTGGGCATATACCCTGAGAAAACCATAATTCAAAAAGAGTCATGTACCAAAATGTTCATTGCAGCTCTATTTACAATAGCCCGGAGATGGAAACAACCTAAGTGTCCATCATCGGATGAATGGATAAAGAAGATGTGGCACATATATACAATGGAATATTACTCAGCCATAAAAAGAAACGAAATTGAGCTATTTGTAATGAGGTGGATAGACCTAGAGTCTGTCATACAGAGTGAAGTAAGTCAGAAAGAGAAAGACAAATACCGTATGCTAACACATATATATGGAATTTAAGAAAAAAAAATGTCATGAAGAACCTAGGGGTAAGACAGGAATAAAGACACAGACCTACTAGAGAATGGACTTGAGGATATGGGGAGGGGGAAGGGTAAGCTGTGACAAAGCGAGAGAGAGGCATGGAAATATATACACTACCAAACGTAAGGTAGATAGCTAGTGGGAAGCAGCTGCATAGCACAGGGAGATCAGCTCGGTGCTTTGTGACCGCCTGGAGGGGTGGGATAGGGAGGGTGGGAGGGAGGGAGACGCAAGAGGGAAGAGATATGAGAACATATGTATGTGTATAACTGATTCACTTTGTTATAAAGCAGAAACTAACACACCATTGTAAAGCAATTATACTCCAATAAAATAATAATAATAATAATTTTGAATTTAGGCTGGGCCCACGTTTTCCAAATCCCCTGTAGATTCAACCACTTCTTTTATCTTACACCTGGCTAGATCCACACATTTCTGTTACCTATCTCTTCCTTTAAGAACGGAAGTTCGAGACTCTGGGAGAGACAGGCCACAGTTAGGTAGCTTTTAGAGCACAGCTGACTCTCCATATTTGCAGATTCTGCATCTGTGGATTCAACCAACCACAGATGGAAAAATATTAGGGAAAACAAATTCCAGAAAGTTCCAAAAAGCAGAACTTGAATTTGCTGCACCAGGCAACTACTTACATAGCATTTACGTTGTATTTACAACGATTTATACAGCATTTACATTGTGTTAAGTATTGTAAGTAATCTAGAGATGATTTAAAGTAAATGGGAGGATGTGTGTAGGTTATGTGTAAATACTACACCATTTTACATAAGGGACTTGAGCATCTGCAGATTTTGGTATCTGCAGGGGGCGCTAGAAGAACCAATCGTCCACAAATACTGAGGGACGACAAGATAACCATACATTTAAGAGAAGCTCCGTCTTCCATTGAAAGCCACTGGTAAAAGATTCAAGATTAGAGGTTGCTTTCCACAAGTACACGACTGTGTCGTCAAAGCTTGAAGCAAGAAATCATGAGACATCTACAGATGGGCATCTAGACCTGCAAAACAGTAGGCACTCACCACATGTGACTGTGGAGCCCTTGAAATGTGACTAGTCCGAATAAACATGTGTCATAGCACAAAATAAACACACACCAGACTTTGAAGATTTAGTACCACAAAATGCAAAATATGAATAATCTTTACACTGATTACATGTTGAAATGAAAATATTTGGGGCATATTGGGTTAAATAGAATATATTATTAAAATTAATTTTACCTATTTATTTTATTTTTAATGTGGCTACCAGAAAATGTAAAGCTGCGTTTGCGGCTAACATCATGTATCTGTGGACAACACTGGTCTAGAGGAAACCGTAACTAGTCCCTTAGGTGCACAGACTTGTTAGTACTTTCTGGAATTTCCTTAGTGAAAAGGAACCAGAGACTGATATCCATGCATAGCTTATAGCTTAAAATATATGTGTGTGTAGGAAGCCATATACATTAATCATTATACAGAATGGATTCAGGCATTCTCAAAGAGTTTTTTTTTAAACCCTCTGCAATTAGTATACATAGCTCCTTCCACTGAATGGACTCTACTGGACTAATTAACTAGTAATAATTGTAGAATCCTAACTAATGAAGCTCATTTAATCATTGTGGAGTACGTGCCGTCCTTATTTCTGTGGGTTCTCTGGATGCTGACATGGGAGCAGATCTCAGCTCTTGAAATAACCCCCATGACCACTCTGCAGAAGCAAATTTGACCATAAGGAAGAAGCACTGAGCTTCCAGTCTGACGATGGAGGTTGACATCCTAGCTTTACACTCTAACTGTACAGCCCAAGACACTTCAGCTGACTGCTCTGAGACTCAGTCTTTCAAATATCATAAAATTGGGGTGGTAATGTCTATTCCATCAAGGTTCTATGACAATGACAAGGGATACAGTGTGTGAAGGCACTTGGTAGACTCTACAGTTTACCTAAAAGCTCGGTGCTGTTAACGTGAGCTGGAAGTTTTAGTCACACTTTCCTCTAGAAGCAGAGCCTAGAGTGTGCCTGGGATCACGGTCCCCCCTCATCGGTGGTACTTCCCTTGCAAGCTGTATTCACACTGGCAGCCCGTCTGCAAGACAGTGTCTGTGCACCACCCAACAAAATCCGCTAAAAAGTTTGAAGACTCTGAAAGGGAACCGTTTGTTCTGTCTTCGGTGTCAGACACCTGATGAGATTAAATTTTTATTGAGTTGGATGATTTTTGAGGAGCTCTCCATGTTCCATTGGTTGTTTTGACATCATACAGCAAGCCAGCTTGTTCCCTCTCAGTGAACAAGTGAATTTGTCTCTAAGTAAGACACCGTAGAGCTTGCACTGCCTACATTTCTTGCCTGCTTTCAACCTTTTATGCTATGAATCTTCTCCTCCTCTCTCCCTATCTTCCAGGCTCCTTCCATTATAAAATAATCATCAACAGATAATGCAAGGTTGGTCCTTCCAGCTTCTTGACTGCAAACAATTGTCCCCTGAGACAGTAAACATCTCTCAATGGAGACACTAGTGATTTTATAATTCAAGTTTTTTAAATATAATTTTTATAGGGATGCTTATTGCCGTTTCCTATGAATATACTGGTTGTAACAAACAGTATTCTACTGATTATTTTTCTAAATTAATGAATTTATTGTTAAGTATTTTATACAAAGCACTCTGATAGCCCCTATGAATCATAGGAAAGAAGCATGAAACAGTTCCCTGGTTCCTCCCCTACAGACCTCGTAGAGATTTCTGTCTCTCTCCTCCATTGTCATGGCCTTCAACTCCTTCCACGCATCACTTTGACCCCTTGACAGAAGATCACTTGCCTCCTATTCGCAAATTTATCCAGTTACTAATTTTTATGTGTATAGGGATTTACGGATGTGGCCATATGTGTCCCTCTTTCTGGAAGTCTTTCCTGAGCCTTGCAAGAAGCTGGGTGACCTTACACAAATTACTTAACCTCTTTGTGCCTTCAGAGTCTGTGAAATAGAGATAGCATCTACCTCGAAAACTTGTTGTGGGAATTAAGCATTTCCTAGCACATTATAAGCACTCAATAAACATCAGACACTCCTACAATATCAATGGAATCTACCCAAAAACTCTATCAAATTCCTCTTCTCTACAGCTACCATACACCTTGTTTATCTCTAGCATAGCAATACTTGCTCTATTATAATAGCTTGCATACTTGTCTTCCAAATTAAAAATAATACTATTTACTAAGAGTTTGCTATGTACTTTGCTTATATTAGAGCATTTCATCCACCCTGGAACTTTTGTGATATAGACAATCATTTTCATTTTTTTGAACTGAAGAAAGTAAGACTTGGGCAGAGTCATATACCCAAACGCATTCCCTTAATAAATGAGAGAAGCAGGACTTCAGTCCAAAACCCATGCTTTCAACCACTCACCACACTCAGCCACCTCCCCTGAGGGTCCAGCCTACCATGTCCGTGGGTCCCTGTGGCTAGTACAGTGTCTGACACATAAGTCTGCATTCACTCTTAATTCATTAATATAACACCTTTCCAAGGAAAGGCATAAATATTTTTGTGTTTCAACTAAATATATTAAGAGACACAAAAATGATGTGACTGTCCCATGGATCTGCGGGTAGCTTTTTAAAGGGTTAAGCTGACTTGGCTTTCTCATTTTAGAAGTGTTGCCATTTCCTTTTCAGGAAGGAAAAGACATAACAGGAATAAATTGTAGGCAGATGTCTCATTTCTCCAACTTATTATTCTAGGGTGAAAATATTGAGTGACATAATGCATCACAGGACTGTCATGACTAAGTAGGGGACAATATATCAAACAGGCATGGCTCTTGGAAAAACTACCAAACAAGCTTTAGCTAATGATGGATTAAGTGATTAACATTATGGGGAACAGGAGAAATGTTTTAGGGAAGAATGTATTATATTCGGTTTTCTAAATATTTATTTATTTGGCTGTGTTGGGTCTTAGGTGCAGCAGGTGGGCTCTTCAGTTGCAGCTTGCCGGCTCCTTAGTTGTGGCATGCATGTGGGATCTAGTTCCCGGACCAGGGATAGAACCCCGGGCCCCCCACATTGAGAGCACAGAGTCTTAACCACTGCGCCACCAGGGAAGTCCCAAAGGTATTATATTCTTAAGCAGAAAGTAATATGAGTTTCAAATCCAGTTTAACGTAGGATCCGTAAAAAATCACAGAATAAAGATATCCTTCAACATTAAATACAATCTATTGGGGTCTTTCCCAACAAAGAGTTTCTGAAGTGAAGATCTTAGGTTTTACAGAATGAAGGGACCAGCAGAAAAATAAGTCTGTGGGCTAGGCAAAGAAAAGTGTATAAAGGGCCTTGAATAGTATGTCAAGGAGTTTGACCTTCATTCAAAAGACAGCTTTGGGGGGAGAAGAATCAAGGTGACACATAACTCTAGATCAAGTAAGGGGAATTGAAAAAGAGAAATTTAGAGGCACTAGGAATACAGAGGAGAGAACAGATTTAAGGAGATATACAGGAGGAAGAATATGTAGGACTCAATGGCCCCTTGGAAGGGAGAAGAAAGGAGAGTAAGACAGCAGATGGAAGATAGGAAGAGAAACAGAAGGGTTTGAGAGAGGACGGAGGATGATGACGTATTGATGTGGGACAGAGTGGAGGATGGGAGCTGGGATGATAGACTGGAGGTTGGGGAGGTGAGGGCTCTGGAGGGTGGGGGAGGGGAAGCATCAGTCCCTAAGTAGGGTAGATTCTCCACTCTTAGACTGAGGAGGAAAGATAATCCCTTCAGTCTTTGACATAGTAAGCTGTGTCATATTCATAGCCAGGTCCATAAATACAATAATTTGTTGCTGGAGCTGGAGCCTTTAGTGGCAATGAGGATTTGGAAACTAATCCTGTACTACCTGCTGATATCACCTGTACCTTTGTGCTCTGTGCTTATTTACTTTTTATTTGTCTAAGGTTTGCTCCCACCTATGAAGTAGACTCCTATAGGCATCGTTGCCTTTTTGTATCCCCTAGAGAAAGGGGCGTGGTTCCTAGTTTCTGCCAGGTGCTCTGAAAATAACCATTATTTAATTGATTACATGGTTGACTAACCTTCCCTGTGACACTCCCCCTCCTCCCATGTCTACAAATGCTCTATCCCATCAGCCTCTCCCTGATCCCTAGACGCCTTTCCTTGAGCCAAGCAGAATTAGTATATGTGTCAAACTAAACTGCTTTTTTTTGGGGGGGGGGGGGGGGTGGGACTCGAGGGACATTGTTCCAGCTAATGATTAAGAACTCTCCAGACAATAGGGGCTTCTTAGACAATGGGTGAATTTCCAGGATGTCCGGCCCCCTTCCGAGAAGGAGGGAGATAACAAAATGTAAAAAAGGTGTCTGTCAAAGACCAATCAGGCAGCTGGGGACAAGTTCCCTCTCTGGTCCGAGCCTAAGCCGGGACCAATCAGCAGGAGAACACAACCAAATCTATAATTTACATACGGGGAAGTGGGAACCTATAAAACTGACATATTCGCGCCCAAAAGGGTTCCTTCTTCGACCTCCTGCGTGAGGACCAAGGAACCCCGGTGCACCGGCCTTCAATAAACCTCTTGCGTTTTGCATCGACTTCCGACTCTTGTTTCCTGGGCGAGTCGAAACTCCTAGGAGACCGCGCAGGTCTAACAGGGGGAGGGGGTCTATTTGCCACAGCTCTTCTTATTGTTACCATTTTAAAATATTGTTCTATTGTCATACTTTCTACAATAACAAGGGAAACACTTCTGGCATTCCAAACTGACCCACCAATTTCTTCTGCAAACCAACATACAGGCTCTGTGACCGCAGGAGAACATTACTTTAGCACCAACCTCTGCTCTCTACAAAAGTAAAATGAGCTGCAAAGTTTAGGGACAAGTATACATAACAATAGTCTGCCCTGCTTCACAGGGGGTGCTGGGGGAGGACTGAGTAAAACATGGCGGGAGGCAGCCGCGGAACAGACTGTTCTGAATGATCTGAATGCTTTCTGAATGCTAATTCCCCAGGTTGCATCGGACTTGGGACAATGTGGTGCCTTATTCGATCCTCACTGAAATAAAGCATACTCTCCCCTCTTAAGTCTTCCCTCTGAACTTCCATTATACATGTTCTCCAAGAGTTTAAAGAAAAAGAGACCCTGGTAGCAACCCTCTTAAATTCCCCCCCATTGATGGGAGGCAGTAACACATAGTGTAAAATTTCCAAAAGGCTCAGATTCAAATCTCAGTTCAACCAACGAGGTTTGTGTGAACCCAAACCTCATTTTTCTAACAGTTAACATGGAGATAATATCCTTTACCTTCGGAGTTGAGTACCTAGTGGATGTCAGGTACCAGCACGATGTCTGACGTACAGCAGGCACCTAAGAACTTAAAACTATACTTATTATTTTTTTTAAATACTTATTATTATTGATACCAAGCAGGACCATGTGGGGCTCCTGAGCACAGAAACCTTTCTGTGTCCCCCACTTATTGATTACAAGAGATAAGCTTCATTCAGCCTCCATGACCTTCCCTCAGTTCCAAGGGGCAGATTTAAACAGTTGCTAATTAGGGAAGGGAGGGGATGCAGAGACAAGGGAGGAAGAGTCAAAAGAAACAATAGTGCAGCCTTGGGGCAGGTTCCTGGTTCCCTCTCAAGGGATACACACAACAATATCTTTGAGCTGTTTTGCATATACTGAAACCCCACACCCCACCCCTCGCTGGGTGGGAGAAGTTAACTGTGTGCTGCCCACAAGCGGAGACCCCAGACCGGTTGGAAACAGAAGGTTGATGATGCCGACTCCCACTTACCTCACCACCAGCCAATCAGAAGAACGTCCACGAGCTGATCATGCCCTCTTTGAACCATTACTATAAAACTCCTCACTAGTTATATATTTTATACATATTAGTCTATATATGTCAATCCCAATATGCATAAAATAGATAACTAATAAGAACCTGCTGTATAAAAAAATTAAATTAAATTAAATTAAAAAAAAAAAAACAACTCCTCACACCCCCATCCAGGTTGGGACACACAATTTTGAGGACATTAGCAGGTTGTGGCCCCTTTGCCTGGCAAAGCAATAAAGCTGTTCTCTTCTACTTCACCCAAAACTCTGTCTCTGAGATTTAATTTGGTGTCGGGGTACAGAGGCTGGATTCAGCTTCATCATCTAGAAAATGCAATTATTATTATCTTGAGCAACGACCAACCAATATCCCCCCTACGCTGTTGGGCTGGGAAAAAACACAGAACTGGAGTCAAGGGGGCAGGGTTTCTCTCTCTCTCCTGGCTCTGTCCTGGATAAATAACCACTAGACATGTGTGCTGGGGAATCTGACTAAAGGCATAAGGCATGGAATCCGCTTAGCATGGGAGCTACTTCCTCCTTTCTACTTGGGTTTTCTCATTGGAACCCAAATTATCAGGGTCATGTGGTTCTACTGTAAGGGGCACTATCCCTCACAAGTTCTCTATTCTTGCTTTTCTTTTTTCCTCCTTGTTCTTCCATTAGGTACAGTATCAAATGTCCCACTCAAGGCCTGCCTGCTAAGGACAACCACTTTCTAGAGCCTCTCAGGACTTCCAGTTACCTGCTCAGCTCTGGCTGGCTCTGCTGGTGATTCCAGCCTCACAGCCCTGCACCTAAGCTGCCTCAGATATTAAGATCCTTTCTTAAAATAATAAAATAGATAAGCTACTTGATGTATATTAGTAGTAATCATTACAGCACTCTGTGACTAAATTATCACTATCTCTTGCTCATGAGGATCCAGAGTCTTTGAAAGGGCAAGTAACGCAGGTCCAAAGAGTTGGACAGTCAGGCAGTAAGGAGTGGAGATGCAAACTCTGTCCAGCCTGCAGAGATCCCATTCTTTCTACTTACAGAAGCAGCACATGGGCAGCCTGCAGATGTGTTTGGTTTAGCCTGTTACAATCCTGGCCTTATGGTGTTTTTCAAAAAAATGAGTTCATTTCCAAGATTTTTTTGAAAGCTAGATTCATTTTAAATATCCAATTTTTTACTTTTTCCTTAAAAAAAAATCAGAAGAACTAGCAACACCGGGCTTGTTTTCCTCTGGGTGACTAGCTATCTGCTGAAGCTGAGGAGCAAACTCTCCCTTCAGACAGACCTGATGTGCAGCTTCTGGGTGGCCACAGTCCTCACCACTCCCTTATGCCTTCTGACACTGCACTCTCCTCACTCTTTAGGTACCTGCCTGGCCCTGTAGACAGCTGACTTCACCCCCGTGTTGTTAAGTCCTGTTCCCAGGGGAGGGCACGTCTTACTCTCTGTTCTTGGTCTCAGAAGCAGCTCGTTTCCATCTCTACACCTGTACCTTGTGCCTCCCCCTTCCTTCTTCCTCCTGCCGTGATGTCTTCTTGGTTTTGTCTTTTGATATGACTTCTGATTCGTGCCTGGCCCTAACTCACCATCACAGAGATATGCTAAGCCTCTGGTTTGCCGGCAGTCAGGTTCTAATTCTAACTTGCATTGATCATCCAGGTTAGATTGAGGTCCAATCTGAATTACTCACCAGGTCTGCTCTTTCATTCAACTTGAACTACTCCCATTCCACCAACCCAGTCCAAGACTTCTCTGCAATTCCCTTCGGCTCCCTTGTAACTGCCCCACACTGTGAGTGAGCCAGTGTCTGGCCCAACACAGAAGTACTTTCCTTCTATTTGCCATCCCCCTTTCTCCCCTCCTCCATCTCTCTGGCTCTCCCAGCTCTGTCCTCACAGCAGAGCCGAGAAGGGGGACCTAAAGACAAGAAAGGATTGATCAGTGTTCCCTGAATAGTACAAGATGAGGAAATTTTTTAAAAGCCCTCTAGACTTCATGCTTCGAGGATGTTTCATAGGGAACTTGACAGAGACTTGGAAAATACATCTCATATAAGAAAGAAGTTGAAAAGGGCAAAAAAAACCCTACAAGTCTGACAAGGAGAAAAAGAAAACAGGTGTAGACCAAACTATTGGGACTGAAAACCCTATTGAGAGCAAAGCTGGCTCTGACCTTCGTGCCTCCCTAAATGAAAAGCAAACTTCTCCCCTCCTCCCTCATCCCCGACTTTGTCAAGCATGATTGATGACACAGCTTTTGCTGAAGACACTGCTGAAACGTTCTCACATATAAAATGAGAGCTCACCTAGCTCTTATCTGCAGAAGAAAAGGCACACTATTGTAAAAGACAGATGCCTGGCAATTAAAGAGAAAAGAGTGGAAGGGAACGCAGTTGCTGGCAGCACGGCACGCCACCTACCTGATGTTCCCCATCGTGCTGTACCGTGATGGTCCCGGTCTTTAAACTTTCTAGGGCAAGAGTCAAAGACATAAGGACACATCCCCCACTACTCTCCAAACAAACTCCCGTCTTAAAAAAAGAAACCAGTTAAAAAGATGAAAACTCTAATTCGAAAAGACCCATGCATCCCATTGTTCATAGCAGGACCATTTACAACAGCCAGACACGGAAACAACCTAAGTGTCCATTGACAGATGAATGGATAAAGAAGATGTGGTATATATATTCCATGGAAAATTACTCAGCCATAAAAAAGACTGAAATAATGCCATTCTTAGCCATGTGGATGGACCTAGAGATTACCTTACTAAATGAAGTAAGTCAAAGACAAATATGATATCACTTATATGTGGAATCTAAGATATACAAATGAACTTATTTACAAAACAGAAACAGACTCACAGACATAGAAAACTTATGGTTACCAAAGGGGAAGGGGCGGGGGAGGGATAAATTAGGAATTTGGGATTAACAGATACGTACTACTATATATAAAATAGATAACCGAAAAGGACCTACTGTAGAGCACAGGGAACTATATTCAATATCTTGTAATGACCTATAATGGAAAAGAATCTGAAAAAATATATATATTTATATATGTGTATAATTGAATCACTTTGCTGTACATCTGAAACACTGTAAATCAACTACACATCAATAAAGTAATTAACTTTTTGAAAGAAGCCAGTTAGCTCCTTTTCTAACCCATCCTATCATGTATATTCCAGCTTCCAGCCCTATAGTCCCCCTCCTAGATTACAGCTGACTCCTCATTTTCACCCACCTAAATCCTATACATCTTTTAAAAGACAACTCAAATTCTCTGTCATTTCTCAACTATCCCAAAATACTATGCCCTCTTCCTTCTCTAAATTCTACAACAAATACAACCTGTGTCCACATCACTCACCAACTAAATTGTAAGCACCTCAGAATCAAAGCAAAGACATCATTTTATCCCTACTACCATGGCTAACATTTAATAGGTTCAACAAACATTGAAATGAATATGACACTCTGCCATAATCTTCATTACTTATTTCACTCCAATAAGATTATAATTCCCTTGAGGTCAAGGACCATGACTTAATGTATTTCTCTGGCAGTCTAGATGGGACCCAGCCCACAGGAGGAAATAAATATTTACTTGATAGAGAAGGTTGATTGATTTAAAGGAATTTAAAACTTTCAAAACAAGTTAACAGTTGCAATACTAGACATTCCTTACTTTAATAGGAAATATCACTTTACAGCTAAAACAAAATCGTGCAGGCTGTGGACAGTCCCAAAGTTTCTCAGTGCCATAATTTCACTAAGTTCTAGAGAAAGCCCCAAGTTTGCCTCTGGGATGTTCAAATACCACCTCAGAATGAGTGACCGGTGTCTGAGCAGCCATCCTGTGGATCTTACTTCAGAGTTCTCCAAGTTTATCCTCGGAGGGAAGGGCATATCACACTTAATCAGTTCTGTTTTTTAAATGCTTCCGCTGTGAGTTCCACCTGGGACTTGCAGATCCGGATGAGATCCTGATTTGCACATCGTTGTTGGTGGCCAGACCCTGTGATGAGAGCTCAGCTGTCAATGGGGAGTGAAGCAGGATGTCAGCCAGCTGCTCCTTCCCTGCCTACCCTCGCAGTCCTTGAAACTCCAGGGCTGATCCAGGGGGAAAGCAGTAAAGACAAGCAGGTAGGATTTGAAGGCCAGGATTAAAACCACGCGTGGAAGAAGAAAGACCGTCATTAGGTTGTTTTCCTGTCTTGTAATTACTGCTCTAAGACCATCAGCTTTAAGTAATAAGTTTTTGAAAGCCAAAAATTTTAGATACAATTTTGTATAAGCAAATCATTTGGGTGCACAAAACTCTATTTTCTCAAGCAAACAGCATTTTTCACATGCAAATGGCGCTGTTAGAGCTTTAGCTAATTGAGCAGTGTGTGGAATTCAATGCTCTTTTGCAAGCACAAGTGGGAAGTGATACTGGCGTAGCTACAGAGAATGTTGACAAGACTGGCTGGGGGTCAGCGGTACTCTTTGCCTACAGTTGGGTGGCTCTGACTCCTTGGAATGGTGTAACTCTTGAGAAGTGGAGTAGAAAACTGTCTGAGGTGAGTACACGGTATTTTCAAGCCAATTACTGGTAAATTGATCATTGTCATCACATCAACCAGGTTACTCGAGGCTCAAACTCACACGTGCCATCCGAGTTAGCATTTCAGCATGGCTTGGAAGAAATGGTCTGATGGGCTGTTCTGTTGGGTGGTGCTGTTGGGTGGTGCAACTGCTCCAAGCCCCTCTGCCATCCTAGAAGCTGCATTAACTGAAAGTTGGCAGCACGCTGCAGTTGGGTACTTGAGGAGAGTGTAATCAAGGTACTGTTTACAAAGGAACGGGCAGGGATCAGGAAATCAACAAGGGTTTGTACAGTACCTTCAGACTAGTAAGCGGTTGCAATCTCTAGACCTGAAGGGGCAAAGGAATGGGTCTGTTCATAGAACCTGGAGGGACAGCTATTAAAAAAGGACCACCCAACAGGAGTTGTGATCTTTCAGTTGACCGAAGGCAGCCAGCCCATCATGACCCTCAAGGAGAAAGCCAGAGGGATCAACACTCGGACCTCATTCTTCTCTCTCCCTCTGGTGTTTTGCCAGCCTCCCTCATTGACCAAACCCAGCTGGAAAGCAGAAGGCCAAGGCATCTCTTGATTCTATCTATACTGGTCAACCTCCCAGGCCCAGGGCAGGGCGTAGACCAGAGTGGAGAACAAATCAAAGATATCCTGCTTAGGTTCCCTGGAGCCAAAGGTTCTGCAGGCCTTTTCCTTTGTCTCCTATTTCAGTATTTCTAAGCTCCAGAACTTCTCTGAGAGCTAAATCACAATCATACCGTGCCTGGCGCTATTCTCCAGTCTCAATGGAAATTTTCATGATTAACAATAGTTGTCTTAAACCTATAAGAATCATTCTTAAGATGGCAATAAATTTAACTTATAATGTTACTATGGAAATGGTTAAGGGTTCATCAGTGGTCATGGATTTGATCGGTTTAGTTTATTCCCTAATCATAGACCAAAGCCATTGCCTGTATAACAGAAGCCAAATAGGAACAGAGACCTCTTCTCGTAATTCTTCGCCTCTACTTCTGCATGATGTATTTTCCAACTACTCCTTTTCTCAATAGTTTCACTCCTTGTAACTGCCTGTTTGTATTAAAATAATCACCATCTCACAGTTCAGATTTAATTGTTCAGTAGTTATTTAATGTGTGCTACTTTATTTTTCCTCCCTGCCTAAATTACAAGCTCCCTGAAGGTGGAGGGTGTGTATGGTACATATTCAAGCATCTATTAAGGTCTCAATAAGTACTTCTCCCATGTAATAATTCCCCAGTAATTCGCAGGTTCTTGTTATCAGCATTTATAGAATAGTTTCTATGCACCTAGAACTCTGACAAATTCTAAGCTGCTTGAGAGCAAAACCAAGTATGCTTCCACAGTGCAGAGCACAGAGCCTTGCTACATAGTAGTAATTACTCTTGAAGGTTACAGGAAGGAAAAGAGTGGAAGGGAGGGAGAGAGGAGAGATAGCTAATTGTGTTCCTTGTTGGTAAAGATGCTCATTGCATTAGGCATAGGGGCAGTTGTTAGATACAAAGCAAGCAGAGTGGCTGGAAAATAACTTGATCCATAACGGAACCCATATAGTGTCGCCTAGATGCTATGAAGATAATTGGCCTCTGGGTATTTCAAATATGGTCTTTGTTCTCCTTTGATAGATGATTCTGTACATCCTTGTGTATAATAAGCCAACTGGATGTGGGTGATGCCGTGATTCAGATATGTGCTTCCCAGGAGCCATAAAGAGATCTCAAATACAGCTATAAACACCTTTGAGAGATTGTGCAATAAAGAAAACTTCCTGACAAATTAGCTACAGACTCAGAATAACAGAGCTAATAACACATCAGCTCACTGCTCTTCCCAGCAAACACAGGGAGAAATGTGTCAGACTGAAATGAATCAATCTAACACTTACAATCTGGAAATTTTAGGGAGAAAAAAAATTGTTTCTTAAGGAAGATATTTTTAAAGCAATATTTATTAAGACATAGCTTCATCTCTCCTTTTATTTATTTATTTGTTTATTTATGTATTTTTGGCTGTGTTGGGTGTTCGTTGCTGCGCGCGGGCTTTCTCTAGTTGAGGCGCGTGGAGGCTACTCTTCTTTACAGTGCACAGGCTTCTCATTGCGGTGGCTTCTCTTGTTGTAGAGCACAGGCTCTAGGCACATGGGTTTCAGTAGTTGTGGCACATGGGCTCAGTAGTTGTGGCTCGTGGGCTCTGGAGCACAGGCTCAGTAGCTGTGGTGCACGGGCTTAGTTGCTCCACGGCATGTGGGATCTTCCCTGACCAGGACCCGTGTCCCCTGCATTGGCAGGCGGATTCTTAACCACTGCACCACCAGGGGAGCCCTCCATTTCACTTTGGCCCTGCCAAAACAATCTCTGAGGTAAACAGCAGCCCTGAGATCGATACCAATCAGGACCCTACTTCACCCAAAACTCTGTCTCTGAGATTTAATTCGGTGTCAGGCTACAGAGGCTGGATTCGGCTTCAGTATCTTGCTTTTCCTTAAGCACGAGACTTGTCAACAGAGCCAACACGCTATCAAGCAAACTACATTTGAAGATTCAAGGGGGGTGGCAAAGAGCTATTAATATGGTGATCATTCGCCTAGAGACGATCAGTATTTCATGCAATTGTGTTCATTTCAAAACACTCGAGAAATTAATCATACAGCTAAGTGTGCTTTGTGTTTATCCACCTTGGTAATACTTTATGGATACAAACTATAAAGCAGAAAGCAGAAATTTTTGTCAGACCATGTGTCAGAAGTAATTATTACAGTAATAGAAGGTCCACCCAACCTGAACGGGACACATACACCACCACGTCCCACAATGTAAAAAGACAGATTGGATCCCACTCTGGAAGAAGAAATGTTTAAAGTGTTGGAAATGCAAGACTTCACGAAACAGACAAGGAGCCTGAAAAAGTTCTTACTCCGTTAGGTATAGGTGATGCTGTCTTTTCACACAGAAAGGTTAACGGATTCAAGTACTTTAATTCTATCTCTGCTCCTTCCACCAGAACCATGGCACACACAGTACTAACTTTCTGAAACAAGTTCTGGATGTGGACCCTCTCTTGCCATCCACCCTAATAATTCAGTATCAGACTGACAGTCCTGCCCCACCTTATCCAGATCTGCAGGGGACCCCCGACACAGGCACAGGCTCCGGCTGTCCCTTCTGGGCAAGTGTGCATGTTTGTTACGTAGACTGGAAGGCTGTTATTGCTATCGATTTTGTTGTTGCTGTTTGGAGAAGGGAGACATAAGGATCGGTGTGATGGGTGAGACCGAGTAAGGAAAATCATGATAAACCATTATAGCTGCACTGTGCAATATGGTAGTCCCTAGCCACATGTGACTAGGTAATTTAAACTTAAAATTAAATAAAATTTAAAATTTAGTTCTTCAGTTGCACTAGCCATATTTCCATCCTCAACAGCCATGTGTGGCTAGTGGCTGCCCTATTGGACAGCATAGATACAGAATATTTCTATCATCATAGAAAGTTCTTTTAGAAGGTGCTACACGCTAGTGTGTTACTAAGGCTTCTGGCAATGTATCCTCTTGGCTCAAATTTCATTACCGTTTGTATAGATAACAGTTGAGATTCTGCCTGCCATTTTTTTCCTTCATGGTGTCTCAAAAGACCATCATGTTTATGAGCAACTAATGCTTTTTCACATTCCTCTGTATGAAGTTTGTTCTTAATATTGTCTTGGATACTAATTAAGTGGGATTTGAAAGTAAGAACGCATTGGCACAGTTAAGGTTAATGGCTTAATCCTTTAGCACAGGAGACAACTTCAAGAACTTGTTTGAAAGATTTTTCTTGAAGCACAGGGAATGCACTGTTTCATTATCCATGAGCATTGTCTATTCTGCTCTCCCTGGAAACTGTGCATCTATATGTCCTTCGAGTAACCGATACTTAGAAAATATTTCCAGGTCTTTGCATTTCTTACTACAAGAGTAAACTGCTAATAAAAGAAGGTAGTTGTTTTTCCAGATAATTCTAGATTCACCAAGATCCATATTTGATTTTTAATCTCTTTCTTAGAAATTAACTTAGTAAAGAGTTAATCATTTTTTATTTAGGAATATTCTAGGTAAACAGCTGAGGAAGTATGAAAAAATAATTTCACTGGTTGCCAGGGGATAGGGGATGAGGGAAAATAAGAAGCAGCTGGTAAACTGGTACAAACTCTCAGTTATGAGAAGAATAAGAATAATCAGACAATCAAGGATGTCTCCAGGCATTGTCAAATGTCCCCTGGGAGACAAATTACTCCCCTCCCCTCCTTGTGAACCATTGTCCTACAGACAGAGAATTATACAACATAGAAATGACAAGGGCTTTAGAAATTCTTCAATCAAGCAATCCAACTTTTAAAAATAGAAAGGACTCAAAGAGGTTATGTGACTTGCCCAAGTTAGTGGCAATGGCTACCTATAAATCCACCATTTCCCTGGAGTGCTAGAATAGACCATTTGAAAACTAAACATTTTTAATGAGTGTTAGTTTCCAGAGTGTTATTCACATATGCAAACAACTCAAATAAAGCCCTGTAAGTTGATCCAGGTTTCTTATCCTTCCGTGGGTTTTTTGGTTGGTTTCACTCTTCAGAACTTTTGTGGCTAAAATTGCCTCTAATAATGGTTATCAAGAAAGCATTTCTGCTAATTAGCAGGGGTGACACAGAGGTCTACAGAGCCACATAGGTAATTTGCACAATACCAATCTCTCTCCTTTCCCTTGAGCTGAAATGCCTTCTTCCTCTTTGTGCAGTCAGGATGCGGATGGAGAAGTCCTTCCTTTCTGGGCAAGGAGGTCATTCCTCCAACTTCCTCAGAGATTTGACCATCAATCAGCCATCAGTTGCCAGGGGTCGGTTGGTTTTGTTCATTTGTAGTTGCATTTTTACTGAACAGAAAAGGAACATCAGTAGCAGCCATGGAGATTTCTAGGCGTCTCCAATCTTAATTCTTCCTTGTATTGAAAGGCATAACAATGTCAGTAGAATTAATTCAATTGCTTTCGTTGTTCTTCATACCTCGCTCGCTCACACACTCCTGTGTTAACACACACTGAGAGTGCAGAACACACACTTACACAGGCACCCACCTGCACAGGAAGAAAAGTATGCTAATTTTTTTCATTGGTATCTTTTATCTGTGGTTTTGGATCACTTTGAAAGCATATGTAAAGAATACAGGGATGGTGAGACAACCAGGCTTTCTCAAAGCGCTGAACGTTAAGTACCTTGACGAGTCTGCTTCAGTCCTCCGAAAACACAGGAATTTACTAAATGATTAACCAACAATCTAATAAAATTGTGATTTTTCAATTTTATGGCAGTGAGGAAAGCTATACGTATTCACTAGAAACCGTACTTGGAATTCTGGTCTTTTCCCGAGCTAGTGACCTGCTCTCTGGTGATGCTGGGCAGTGGCAGCCGCAGCTCCCAGGCAGCCCCGCGATCACGAGGGTGAACACATGACGCACTGACCACCATTCTGCACCCAGACAACCACTCTTTTCCACTTTCAGTACAGTTTTCAATAAATGACATGAGATATTCAACACTTTATTATAAAATAGGCTTTGTGTTAGATGATTTTGCCCTACTGTAAGCTAATGAAAGTGTTCTGAGCACATTTAAGGCAGGCTGGGCTGAGCTCTGATGTTCTGTAGGTTAGGTGTATTAAATGCATTTTCGACTTACAACATTTCCAACTTACGATGGTTTACCGGGACATAACCCCAACATAAGGAAGATCGGTGTAGATGCTAAGAACCCAATACCACTCCAGCCACATTTTACAGTGTAGATGAGGTCCACATTGTTGGAATGCTTTCTACATGGCCAGAGAGCTGGAAGGATGTAAGGCAGGCTCCACCCTCGGGTTTCCAATCACTACCGACCCAGTGCTGTTTCTACTACACCACGCCATTGATATATAGCAGTTACTGGCTCATCCTTCCATCTGTAGCCCCTGTCCCATTCCCTCGGGGGTCACTGTGTTCCCGGAATCATTGGGATGAGCGTGTCTTGGGTGATGGTGGCGCAGGCAGGGAGTTCCCTTTGATTCTTCTGATGGTAAAAAGGAATAAGAAGATTGAGCTCAGAGAGATGAAAAGGAGCTTTGAAAATAATAAAATTTCTATACCAATAATGTTATTTTCCACCCCTGGGAACTTCAATTGTCCAACAGAACTTTCCAGGACACAAAGCCTTGCAAACTCACATGTGGAACATTCCCGCATATACTGAGCAACTATAACTGGTCCCCAGGTCCTCTTTCAATCTGAAGACCAAGAATTAGTACTGGAAAAGCCTTTCCTCCCCACATCCTTTCCTGTCTTTTATGGTTGAACAACTGGGCTTTCATCTCTAGCAAATTGGGGAGAGACACGAACACTCCCTCAGGGAGAACAAACGCAGCTAAAGGAAAACAGTGAAACTGCCTTTCACACAACAAGCTTCACGTTTCACTTTTCTTTCCCCTTTCTCCACTCTTTGTTTCATCTGGGAAGAAAACTTATTTTTAAAACACCAAACCCCCTTTCTGTCAGGGGGTCTGGCTGGATTGATTAATAAAGGGAGTCATCGTAATGGGGGTGCTGTCAGCAAACTCCTTCTTTGAAACAAATAAATGTGACAAAGGAGAATGTTCAAGGGGCCCCTGGGTTCTATAAGAGAAAAGGAACAGAAGATTCGTTTCCACAGCAATATCGGACTGGACTTGGCCCAAAGGAACCTCCCTCACTATTGGAAAGGCTTGTCAATTAGCACATCAGACTCATCTGGTCGCTTCCCCCCTAATGCTGGGGGAATGGTTTGCACAAGCCTCTGGGCTGTCCCTGGCTTTACCCCATTCCAAGTCCTGCCCGTTTCCTATCTGTTTTCTGCTGGGCTCCAGGTGTTTCTGTCTGCTGCAACACATCTCTGGTTACCGCAGACGTGCTGGGTTTAAATAAGAATCAGACTGCTCTCGTTCATCTCCATGCAGACAGTACCCTTTGTCAGACTCAAAAATGCCCATCCGTGTAAAGGGTTTAGGGAGAACGCAGGATTGACTGAGGAACGAGAGACTGGCGTGGCAGGTGAGCCTCAGAAGGAGACCGTTTTGATCAGTCAAACGCGAGACAGAACCCGTGCCCTCCTCCACCTCCAATAAAATGGTGCCGAGGCTGCCTGGCGCAGCTCACTTCCACGTAGAGCGGGCAGGCCACTGAGTCCCATCCCGATGAAAGCAGAAGCCGGGTCCATTTGATATCAGGGAGGAGCGTTTGCATTCACCTCCAAACTGAATGCCCTCTGCTCTGGGAGCCTCACTATAATAACCAGATCCCTGACTCTGCTCTGACTCTGACCTGGTAAGACTGGGGCTTACCTCCACGGGGGTGTCATCAGGGTAACCAACACACGCCGTACCACCAAATACTGTTTGCCAATCTCCTGCCCAGGTGATGCTCTCTCGCCACTCAGTGACTTGGCTTTTATCTTGTTATTGTTTCCAAGAAAGTCTATCCCCCTGAACTGTGTGCTACAACATAGCTCTTAAGGAGATTTCAAGTTGCTTTTAGTCTGTGTGAGAGAACTCAATTAAATACTCATCAAACTTGCATCTTCTTTTTTCCCAGCTCACAGCTAAACTCCATTTCACAGTCAGGAGTGGCCGTGAGACAGAACTCTGGCCAAAGGAATATGGGCAGAAGTGCTTCTTTCCACATCCAAGCCTGACCCATGAAAGATCCCATTCGATCCTCCTTGTTTCTTTCTTCCCTTGCCTGCTGGTCTGAGGCAAAAAAGAAAAAAATCCCAAGAAGGACTTCAAAAGCCCAGGAGATGCTTGAGTCCCTAGAAGGAAGCTTGGGGCCATGGATGTGACTGAGGTGAACAGAGCTTCTCCATCAACCTGCACTAGACCAGGACAGGAGCAGAAACACAAACCTTTCTTAAGTTAATCCAGTGAGATCAGGCAGTTGCTTGTTATAGCAGAGAGGCTACCCTGGTGTATACAGACGGGCAGGAGAAAGACCTGTGTTAGCTGCACTGCCCTGTGATCAACTTGAAGGAAGCCAAACCTTAAGTCCCTTTTATATCCCCAGCCTCCGAGAGAAAATATGCCATATAATCATTTGGAGACGATGAAGTGGGGACTTCTAGAAGAAGAGGGAAACATCTGTAAAATATGGTAATATATGCTATTGTGTGTCACATGGCAAAATTAAATTAGCCCTATTGTCAAGGTCAAATGTGCAGTGAAAAGAAGAGAGCAGAGAACAACTGCTTAGGACTGGGAGAATTTGGAAAGTCTTCGCCGAGGAAGTACAAAAGGTAAGTAGAATTCCCTCAATTAGAGGAAAGGGCATATTCAAGGAAGAGGAAACCCTGCGAGTTAAGCAAAACTGCCTTGAATTCTGTGGCTGTTCTCACAGTGGCAAGTGGTCCCCCAGAGGAACAAAATGTTTGTTAATGGTTAAAGTGGTAAATGTCATGTTATATATTTTTTACCACAATTTAAAAATCCTTATCATCATGGAGCTTATAAGCTAGGAGAGAGAGAAAGATAATAAGTCAATTAAAATATCAAATTAAAAAGTACATTCTAGATCAGCTTTGGGTCCATCCCCATTTTACAGATAAAAAGCCAGAGAACAGAGAGAAAAGGTAACATGAGTTTACCCAGTAAGACCCTCATGACTCACTCCCGGGCCAGTGATCTTTCCACTGAACCAAACTTCCTTTGTGAGGTGGTTCTGCTACCTCTGTTTTATCTGAACCATTCGATAATATACTAGAAAGAGAACAGGTTCTGGAACCGAATTCAGATTTCAGAACAGTTGCTTCCTGGAAGTTGGGTTTTGAGATTTCCTTCTCAAATGGAAATAACAAGACCAGCTTCATAAGGGTTAAATGTAATTTAATGTAATTTGTTACACTTACCCCTAGGTACAAGGGAAGGAGTCAATGAAAATTAGCTCCCTTCCTAGGAATAAAGGTGTTTTTTGTTTGTTTGTTTGTTTGCTTTGTTTTTGTGGGTTTTTTTTTAAGAAGTTGAATGATCTTTATCAGAGTTTTAGAAAATCAACTCTGGCAATAATATGAAAAATACAATAGATTTCAGAAGCAGAAGATTGGCGTTAGAGACCAGCTAAGTTATATCATTAAGGAACAGTGAAGGGTCCTCCCAGAGAACTCTGAATGGCTTTAGTTGTAGGAAATTAGATTGACCAAAACGTTTGGATTAGCCAATGAATCACCAGAGGGCTAGGCACAACTGCACCGTGCAAATGTAGATAAAACTTAATTGTGTTTGGGGAAGTTTTTCAATTGAATCATGACTATACATTTCAATTCAGCATGAAAGATTTTCATGGCGGCCACATCACATGGCAGTACCAGAGAATCTTTGACTTCCTGTTATCATTCATATCAGTCTCCTGTGGGTACCAGCTGACAGTGACCGATGAGAAAATATACAAGACCAGGTCATGTACCATAGCATCAGTAAAGCTGAGAATGCAGCAGATTATTGGAAGAATTCAGCTAGACCAGGGCAGTGCAATCCTATAAGACACGCCCTAGCTTTAAACCTTCCCAGAGCTTCCTATTACCTACAGAAATGCTTCTCAGATGGTGATTCTTCTTGGACCTCCTGCATCTAAATTACCTGAAACATTAGAAAGGCATATTCTCAACCAGGCCTGACTCATGACCTACTGAATTGTCATCTCAGTAGATAAGCCAGGAATTTGCGCTGTAAACACTGCCTCTCTCCCCCCTACCCTGCCGTCCGTAATCACACAGAAGTTTGAGAACCACTAGCCTGAAAAATAAACTCATTCTTCTCAGCATGGTGCTTACAAATCCTTCATAAACTTGCCCCAACTACCTTTATTCCCTCATCATTCTCTCCCACTGGTCCTATGTTCTAGCATACGGATGAATAACCATTTCTGAACATACTGAACTTTTCCCCAACCTCACAACCCCAAAATATATTGTTTCATTTGTCTAGACAGCTTCATCCCTAACCATCTCGTAACATTCCATTCATCTCAATACATGGTAGATACTATATTACCCTTTGAAAAACATTGAGAAATCAGTACCCAAAGCTCTAACTGGATCTTTGCTCTAAGCTCATGGCGATGCCTCAGTAAATTGCACATCCGAGGAATGAAAAGGGAAAGTGATTGAGTCTGGCCTGGGTTTCCCATTGTCAAGCAGACTCAACTGTGTAATAGCAGTCCTGACTCTGAAACCCCTCCTCCACCAGGTGGGATAAGATGGGTTCAATGACACATGATTGCTCTTCATTCAATGTTTGAGTGAATGATTAGACTAGATTAATTGTCTTGATTCCCCATTTCATTTTGGTTAATTTGAACAGTTGTTTACGTCCATTCAAATCATGGCCAATTCAGTTAAAAGCCCAGTCGAACTGTCTAAATGTTTTGAATACTAAACAATGGGTTGATTGAATAGATTTTTCACTCTTCAACTGAGTAGTTTTGCAGGATAGAGCCATGGCCTAATATAGAATACAAGACTGGCCTTCTGTCTTTGCTGAAAGGCCAAAGGAGGTACAGTTCAGATCAATGGGCAGTTCCAAATAAGCCTGGATTATTTATACAGGTGGACTAGCCCATCATGCCCACAGCCCAGGCAAGCAGGTGAGACCACACGGAAAAACAGCACAGTGCACCCCTCTCCATGTTTAGGCCACAGCATGGACCCAGCAAAATGTGAAGAGACCAAGAGGTAAGGAATTCTGCCCTTTCTCAGAGGATGCTGTCCTAGGGCAAATTTCCTAGAGCACACAGGCTGCTGGTGGCATCACAGGTTTTTAGACATAATTGCAAAATAGAAAAATATGCCTTTGTCACACTTCCTTTATTCTTCACTCTGGCCATGGCTTTCACAATGACCACAGACTGCCCACCAAGCTCTGCTTTCCCCTGACACTATCTTAGATCCAAAATTAGTTTTGACTTTTACCCATCAGTGAAAATATATCCTTTCAAACACATAGCCCCTAGGAGACCATCTGATTAGAATGTTGGAGATTTAAGGCTTTCCCGCACGCTGTCCTCTCTACACACATTGTTCTCTCCATCTTGTCTCAGCTAAATGTCATCTTCTCATTGAACCTTCCTCTAAGGATGTTGCACCCTCCCCCCATCTTCTATCACATCACCCTGTTTATCTTGTAGCATTTCTACCATTGTTCAATTGTTTATTTACTTCTTTATTGCTTATCTCTTTCAGCATATTATAAGCTCCATAAGAAGAGGAACTATGTGCTATTTACTGCTCTATTCACAGCTGCTAATATAAATGCCGAGCGCAGAGAAGGCACTTTGTAAATATTTGTTGAGTGAACAGATGATTGGCATAACTATCTCAAGAAGGACTTATATTTTTGGAAGAGCAGCTTCCTAACAATCCAGACCAAGTAATGGTTAATGAGCAAAAGAAATGACTCCCTTTACATCATTTTCTTTTGCTATTGCAACACACTGTACATTTGTACAATCTCTTTAAGTTTGCATTGCTCATGACCATGAACTTATGTACACACACACACACACACACACATGTTAGTTGAGTCATGTAACTTTCTAGAACAAAGTTCGTAAAGCAGGCAGAGACCACGTCTATCCAGTGGGCAGTTGGACTGGACAACAGCTGGTCTTTTTTTTTTTTTTTTCGGTACATGGGACTCTCACCGTTGTGGCCTCTCCCGTTGCGGAGCACAGGCTCCAGACGCGCAGGCTCAGCGGCCATGGCTCACGGGCCCAGCCGCTCTGCGGCATGTGGGATCCTCCTGGACGGGGGCACGAACCCGCGTCCCCTGCATCGGCAGGCGGACTCTCAACCACTGCGCCAGCAGGGAAGCCCCAGCTGGTCTTTTATTTCCTTTGTCCTCCTCCCTGCTACCGATTGTCTGGGCCAGATTCATCACGGAGTGGCCCAAATGGATTATAGAGCTGGCTGCAGTGACTGGTTTGGACCGTGTGCATATCACATAAGTGGACAAACAGGCAAAAGGGTAATAAAGAAAAACCCCTTCTTTAAGTTATTTGTACTCTGCCTGTTAGAGTTTACTACCGTTCAACCCTGATAATACAGAAGTAAAATATTAATGCACCCACTTAACACTAACGTCCATAATGATAATGGACGCCTTTGTAGCCAATTTAGGGTCTGCAGAACCGAATGTTATAAACGTAATTTCTTAGTTTTGTTTTACGATAATTGGTAGTAGTTGGCATTAAATCGTAATACCCAGCTTCAAGACAGCATCGAAAAGCGCCAGCCCTCAACCGGAGTTGTCCTAAGGCAAAAAATATGCTGGAGTTATGTGATGAAAAACTCACTAAATAAGACATACCTTCTTCCCTCTCTTTTCCCCATGTACACACACACACACACACACACACACACACACAATGTTCAGGAAACAGACAACTAAGGGTGTTAAGGAAATCTAAAACCATGGCTAACTGACAAATCCCAGAGCCATTGTCTTCTGCGGGGCTGGAAGTCACCACGCTGTGCGGGGGATAAATGGCCCCATCGCACAGACAGATGAAGAGCCTATCTGAAGCAAACAGCTCAGAAAAATAGAGAGAAAGGAACAGGGAACAGTGAAATCTTTATCTCCAGAGCGAATTGAGCTTCTTAAACATGGCAGTCAGAAGAAAAGAGCTTCTACCACCAGCCAGAAAAAGAGAAAAAGCCCACAGCCTGTCTCCAGGCCACTGGCTGACAGGGCAGTGCAGTCCTGCTCAGCGCCCTCTAGGGGTCATCCGGGGTATTGGCGCTGGGCTGGGGGCTGTACCCCGAGCGGTGACCCTGGAAGAGTGGTCCCCAGACCAGCAGCCAGCAGCATCACCAGGGAATGTCTTTGAAACGCAGCTTCTCAGACTCCACCCTGGACTTACCGAGCCAGAAACTCTAATCAGCAATCTGTTTCAACAAGGCCTCCAAGTGATTTAATCCACGAGGTTGAAATGGTTGCCTTGTTCTGAGCAATAGGGTGGGTTGGGAGGCCTGCTTCACCCCGTACGTAACTCCAAGAGGCATGTCAGCTGCTCAGCATTTCTGCCTTTGTTATGGACAGATTGTGTCCCCCAAAATTCATACGATGAAGCCCTAAGCCCTGGTACCTCAGAGCATGACTGTATTTGGCGATAGGGTCTTTAAAGTGGTAATTATGTTAAAATGAGATCGTTAGGGTGGGCTTTAATCCAATCTAACTGCTGTCCTTATAAAAAGAGATTAGGACACAGGAGAGACGCCAGGCCGGCATGCACACAGAGAAAAGGCTGTGTAAGGATACAGGGGGAAGACAGCCACCTGCAAGCAAAGGAGAAATCTGCCAAAACCTTGATTTTGGACTTCCAGCCCCCAGAACTGTGAGAAAACAAATTTCTGCTGTTTACACACCCCAGCCTGTGGTGTTTTGTTATGGCAGCCCTAGCAAACTGATACAGCCCTCTTCTAATTCCCGCCCAACTTGGCAGGATTTCATCATGGTGCTGTCAGAGGCTTCTCTAAGATCTTCTGTCACTGTGCTTAGTATATCCTGTGACAATAGCTTCAATTCAGCCCTCTCTTGCCAACAAGACTATGTCTTATCCACTTTGATTCCCCAATGTGTGGTGCATACCTAGCTCAGATTACCTAACTGTTAACCAACCAGTTAACACATGAAAGAATAATAATGGCTTGGAGAATTACTAAGTACGGCTTCATGATCTATCCCTGTCTCCTCATTTATGCAACAGGGTTGTCTATGAGATTAAAACTGTGAGCAGATAGAATAAGGGGTGCCCAGAGAAAGAGAACCAGGCATAGCTTTATTGACATAAAAAAAGCCATTTTTGTCCTAAGCCATTCTGTCATCTAAGCCTGGCCACAGTGGTTGTCCTTGAACAGGTCTCAGTAATTAATGATCTTGTGGGAATAAAAGAAGGCGGAAACATTGCCTGTTATGCCTGTTATCAGGCAAGAGAAGTAACAACACCGAAGGTAATGCATCAGTTGTAAAGATGCCCAGTTCTGTTTCAATGATTCACCAGATCAGCTGGAACCTAAGGGAGGATGTTGCTGACCTTTTCTGACCCTCGTGACTTCAATCAACTAGAGCTTGGATTCTGTCCTCTGCTCAAGCCTCTTCATGAATATGCATGTACACTTAGCTCAAAACTTCCAAAATTTTGCTGTTGGGGAGACACTGCATTGGGAAAGATCCCCAGTGTCCTCCTGACTTGCTGCAGGTAATAAATCCTTCCTTCTCTGGATGTTTGGCTTGGTTGTATCTTTTGGCTCGACACCCACCAAGAGGTGAACCCAGTTTTCAGGTAACAAAACTTATAGAGATTCAGTCTTTGAGGCTGAGAGGTCGATGTAATCTTTGCCTGTGTTTGACCATATTTTTAAAAACCTTGAAAGAAATTCAGCTGACTCAAGTTTAAGTCTCTACTTTGCTATTGATTAATCATGTGACCTAAAATATGGTTCTAAAACATTTCTCCCTAGAGTTTCCTCTTACGTAAGTGGGGATTAAACAGCACCTACTCCTCAGATGATTGTAGGGAGGATTAAGCAAGATAATTCTGCCGTTGATTTAGTGCTGTTACCTACACATAACTAACATTTACTGAGTACTTATTATTCATGACAAAGTTCCTTTTAGAAGAAAATAATTCACTTGAAACCCAAGGTATCTCACATGATTTCTTGTCTGAAAGTGTATGATCAAAACACTTAAGATGGCTGTTCTCTTGCTCTCTATGCATCCCCTGTTCAACCAGTCCCTGTCTCACCTACACTCTACTCACTTAACTGACTTCCCTCTTAATCACAGTCTAATCAGTAAATGCTTACTTGCCCCCAGCCCCAGCTAGTGATTATTCTAATCTTTACATCAGAATGTCTCCACCATGATAATCTATCAAAGGGGTAGTGAGGGGGGCATGCTCCTCTGCTGGTTTCCCTGGTAACTGATTGCCAACCTGACATCAAATTCCCTCTATAACTGTTAACCTGGTAGCCTCCCTCCCCCCCACCCCACCCCACCCCCGCCCCCTTAGCAAAGACTCCTGCCTTATCCTGCCCGCCATTGGCCACACAGGGTGGGGTATTGCTCCAGGACTTTTTGTCTCAGATATGTATAATCCCCTATCCAACAAACCATTGATGTCTCTGTCACTGTCTCCGGGCTCTTTCTTTGGTCTTAAGGCTTACAGATCTGCAGTGTGCAGCCCATTAGAAAGGCTATGAGTTTCACAGGGTCACTAATTTATCTATTTCCACCTTCTCATTTCCTTCCTGTTCCTCTCAATTTGTGCCACCTCTATATTCCTTATTCCTGTTCTCTTTTCCCAATACTATTGTGTATTGGTCTGCCAATGTCCTGAACTTTGTCCTTTTTATCTATATAAAAAACATAAGTTAACTTGTGATTTACTACAATTCTGAACGAGATATTTTAATTCTAAAGCAAGATAGATAACATTGTGATTCAAATGTGTAGGATTGATTCAGTTCTCATTACTGGTGAGAATGGAACAGCTGTTAGCAGCATGGAAATAATTAAGGTATCATAATAGACAAAAAAATCTCAAGCTAAGAGTTAAGAGCCTGGTTCTTTCACTAATTCTCTAACTGAACAATTTATGTTACCTCTTTGGACCTCAATTTCCCTACCTGTGAATGACATGGTGGACTTTTTCTTGAAAAGGATCATTAAAATATATATGTATTTAATATCTTGCAATCAAGTTAGGAGCCTGAAGAGCTAGGGGGTAGGGAAAAGGGGGTGGGGAAAAAAGATGAGACTGTGAGCAATGAGGTGCTGGTGTGGGTCCTGATAACAGGGTCAGGGAAAGGGTGCGTGATAGAAATCACTCAGAAGGAGACATGGTGATGGCTTTTTTGGTTACTGTGTAAGACTCCATGATCTGCTCATATACTCTAATCAATAGCTAGTACTCACCTGCACAGCTTAAAATCACAGAACTGGGATCCACGTTCAAGGCAGACAGGTCACTGCAGTTTGGGTTTCCAGAAAAAAAGAATCTGGAAGGAAATTTAACTGAATCAAGATGCTCAACTTCCTCTACGCTATCAGATGCGTTTATTCAAAGTACATCTGTATAATCATCAACTTCACATTTTCAGGCTTTTACAATCATTGGGTCTTATTTATAATGAGTACCGTCTTTGTACTTTTCTCTAGTAAGTGAAATTAGCATTCTCTCATGAACTGTAAATGCTAAATTGCTAATAACCTCCCTGGGGGTTTCTTCACATGATGATGCCTTCAATGATTTCATCATAATTTAGCAAATTAAAATATCACAATTTATACTCTTAAGCATAATAATTTCCCTAAGGTGTGATCTAAAAGTGGTAGGTGTATTTTTAAATAACTCAGTAAAATCTTGGATAAACATTAACCAAGAGACCAATTCTAAAGAAAGAGCCTCTTTTTTTTTTTTTTAAGGAATTGACATCACGAGCGGAAACATACTTCTTAGAGAATTCAAAAATTGGTAACCAAACAACTGAATGTCTGAAGTCTCAGATAAAAAAATATTGCAATTACAAAAGTCATTTTGAAAAAACTTGTATATGTTAATTACCATCACAAGGGCCATAAAGCATGAAATTTCACACTTTTGACAGACTAGCTCCAGGTAGAAAGCACTGTAGAATCTAATGTTTATTCCACTGGAAAAGTAAGAAAACAATTTTCCAGAAACCAAAGGAAATAACTTCTCTTTTTCTCAACCATTTACAGACTCTAGGGAACTAAGATACACTGAAAGAGGTAGCAGCGAACGAAACAAATTATAGCGCAAATTATAACGGGTGATCAGGGAACATAGGGATGCTTACTTGCCTACAGTTTCAAAAACACAACTCAGCTATATTTAAAATTCCTATGAGACCAAACTTCCACTTACATTCTAGTTTAGTGGAAAATAAAATTTTTTTGGAAAAATCAAGAGTAAACATTGCCAAGGCAGTTCACATAGAACTAGGATTCCAAGAAAGGCCATTCAGAAAATTCTGTCTTTTCCATTTTTTCAACTAAGGGGGAAAATGTGTGTATCTTCTTTTCTGGAAATAGGAGAATAGTATAAGAATAAAATTTTGTATTTCATTCACTCATTCATCCATTCATTTATTCAGTCTATTTTAATTTAGAACCTATTCTGTGTCAGGCACTGTTGAGATTCAGAGGTGAACAGAATAAAAGTAAACCCTGCCCTGAGGACACCTAAAGTATAAATGTACAATTAAAGGATTGCTACTTATTATAGCTGCGAAGAAGGAGATGCCCTTGGTGCTCTGAGAACATATGGGTAATGTGACCTAATTAGGACAGGGAGGATGTTCCTGAGGAAGAAACACAGAAGTTGCCATCTCAGAGGATGGAGCAAGGATGGGTGAGCCATCCCTAAGGACAAATGCCCTCCATTACATGAGACCAGGCAATAAAGGGGAAGGCAGAGTGAGTGTGGAGGAGCGCGTGGGAGGTTTCACAGTCCACACCGGGAATTAGTATCACACCATCATGGTCCACATGCCATGCAACAGAACTTAGTTATCTGGGCTGAGTACAAAGGTGTGATATTGTGATTTACAGTAGAAATAGGATATAGTCTTCATCCCATTCCTGGTGCAGAGCTTCCAAAACCCTTGGAATTTCCTGTGGTAACAGTGACGAAGGTATCATTTGTTATTTTAATGAGGTGACTTTCTGAAAGCCTGGCTGGGGGGGGGGAGGAGGAGGGGCGGGGGAGGGGCGGGGTGGCGAGGTGGGGGAGCCAACCACTTGATTAGAGAGGGTTGGAAACTTCAGTCCCACCTCTGACTCTGGGGAGGGGAGAGAGGCTGGAGGTTAAGTTCCATCACAAACGGCCAATGATTTAATCAACTCTGTCTATGGAATGAAGCCTCCATAAAACCCAGAAGGATAGGGTTTGGAGAGCTTCCAGATTGGTGAACAGGTGGACATTCAGGCCCACTCAGAGAGGGCCTGGAAACTCCACACCTCTTCCCACATACCTTGCCCTGTGCACCTCTTCCATCTGGCTGTTCCTGAATTATTATTTTATAATAAACCACTTATCTAATAAGTAAAATGTTTCTCTGAGGTCTGTGAGCCACTCTCACAAATTCACCAGAAACTATCACAACATTGTAACACAACTATACTTCAGTAAGATAAATTTTTTTAAAAAGTAGGCAGGTAGTAAATGTTTGCTATTGTTAACTACATTACTACTGAAGACTGCTTTATCTTTGGATAGTAAAAGACAAAAATTTCAGCTCGGTGCTTTGTGACCACCTAGAAGGGTGGGATAGGGAGGGTGGGAGGGAGGGAGACACAAGAGGGAAGAGATATGGGAACATACGTATATGTATAACTGATTCACTTTGTTATAAAGCAGAAACTAACACACCATTGTAAAGCAATTATACTCCAATAAAGATGTAAAAACAAAAAAGACAAAAATTTATTTTACTCCAATTAATTAGAAATATCTACTAATGAGAAAACCCCATTCCAAGACTGTTTTAACAAACTGGAGTTTTCCTGTATACTTTGTGATCCAAAGTAGTCTTCTGACTTAACCACCCCCAGAGAGATTATAAGATGCCGAGACAAAACGCTGTTCCTGGGACGGTCTGAGAATTACGAGGAGCTCGCCACAGAGGAGACGCAATAGAAATGGGCTGAGAGCAGTGTGAGGCCCTGGCACCTCCACCCATGCAAGAGAAGCACAGACTGCCCGTGGGAAACCTTTCCCCAAGTTCTGGGGCAGAATTCCATTTCCATTCTTGAGAAGCGCCAGTATCCTAGGGTGAGTCAATTTCTAGGAACAAGTCCAGGTTAGAGGTGCAGCTTCGGGAGTCCAGGGCAGCAACATTTAGGTCAGGCTGAGTCCTCGCCAGGGAAATCGGCTTGTATGCAAACAAGAAAGATGAGCAGCGACAGGACAGCCAGGAGGAAGGACTGGCATGGAGCCTAGAGCAAGATGGGCCCAGATTACTAGGGTAGAGGAAGATCAAAGTGGAGGGTGATGTGCAAGCCTGCTCTGGGAAACCCTGGAAGGAATGCCGCCAAATAAGCATATGCCAGTCATGGTCTTTAGACAACTCTGTGTTCTCAGAAACAGCTGAATGCTAACCAGGGACAATCCCTTTAGGTAGGGTGACCTTTCATCCTCCTTGGCCTGGGACTGTCTTGGTTTACAATTGCTGTCCCAGCAAAATTATTCATGGTGTCCCTTTTGACTTACAAAAGTATCCTGGCTTGAGAAAAACAACCCTTGATTTGCTAAAGCTGTGGACTCTTCTAGAAAAGCTGAAATCACTGACCAGATTCAGAGACACTCAAGACATCTCTGGCCCATGTCAAGAAGAGCCTTTCAGGGACTTCCCTGGTGGTGCAGTGGTTAAGAGTCTGCCTGCCAATGCAGGGGACATGGATTCAAGCCCTGGTCCGGGAAGATCCCACATGCCGCGGAGCAACTAAGCCCGTGCGCCACAACTACTGAGCCTGTGCTCTAGAGCCCACGAGCCACAACTACTGAAGCCCGTGCTCCTAGAGCCCATGCTCCACAACAAGAGAAGCCACCACAATGAGAAGCCTGCGCACTACAACGAAGAGTAGCCCCGGCTCTCCGTAACTAGAGGAAGCCCGTGTGCAGCAAGGAAGACCCAGTGCAGCCAAAAATAAATAAATACATTTATTTTTTTAAAAAATCTTCCATGATTGAAAACATCATACATTGGTGATTGTTTTCTGTAAGCAATCATAAGGCATGAAGAAGAATAATGAAAAAGACAGTTAAGAGGAATAATCAGAATCAAGGTGTGGCTATAATAGGAAAAGATTGATTTTCTGTAGTGCATGAAATGATGAGAAGTGATGGGGAAAAAAGTAGTGTCTTAATAAGTTGAGAAACATTATACACAGAACTCTGCAGAAGGGAAAATAAGCCACCATGGGCTCCCCTAGAATGTAACATTAAGAAGTTACAGGATACTGAGTTTTCCAGAGAAGAAAGCAAAATCTTTCATTTTCGGATGGCTAGTGCCCAGCATAGAGAATAGCATATAGTAATCACCCAAAAAATGTTTGGAGGATGAAACAAGAGCAAATTGGTTCCATTATCTTGCTGGAAGACAATATTTATGCCTCCAAATATATAAAAGCAATGCAGACAACATTTCATATATTACATGATGTCATTTGTTTACCATTCCTGAAGTCTCTTTAATGAACTCAAAACCCAACCTCATCTTTTAATTTAGAAATGATCAAAATTTTTAAATACAAAAAATACAAGGGATAATGTAACAATCACCAACTTTTTTAGGACTCAAACACAAAAATGTATAGTTGATATTCACTAACATCGTAGTAGGCAGGACAAGAAAAAGTACCCAAAATGCACTTCGAAAAATAGTGTCCTTTCCTATCTGGCTGACTCCTTAACTTTCTTCCTTTTTTTTTTTTTTCCCCTGTTTGTATATTCACCTGACTCTTCAAATTACACCTTTTAAAACTTTGCTTTTACTTTGTGCCTTCGCCTGGCCCTTGGAAAGACTTTTGTAATTTGGTGTTAATGGCATATTTTGGACTGTAATCTCCATCTCACTTATTTGGAGTACATTTTTCTCCCAAATTTCTCTTCCTTTCCATTCGGCCCAAGCTGCAAATAATAATAATTTCCTCCAAACTCTCACCTTGATGGCTCTTTTACGCACTCCATCTTACTCCCAGCTATGTCCCCCAGCCAGACCCTGTAGAATAAAAACAACAAAAAGCCTCTCATTTTAAGGGAGAATCAGGCCATTATGCTATGTTATTTTACTGTATTTAGATACTATGTTTACCATGTTCTAATGTTTCATGCTTCTTGGCATCAAAGAACATTCCTTTATTGTGACATTTTCAAATGAAAACTACGTGACAGTAACAATTTCCAAAGAACTCTCATTTACCTTGGCAACACGTACCAGTAGTGGGGGAAAAATACATAAAGCCATGCTTTGAGCAAAACGCTACAATGATTATTTAGCAAACAAGCTCACATATTAGAACGGCAGAGGGAAGATTGCTTCTACAGACTAAATTACACTTTACACACAGGCACTGCTGAATGGTGTTCTACAGAGGTTACACTTAAATTATAGCTCTTGCTAAGCAAACATCTCAGGGTTTGTGTGTGAATTTGAATTATGCATCTAACAGGCAGCATGTTTATGGAAAAAAGGTCAAGTCGATAGATTGCTAAATGGCTACAATATTTATAAGGGACAAAAATAGCTGGAGTGTTGGTCAATGAAGAAGCTTTGAGAGGGATCGCACTTCCTATCCAGTAAGAATGGTTGGGCAATTCTGGACCACATGCGTGATCAACCTTTGGCTTCATTTAGAAGCATCCAAAACTTGTTTTAGTGCTTTCTCTTTAGAGGTATAATTTGATACTTTTTGCTTGGAAATTCTGAAAGTGGAAAAGCACCTTGTGGTGACTTCCAATTTTATTCTAATTCCTAGAAATAAGGCGAATCTATATGGCCTAATTCAGGGAAAGAGGCTGTTAGGCAGTAGAAACAGGCAAATCAGGTAAGAGTGGGGGAAAAAATGACCTAAGGAAAAGGCATTCAACCTCTTCGGAACCTGCCAAGCTCCCCAAAACATTCTAGAGAACAACTGAGTATGCTGCAGCGGAATGTGTCTTATTTGTATTCGTGTAAATACATCCTTCATAAAGGCGAAAGAAGGGACAAGATGGCCTTCACAGTCCCATATAACTCTAACACCGTGTGATTCTATCGCTGATATGTTATGCATTTTGCTATCAATAGCCCTTGGGAAGGTTACGATCTTTCTTTCCTAAGACTGACAACTCTTCTGCATGTTGGAAATCCAAGTCAAGTGTCTGCTGCAGTAAGTACAGGTTTACCATGGAGCAGTGTGATGTTGGCAACGTTTCAATCTACTCATCAGAGAACAAACATGTCTCATGGTCCCCAGTCCTCCCTTGATAAAGAAGATGAGGAAGTAGGAATTGCCGGCCAACACTCTATACAGGTCAGCAAAGAGCCCAGAGGAAAATAACTGGGCAAAACCAAGCTATGAAACTCCTGCCATTTGATAGTCTAGAACATTTACAGGTGCATCCAACTCCCCTTCTATACATATGTGTGTGTGTTTTAGATTTTAAAAGTGGTCTGGGGCTTCCCTGGTGGCGCAGTGGTTGAGAGTCTGCCTGCCGATGCAGGGGACGCGTGTTCGTACCCCGGTCCGGGAAGATGCCACGTGCCGCGGAGCGGCTGGGCCCGTGAGCCATGGCCGCTGAGCCTGCGCGTCCGGAGCCTGTGCTCCGCAACGGGACAGGCCACAACAGTGAGCGGCCCGCGTACAGCAAAAAAAAAAAAAAAAAAGTGGTCTGTACGATTGAAATTTATATAACATTCTTCAAATGACAAAATTACGGAGATGGACAACAGATGAGAGATTCCAAGGGCGTGTGGGGTAAAAGAAAGGAGACGGACGAAGGGGTCTCTGGCTATAAAAGGATCCTTGTGGTGATGAAACTGTTTTTATCTTGAGTGTAGTGGTGGTCACACGAATTTACACGTGTGATAAAATTGCACAGAACTTCTTCCAGAAGCTGGAAGAGGCGAGGAAGCACCCTCCCCTCAAGGCTTTGGAGAGAGTATGACCCCACCAACACCTTGATTCTGGACATCTAGCCTCCAGAACCATGAGAGAATAAATTTATATTGTTTTAAGCCATGAATTTTGCAGTCCTTTGTTGCAGCAACCCTAGGAAATTAAAACAACTAAATATACACACATACACAAATGAATGCATTTAAAACCTGGTGAAATCTGATGAGGTCAGTGCATTGCATCAATGCCAATTTCCTGGTTGTGATATTGTACTATAGTTGTGCAAGAATTACTATAGGGGGAAAGTGAAGATTTTCAGGCTCTCTTTTATTATTTCTTACAACTGCATGTAAATCTACAACTGTCTCAAAACAAAAGTATAAAAAAGTGCTCTGACCTCAAGTGCATTGGTTCCTCAATACATCCTCAGGAAGTAGTCCAGGGAGCTAAATCATTTAACCGCAGTTTAAAAATGAGAAAGTTGGGACTCAGAGAAATTAAACAAATTTCCAAAATTGGTAAGAATACTGAGAAATTCAGTACCTCAATCACAGCAGTCCATCTTGTTTTGCTATGCTATGATTTTCATGTCCGTTTAAATTCATTCAGGTTAACAAAGATTTCAGATTGAGAGGGGGAACTTTCACAAGGTTGCAGAACCAATATTGATTGTAGAGGAAAAGAGAAAAAACTTGGGAGAAGAGGTATAGCACACGCTGCCTGTTTTTTTCCCAGGGAAAGAGGATCAGATACTCTATGTATGCATCGTAAAGCAGGGATGCTGAGGAGAAAGCTGGCTCCAAGGCTGGTCACTGAGAAGAGGCATCATATCCCACCACTCCAATTTCCTTTTACATGTAAATGAGGAAAAAGCAGACTGCCGTGGGCTTAAGTCATGTGAAGATCCCTCAGAAAACCCCAGCCAGATTAAGACAGGAAGCTGTAAAAAAACGAAGAGATATGAATCAAAGCATCTAGAGTTTATTTACCACCAAGCCCCAGAGCACTAGTAGTGCTTACACAAGATATCACTTCTTAATTGCATTCAAAACTGTCAGAAACGGGGAGCAATTTGTCAGCCTTATTACCTGTGCTAGACAACTACTGTGCAAGGTTCTCAGGGCAGAGCACACAGAAAACAGCAGCAGCTGGACCATAATTCTGGAGATAAATGACTCAGGGGATGAAAACTCTCCTAGTTCTTGCCTGGGCTTAACAGGAAAATGGGGAGACATGCACCACATTATGTTCAGATTCGTGTGTAGATCAGAAGTAGAAAAAAGACTACTGGTGCTCGTTACCTTGAATTATCACAGATCTTTTTATTCTCAAGGGGTGGGATGCATTTGGAAAGCCCGGATTAGATGTATTAAAGCAAATAAATCATGAGGAAGGGTAAACATGTCTCCTAAGGTGGAAAAGGATTACAAGTCTTCATAAACTAGGGTTTGAGAAAATCTTTTCAGTCCTTCGGGTTTCTATAGCCATCGTCCAACCAGTCTTTTTGAAGTAAGGTTTTCATGGGATGACAATTCAGTTCTTCTGGTCAGCTCTCTTCTCCAGGCAGAGCAGAGAAACTGTTCACATGCAATCTGCAAATACTGAGCTGGCACAGGAAATCCAGAACAGATTCCTGTGGACATTTTTTTTCTCCCTTTAAGGAAGCCCCTTTGTTTTCTTGTAATTGTATCTGATGAGAGGAAATACAGAAGTCAATGGAGAGAAGCCAGTCGGAATCTGCTTGCAGGCTTATTGTTTATTGACTCATAGGCTACCTGCCCTGAGACAAATATAATTATGAAGCAATTATCCTATGTCCCTCAGGGGGACAAAAAGATCCAGGGACACATTATGTCCTCCTGTTTAAGTTTGCAAAGACTGTGTAAATTCAGATGGTTATAGTTGCAGCATTAAGGAAGAGGTTGGAAAATTATACATGTTTCACTGAGAATTCAATTGTCATTTTGTTTTACACACAAGTATTTCTCAAAATTTAATGGGCAAGTGAATCACCTGAATATTCTGATTCAGAAGGTGTGGGGTAGGGTTGCAAATTCTGTGTTTTTTCTTTTTTAATCATTTAACTTTTTTTAAATTTTAATAGCTTTTTTTTTTTTTTTTGGCCACGTGGCATGTGGGATCTTTGTTCCCTGACCAGGAATCAAACCAGTGTCCCCTGCACTGGAAGCTTGGAATCTTAACCACTGGACTGCCAGGGAAGTCCCTTAATTTTAATAGCTTTATTGAGATATAATTGGCATACAAACATTGTATGTTAATGTGTACAACTTGGTGTTTTGAAGCATATGCGTTGTGAAATAATCACTACAACTGAGCTAATTAATATGTCCATCACCTCCACATAGTTGCCATTTTCTTTTTTTCTTTCTTTTGTGTATGTGTGTGTGTGTGTGTGTGTGTGTGTGTGTGTGTGCATGATGAGAAGACTTCATTTAAGATCTAGCGTCTTAACAAATTTCAAGTACTACACAGTACCGTATTGTTAACTATAGTCACCATGCTTGTCCATTAGATCTCAAGAACATATTCATCTTGCATAACTGAAATTTTGTACTCTTCGACCAGCATCACCCCATTTCCCTCGCCTCCACCCCCAGTCCCTGGCAATTATCATTCTGTTCTGCTCTGAGTTTTACTCTTAAGATTGCACATATAAGTGACATGATACAGTACTTGTCTTTCTCAGTCCAATCTATTTCGTTTAGCATAAGGTTCATCCACATTGTTGTGATGGCATGATTTCCTTCTTTAAAAAGGCTGGATAGGGCTTCCCTGGTGGCACAGTGGTTGAGAATCCGCCTGCCAATGCAGGGGACACGGGTTCGTGCCCTGGTCCGGGAAGATCCCACATGCCGCGGAGCGGCTGGGCCCATGAGCCACAACTACTGAGCCTCCACGTCTGGAGCCTGTGCTCCACAACAAGAAAGGCCGCGATAGTGAGAGGTCCGCGCACCGCGATGAAGAGTGGACCCCGCTTGCCACAACTAGAGAAAGCCCTCGCCAGCTGTAAACGAAGACCCAACACAGCCAAAAATAAATAAATAAACTAAAAAAAAAAAAAAAAAAAAGGCTGGATAATATTCCATTTCATGAGTGAGTGTGTGTGTGTGTGTGTGTGTGTAGACAGAGAGGTGAGGTGGGAGGGAGAGAGAGACAAAGGGAACAGAGGGAGAGCAAAGATGGCAAAATGTTAACAGTTCTCGATTCTCGCGGTACATCTACACCACGTTGCCTCCATCCATTCATCCATTGACAGATGTTTAGGCTGTTCCCAGATCTTGACCATGGTGAACAGAGCTGCAATAACCGATGCTGCGGATTCTCAGACCACACTTTGTGCACCAAAGTTCGAGTGCACAGCATCTGGAATACAGTCACTGTTAACAAGAGGGCTATGCAAGTCTTTTCTTTCTCAGCTAGGTTTCTTTGTTTCCGCAATTTTATTACGAACATGAAACGTACACAAAAGTTGGAAGAAAAATACAATGAACCTGTACACCCACCAACTAGAGTCAAGAACTGTTCACATTTTGCTCCCCCCTTTCACCTCTCTGCCTCTCTTTCTACCCCCTGCATAGATACATAGATGTTCTCCAAACCACATAAAGCTGCAGACATCACGACGCTTCACCCATAAATGCTTCATCACGCATCTCCTAAGAGGATAACTTCAATGCAATTATTCCACTTCAGAGAGTAAACAGTAATTCCAACTCTGTAACCCTTACTAATAGCCAGCCCATTTTCAAATGTCCCCAGTTGTTCCCAAAATGCCTTTTATAACTACGTTATAAAAGAACAAAGATCCAGCCAAGGTTCAGGCATTGCCTTGGTCATTATAGAACAGTCCCTCAATGTTCTCTCTCTCTCTCTCTCTCTCTCTCTCTCTCGATCTCTCTCTCTTTCTCCCTTTTAAATTCTCCATGACAGTGACTTTTTGAAAAATTCAGACCACTTGTCTTTGAGGATGTCTCGTAGTCTACATTTGCCTAACCGTTTCCTCATGGTATTATTGAATTTTGACTTTACATGAAAATTATGCCTAGACACTTAAAGGATTCATTCAAGTTGAATATTTTTAACAAGTTAAACATTTTTGGCAAGTCTACCTCACAGGTGTTGCACGCTTCATATTGCATCACATCAAGAAGTTCATAAAGTCAGGTCATCCCACCATTCTCAATGTTAACTTTGTTCACTTGGTTGCAGTAACGACCCAGATCTCTCTATTATAAAAGTGCATTTTTTCCTTTGCAATATGGTAGGCAGTAATTAGTCTGTAAGGTGCTGCTTCAGCCATTTTTTGAATATCCTGCTTCCAAACAACAGTTTATCTAATGGCTTTAGCGTCATTTGCTGATGCTGACCTGGATCAAAATGGATCATACATGTCATTAGAGATTGAAAATGGTGATTTTCTAAATAGACACAGTGAACAGAGCGGTGGTTACTAAAAGGGAAGAGGCAGGAAGGGAAGGGTTTAAATGGGTAGAGGGGGTCAACTGTACGGTGATGGATGGAAACTAAACTTTTGGTGGTGAACATGTACTGTACACAGAAGTTGAAATACAGTGTTGTGCACATGAAACTTATATAATGTTATAAACCAATGTTACCACAATAAATAAATAAATACACAAATATATAAATAAATGTTTTAAAAACCATAGTAACAAAAAAGCAAATGGTGATTTTCTAGTTCTACCAGTTCTTCTTGTTTATTAACTAGCATTCCCCTGTAATAGTCAGTCCCTCCCCTCTCACCCACCCTACAGCCCCATCACAGTGGACTCATGACATTTTGTTCATTTCATACATTGAAATTGACCACAGTCATTATTCTTTTCTGTGTTCAAATTGTCCCAGATTTGCTCAGTGAGAGCCCCTTCAAGCTGACTTTTGTGTTCCTTAAACATAATATCATTTGTCTTTGAGTGCTTCCTTATTTTCTAGCATAAGATGTTCTAAGCTCATCTTGTTCTTTTCTAGCCCAGACTTGGAATCCTCCATGTCTCCAAGAAGCCCTGGTTGCTCTAATGGAGGATGAGACACTAGATGTGCTCAATGCTCCTCAGGTGTCATTGTTCCCAGGTATGTTCAGTGACAGAGGTTGGAAAAAAAAATTTTTTTAATTGAAAGTTCATATTGGTAATTCTCACTTGAATTTAAATTACAGGAATTAAAATTTTTTTACATTTTATTCTCTTATTTAAAAACCTTAATATATTTACTTATTTCCTTTATCCTGCAATATATCTTTTAAAGTTTCAAAACTACAATTGTTACTACTAACTATAACTATTGTGTGAAGTTTAAGATTTCTTTGCAGTCCTTTTTGATCTTATAGCATATTCTGCTAAAAGTGTGCAAAGTAGTGGGTTCAAAAGTTACTTGAGATAATTACTTTCCCTAACAGTTTAACATAGATTTCGGTTTTTTGTTGGTTTTTGGCCGCACTGCACGGCATGTAGGATCCTAGCTCCCCAACCAGGGATTGAAGCCATGCCCCCTGCAGTGGGAGCCCAGAGTCTTAACCACTGGACTGCCAGGGAAGTTCCAAAACATGTGTGTTTTAAAAGTCAAAAGTGGATTCTCAGGGAAGTCCCAGCCCATTTCCCACCCCCACTAGTAACCAATTTCCCTAATTGCTAGTTTATCTTTCCTGTGTTTCTTTGGGGAATAAAAGGAGTAAATTCGTCTATTTATTCTTATTTCCCCTCCTTTCCTTTATTTTTTTTGGGGGGTGTCATTTATTATTATTATTATTGAGGTATAGTTCATCTACAACTCTATATTGGTTTCAGGTGTACAACACAGTGATTCACAATTTTTATAGGTTACACTCTATTTAAAGTTATTATAAAATATTGGCTATAGTCCATGTGCTGTACAGTATATCCTTGTAGCTTGTTTATTTTACACATAGTAGTTTGTACCTCTTCATCCTTTCCCTCCTTTCTTATACAAAATGTAGCAAACCATTTATTCTGCTCTATGACTTGTCCTTCCCCCTTAAAATGGTATCATAGAAATCAGTAGACGTCAGTTCATAAAGATCATCTTCATTTCTAACTTAACAGCTACCTAACACTTCATGTTTATGACATATCACAGTTTATTCCAACAGGCCTCTATTGAAGGACATTGGAGTTGTTTCCAATCTTTTGCTATTACAAATAATGGTGTAATTAATAACTTCCTACATATTTTCTTTATATTTGTTTAGGAGTATTATCAGGATAGACTCGTTGACTCTAGATCAAAAAATAAATACATATGCAGTTTTATCAGATATTGCCAAATCCCTCTCCGTAAGGGCTGCACCTTTTCAGATTACCACCACCATGGACGAGTGCCTCTCTCTCCAGTCTTGCCAACACACAGAGCAAAACTTGCAAAAAGTGTTTGCCTATTTTAAGTATGATAGATGAAAAATGATATTTCAGTGGAATTTTTATTTGCATTACTGTGAAGAGTAAGGTTAAGATCTTTCATGTGTTTAAGAGCAGCATTCCTCACTTTATCTGTAATATTTCTGTTTATGTCTTTTATTCTTTTTTCCATTATATTTTCAGTCTTTTTCTTCTAATTAGTATTGCTGTATGGATGTCAGACAATGTAGACTTCATGGCAAAAAAAAAAAAAAAAAAATTACCAGAAATAAAAAAGGGAGACTTCTTTCTTTCTTTTTTTTTTTTTTTTTTTTTCCTTTTTTGGCCATGCCAGATGGCATGTGGGATGTGGGATCTTACTTCCCCAACCAGGTATCAAACCCGTGCCCCCTGCAGTGGAAGCATGGAATCTTAATCACTGGACAGCCAGGGAAGTCCCAAGAAGAGACATTTCTTAAAGGTAGTAGGTCCATTTTACCTTGGAAAATAGAACAATTCTAAATCGCATTCACATAATAATATAGCTTAAAAATACATAAAGCAAAAAAATGGCTGAAGTAGACACACCCACAAACTGAGTGGGAGATTTTAACACACTTCTCTCGGTAAGGGATAGAATAAGGAAAAAAGTCATCAAATATGTAAAAGGTTTAAATGTTAGAGATGATCTGACTGACATGTAGAAAACACTGTATCCATACAGTTGTAGAATACACACGAGTATTAAATGGTGGGCAGGGGAAGTCCCAAAATATTATATACACATGACTCTCTTCTCATAAAGTATAAAACAACTAAAATAAAGATACATAATTTTAGGTATATGTATAAATGCAATAAAACTATACGAAAAGGGAAAAAAGACATAGAATTCAGGATGATGGTGTCCTCAAGTGCAGGGAGAAAGCGAGAGAAGACAGAGAGGTCATAGCGTTAGATGAAGACGGTCAATGTCCCAGCTTTCATGTGAGATGGTAGTTTTACAAGAGCTCTTTATATTAAATAAATAATCTAACAAAAAAATGTGAGTTGATGGTATGTCATGAACAATAGACTATGATTAATCCACTTTAGTGCATTTGAGATCTAGGGAAAACAAACAGAAAATAAATAAAAGAAGCTTCCAATCCATGAAAGCTAATAAGAGAACGATATCCAAAGAAAGGAGAAGAAGAGAGATCAATAAACATAAAAATAGACGTTAATGAGATAAAATAATAACAAAATGAAAACAGTAGAATTGATCAGTGGGGAAGAAAAGCTTGTTCTTTGAAAAGATCAATAACAGAGACGATCCTTTGAGGAATATAATCAAGAAAACAAGAAAGGCCACAAGTGTGCCAGGAGATGTACTAAATATGCAACCAATCAGAATTTATCTTACAAAAACGTTATTCAAATTTTCTGGTCTACAGAGCACTAGGGGAGGGAAAGGGAAAAAATAAAAAAATAAAAGTGGCTATTTTTCTGGAGTCAATGATCATAATTCAAGCTCCATTGTTCGATAGTCAGTTTTCGATAGTGATTTCCAAACACTTTGCATATCTTTATATGCATGTCATTTTTACACCTTGGATTTTAAATCAGCCCCTATGGCACCGTGATAATCTGAGAGACCACACATGCCAGCTCTGGATCCCCAAGCATCTGTTTTGCACTCAGAGGGAATGAGAGGATTTATTGGAGGAGTTCCAGGTATTCCTCATTATTACATTTCCTTTTTCCTGTTTGTAATGCAAACAGGAAGAATCATAATTGCTTTACCTTTACCCATTAAAACATGCTATTAAAAATCATGTTAATGAATAGATATTACTATCTGGTAATGACTGCTCTGACCTCCTATCTAACAGCTCCGTTTATGTCTTGTTTGATGAAAGTTCTCCGCATCTGCAAAGCAAAAGGGCAAACTGATTTATGAACAAGACTTATTGTCACAGCGGCAGATTTGTATAATGAGAAATATATTAAATCTAATGAAGGGAGAGCGTGCCTACCAAGCCAGCAAGTCTGCGTTGTGATTAAGTGATTCAATATCCCTCAATGGCTTAATTTAGACAATGCACCGGGGTATGTAGCCACTGCCAGACCCCTTTGCTCTAACGACAAATGCTAAGCAATGCTGCATAGTTGTGCATATGTATTGGGTTTTTAAGGTGTGATGATAAAGTAAGGTGTCACCCTCAGACCTCTACATTAACATGATGAATCCCAAAGATGCAAACGTCCTACTGATAGAGAACAAGGAAGATCTATCAACCATGTCATCTTTTAATATCTGCTTACAGTAAAGCATTTACTATAAAAGAGACACATCCTTTCACCTTTTCGACTAAGACCAGCTTACAGTATCTGACAAACACTAAATGCAACCCACCTTAATTCCCTCTCTGGTCCTCAGCAGAGATCAGACACAGGACAATCAGCCATGGGCTCTGGTTTTCAAACAGGAGAATGCCAGCTATTATGTCATTGTTTACATTTACACACTCAATACAATAAGCAATGTCGTGGAAGAGATTCGAAAGCGACAGTGATCCTGCCGGGGCTCAGCAGTCACTTCTGCAGTTTGGAACAAGTCCAGTTTCCAGCTGTTTCTCACTAGTGTGACTATATAAAGCAAAACCCTGTAAACTTCAGTTAGACAGAGTTGAATTCTGCATTAAAAAATAGCATGATTCCAACACAATGCTCTTGGGATACATGAACCTGCTCAACCCACACCATGCAGAGGAAAATAGGCTGTCTTAGGCCCTCAGTGCCACGCAGCAAAAAATATTCAGCAGTCTGAGAGCCTGCACGTAATGGATTCAAAAAGTCTCACATTTTTCCCACCCCTTTATTTTCCTCTAGGAGAAAAAATATCTCAGAAGTACTAGCACCAGAATTATGAAACTAGAAGAAAATAACCACTTACTTGGGTGTCCAGCAGGCTTAATAGGAAAAGTGGAGTTTCCATTGCCTTGGGTATCCATTCTGAGGACTCAAGAACAGAGAGAGATATAACATAATATTATATATATCTATATTTATAATAACTGGAAGAAAGAAAGGAAATGTGACTTCTACATGAAGCAGGTAGTTGGGGAAAAAAAGCTGTCACACATACCAAAGAAAGGCTAAGCATAGGTCTCAGCTTCCACTTTTGGAATTCCCTAGACTGTTGGATTCCTCTAGGTCTAATGAAACTATCTGAACTGTTTGATGTGGGGAATATAAACAACTTAGATCTGGGGACAGTCAGACTGAAATTAGGGTCCTATTCTGCAACATACTATCTATGTGACCCTGATTGCACTCTCTATTCCTTAAGGAATTATTATTCCTAATAATATCATCATTTCTGAGATACTTCTGCTAATGAAATAAAACAAGAGAACACATTTGTTTATTAATAATTCCTCACTAAGCGTTAAGGAAGATGGGTCCTGGTACTAAAGAAGCTTTTTTGGATGAGGAATGTAGGAGGTAGGGGATGACATGCGAATGCGGAAATAGAAGCAGGAAAAGAGATCAACTGCTCTGCATAAGTCAGTCATAATAGACTGAGAGGCCTCGGGGAAGGCCTGTAAGACACACGTGGAAACTGCAGCAGCTGAGTGTTAAGTCTGATGTGGAAAGAGAAAAGAGGTTTTAAGAAGAGGCAACTGATAGCTGGGTTACACCATGAATACCACCACATCGGGTTATAAGTAAAAGGGCTTCAGAAACCTGAAGCCCTATAGAATAACTATCAGGTACAACGTGAGCCCCTCTGGCATGAGTCTTCGTAGGGGCCAGACTGTTTACCTAGAAGGGCTACTGTTCCTGAGAAGTTAGTACTTGATATAAATAGAAATTTTCATTTTTTTCCAAGTCACATCATTTCCATTCACCCCAGGAAACAGCAAATTCACTCCCAAATGTTTCTGAAAGTAAGTCAGGTGCTGAAGGCTCAAACACAACAATGCAGGTAGTTTAGTCTCAGGGACTCGGTAAGACCTTTCTCAGTACTCAGATATAGCTACTAACTCTTACAATGTAAATCATGCTTACTATGTACCAGACACTCTTCTAAGTGCTTTACATGTATTAACTCATTTACTCTTCACTGCAAACTTATGAGATAGACATTATTGTTATCCCACTTAACAGGTGAAGAAAGTCAGGTATGTAAAGATTAGATAAGAGTCCCAAAGATACACAATATTTGGTGGAATGGAATTCAAATCCCAAGAGCCTGCCTCTTAAATACTAGACTATACTGCCTTTCTATATCTACGTTAAATAGATGGAAAGACAGATAGGTAAAAAATACAGGTTCAAGCAGACATATACATACATAGGAATAAAACTTAGATATAGAAATACAAAAACAGAAACAAATATAGATATGGAAACAGAAATACAGACACAGATTTTTTTTAACACCTTTATTGGAGTATAATTGCTTTACAATGGTGTGTTAGTTTCTGCTGTATAACAAGGTGAATCAGCTATATGTATATATATATATATATATCCCCATATCCCCTCCCTTTTGCGTCTCCCTCCCACCCTCCCTATCCCACCCCTCTAGGTGGTCACAAAGCATCAGCTGATCTCCCTGTGCTATGTGGCTGCTTCCCACTAGCTATCTATTTTATGTTTGGTAGTGTATATATGTCCATGCCACTCTCACTTCGTCCCAGCTTACCCTTCCCCCTCCTGTGTCCTCAAGTCCATTCTCTACGTCTGCATCTTTATTCCTGTCCTACCCCTAGGTGCTTCAGAACCTTTTTTTTCTTTAGATTCCATATATGTGTTAGCATACGATATTTGTTTTTCTCTTTCTGACTTACTTCACTCTGTATGACAGTGACATACTCTTTCTGACTTACTTCACTCTGTATGACATCCACCTCACTACAAATAACTCAATTTCATTTCTTTTTATGGCTGAGTAACATTCCATTGTATATATGTGCCACATCTTCTTTATCCATTCATCTGTCGATGGAAACTTAAGTTGCTTCTGTGTCCTGGCTATTGTAAATAGAGCTGCAGTGAACATTGTGGTACATGACTCCTTTTGAATTATGGTTTTCTCAGGGTATATTCCCAGTAGTGGGCTGGGTTGTATGGTAGTTCTATTTTTAGTTTTTTAAGGAACCTCCATATGTTCTCCATAGTGGCTGTATCATTTACATTCCCACAAACAGTGCAAGAGGGTTCTCTTTTCTCCACACCCTCTCCAGCATTTATTGTTTGTAGATTTTTTGATGATGACCATTCTGACCCGTGGGAGGTGATAGTTCATTGTAGTTTTGATTTGCATTTCTCTAATGATTAGTGATGTTGAGCATCCTTTCATGTGTTTGTTGGCAATCTGTATATCTTCTTTGCAGAAATGTCTATTTAGGTCTTCTGCCCATTTTTGGATTGGGTTGTTTGTTTTTTTGATATTGAGCTGCATGAGCTGCTTGTATATTTTGGAGATTAATCCTTTGTCAGTTGCTTCGTTAGCAAATATTTTCTCCCATTCTGAGGGTTGTCTTTTTGTCTTGTTTATGGTTTCCTTTGCTGTGCAAAAGCTTTTAAGTTTCATTAGGTCTCATTTGTTTATTTTTGTTTCCATTTCCCTAGGAGGTGGGTCAAAAAGGATCTTGCTGTGATTTATGTCATAGAGCGTTCTGCCTATGTTTTCCTCTAAGAGTTTTATAGTGACAGACATAGATCTTAATGGGCCACTAGAGGAAAAAATATATACAGGTCTGTAAATAGAAAGAACTAGGGGAGAAAGGATGCTGAGAAACACCAAAAGTTACCATTTGTAGGTTCATTCGAGAAGCTTGAGACTTTGTATTTGTTTTCATTTCTGACATATGAACATAAAAAAGAATTTTTCAGGTTATGAAGTCTAATAAGATACGATTATGTCTGGAGGTGGTGAAATTTGGAGATACAAGGATTAGGAAAGTTTCTGCTTCTGACCATGATGTACTAACTATTACCAGACATTCACTGTAAACAACTTCAACATTGGACAAAATATATGAAACAAGAGTTTTCAGACATTGGACAACATGCAGCACAGAATGGTGATCCTTGAAAGAATAAAAACAAACAAGGTAAGTCCTACAATCGCCGCAGCTTTCTCTCAAGAGGAACTTTCCATTCTGTAACTCAGGGAAGGGAAGACCAGACAGAACACAACCGTCTCCTGGATTTGAAAAAATGGAGATGGGAGTCCAAGGACACTGAGGCAGCTGAAATCTGTGGGCCATGGTACTGACAAGAAGGAAGTTATTCAGAGAAAGAGACCCAGAAAACTGCCTAGAGGTCCCCATAAGTCTGTGGCTGAGTACTAAGCTGTGCATGTGTTGGGTGAAACTACATGAAGCAGAGCAAAGAACCACATCTCAATAGATGCAGAAAAAGCATGTGACAAAATTCAACATCCATTCATGATAAAAACTCCCAACAAAGTTGGGATAGAGGCAAGGTATCTCAACATAATAAGGCCATTTATGACAAACCCACAGCTAACATTGTACCCAACAATGACACGTGGAAAGCTTTTCCTCTAAGGTTAGGAACAAGACAAGGAGGCTCACTCTCACCGTTTCTGTTCAACATAGTACTGGAAGTCCTAGCCACTGCAGTCAGACAAGAAAAAGAAATAAAAGGCCTCCAAGTCAGGAGGGAATAAGTACAACTGTCACTATTTGCAGGTGACATGATACTATACAGGGAAAATCGTAAAGATTCCTATCAGAAAGAAAAAGCAAGAAAACAATACCATTTAATGTTACATCAAAAAGAATAAAATACCTAGAAATAAATTTAACCAAGGAGGTGAAAGACTATAAGACATTGGTGAAGAAAATTGAAGATGATAAAAATAAATGGACAGACATCCTGTGTTCATGATGGAAGAATTAATATTGTTAAAAATGTCCATATTGCCCAAATTAATCTACAGATTTAATGCAATCGCTATCAAAATGACATTTTTCTAGAAGAAATTATCTTAAAATTTGTATGAAACCACAAAAGACCCCAAATAGCCAAAGAAATCTTGAGAATAAAGAAAAAAGCTGGAGGTATCATGCTCCCTAACATCAGACTATACTGCATAAACTACAGTAATCAAAACAGCATAGTACTGGCACAATAACAGACACACAGATGAATGGAACCAAATAGAGAGCCCAGAAATAAACCCACGCACATGTGGTCAATTAATCCACAACAAAGAATGCCAGAATATAAAATGGGGAAAAGTCTCTTCAGTAAGCACTGTTGGGAAAACTTAACAGCTACATGTAAAATAATGAGATTAGAACATTTTCACATACCGTATTCAAAACTGCATTCAAAATGCATTAAAGACCTAAGTGTAAGACCTGAAACCATAAAACTCCTAGAAAAAAAACATAGGCAGTATGCTCTTTGACATAGGTCTTAGCAATATTTTTTTGGATCTACCGCCTTAAGCAAGGAAAACAAAAGCAAAAATAAACAAGTGGAACCTAATCAAATTTAAAAGCTTTTACATGGCAAAGGAAGCCATCAACAAAACAAAAAGAATAACTTACTGAATGGGAGAAGATATTTTCAAATGATATGTCTGATAAGAGGTTAATAACCAAATTAGATAAAGAACTCGTACAACTCAACATCAAAAAAAACAACTCCATCAAAAAAATGGGCAGAGGGGCTTCCCTGGTGGCGCAGTGGTTGAGGGTCCACCTGCCGATGCAGGGGACGCGGGTTCGTGCCCTGGTGCGGGAAGATCCCACATGCCGCGGAGCGGCTGGGCCCGTGAGCCATGGCCGCTGAGCCTGCGCGTCCTGAGCCTGTGCTCTGCAACGGGAGAGGCCACAACAGTGAAAGGCCTGCATACCCCCCCCCCAAAAAAAAAAGGAATGATTTCAATGAGCCCAGACTCTTGCATCTTCCCATGCATAGAAAAGAGCTAACTTCATTAACTTGAGATGTCTGGTTTTCTTTAATTAACAGTCATCTTTTGATGTTTTTGTTGCAAAAACTCCTAGATACCCTGGTTCTTCCCTCACCTCTTGAGAGCAGTCCCTCAGAGAGATCTGAGAGACTGTCTCCTCTAGGTGGCGCATTTTTTTTCCAGTTGACACCCAAGTTCACAGACAGAGCCAAGATGAAACCTCGAGTCAGTCTGATTTCCAGTTCTGCTCTCCCCTCAACCAACACCTTACTTTATGTTCCTCGACAGGAGAGGTGAAAACTGTGGAGTATTTTTTTTTAAACACCTTTATTGGAGTATAATTGCTTTACAATGCTGTGTTAGTTTCTGCTGTATAACAAAGTGAATCAGCTATACATACACATATATCCCCATATCTCCCCCCTCTTGAGTCTCCCTCCCACCCTCCCTATCCCACCCCTCTAGGTGGTCACAGAGCACCGAGCTGATCTCCCTGCGCTATGCGGCTGCTTCCCACTAGCTATCTATTTTATATTTGGTAGTGTATATATGTCCACGCCACTCTGTCACTTCGTCCCAGCTTACACTTCCCCCATCCCGTGTCCTCAAGTCCATTCTCTGCGTCTTTATTCCGTCCCTGCAGAGTATTTTTAAAAGCAGTTTCATTATCTTCAATTAAATACATTTGTTTGAACTACTCATTTTTAAGTTGTCAAACAGGAACCTCCCTCAATATGCTTTAATGAACACATAAAAGTCATTTGTAATGAACACATTGTTTATATGTCAATGGTGTTAGGAAGTGCTTGAAACTAGTTTGTTTTCTTAATTAGATTAAACAGGCTTCCTGCAATCTTCTTTACTTTATTGATTTACTTAATGAAACTTTTTTCATAGATAGTACAAATATAAATTTCAGCTTGGCCTGTGAACAAATTATCTTAAATTCTGAATCAGTGGGGCTTTAATTAATGAGGCTTTACTCTGTATCACTAGTGGGGCACAAATATGTATTAGGTTAAAATGGTCATAATGAGAACAACTCTCCACTTGTAGCTAAGGAAGATGGCCTTGCTCAGGTCACTGGAGAAGGAACTGCTTTCCTTCCACTTCCAATCAGGTTACCCGAGGTGGCTGCAGCATTACTACCAAAGGGCTCAGTTAGAAGCAAAATAGAGGTGATAGAAATTGAGGAAGACAAGGGATAAGGGAGGCCCTTGGAGAAGGAAGGGTTAACTGAAGCCCTACAGTTAAAGCAAACCTGTGGCAGGTCAGATCAGCAGGTGGTCAGAAGTTAAGGAGCAAAGGCAAGAAATTAAGTCGTTGAGATTTTAGTTGGAGTAACTGAAGCAGCCTCAGTGAAGCCATAGCAAAGGGGTGGAAATATGAAGATAGTGCCGGGGTGGCCCAGCTACAGCACCTCCCAAGCGGCCAGCTGGGGCTTCTGTAGTTCCAAACTATCAGCCCCACAGAGCAGATGAATGTTTACGGAGAGGTCACTTTTCCACGGGGTGGTATGAATAACATTATCTGAGGGTGTCAATACTCCTGGGCAGGACCACCTTCTGGGGAAGCCTTAGGGGTACCTGGAGCAGATCCAAATGATCTAGACACCCAAGACTCATCCGCCCACTTCTTCTCACCTCTAGGACATTGTCTAAAGGCTAAACCAGATCATGGCCTCAGGATACTGGTAGTAAACTGGCAGGAGTCCAGTTACTCAGAGAGAGAAAAAGCTATGTAAAAAGCTGGGCATTAATTAATACTAGTCAACTGTGTGTTGGCTGTTTTCATTGTGCCTAGTAGTGTGCTGAGCATTTTATAAGCATTATTTAATCTTCACCACCACCCAAATGTATAAGCACTACTAAATAGTTTTGGATATGAGGGAGCTAAAGCTTGGAAATTTCAAATAACTTCCCCAAGGCCACACTACCAGTAAGCAGCAAAGCTAGAGTGGGTCTGACCTGGAGGTTGATATCAGAGTCAACAGTGAAACACACAGTGATGTGATATTGAGGAGAAAGAAGGAACCTGGAAGTCAGAGACCCTCAATCACAATTACAGAGCCCGTGAATGACTATGAAAGGCCACAGGGGACTTGAGGAATCCAAAGGAAGACTTTAAGTGTCCTGAGGCAACTGTGGCCAGGGAATCACAAATGGCAAGCAACTGGCGTAAGCCAGCGTGAAAGGTGTGACCTAATCTGACAAAGGGTTTTTTGTCTCAAGGCAGGACCCTGTGTCCCAATGAGGACCGACCTAGACTCCACGGTTGAAGTAGGGAAGTGATGCCTGTGTGCAATGCATCCTGCTAAGGTCGAGGAGAAAATGGGATTACGGCAAATCCCAACAGGTGGCGCCAGAGAGCCTCCTTCTAGACGTGGAAAATGAGCTGCCACCACCGTTCTCTACAGGGCCATCCCTTAGAGAAATAAAATGCTTTAGAAGAGGTTATTTACACTAGTGGTAGAATGGTAATAAGAATGTGAGAAAAAGCAGGTTTCTTTTAATAGGCGCAAAGGCGAAAGTGGTAGAATTAATTTCTTTAAGTCAGATTAAAGTTTGATTTTGTCCACTCCTAGCTCCCTCAAACTGTGTGAATTTATGGCTTTTTTATTTAGTAGATGGAAATTAAATAAAATTAATTTTTAAAAATAAACTTCTTAAAATGTGAAAGAAAAATAATAAAGTAGTGGTAGAAAACTTGAGTACCAGTGTTACCCTGACCTAGGCTCAAATCCTTTTTCTACAAGTCGTCATTACCTCTGGGACCGGACTAGCAACTTCACCACTTAAAGCTCTGTACTCCCATCTGTAAAACAGTGACACTAAACACAGTAGTTGACTTCCTAAAGTTGTCATAAGGATTAAAATAAATCACATATACATGTATTGTATTAAAATAAATCATGTACACAAAATGCTTAGCCAAGTGCCCGGTACACAGTGCACGTAAATGCTGGTGGTTACTATTATTTATGCTTTTCAATACTCTTTCCCAGTCACAGTTTCATATGAATTGGGAAAATCCGGTACCGGGCTCAGCAGACAAAAGTGAGAGCATGTATAAAACAGCAAAAATTTCCTGGCTCTGTCTCTGTTCCATTCCTCCAGTAAGTGATATTTCCAAACAGAGCTGGCAGGCCAGGAAAATAGCGTGCCAATGACCATTTACTGTTTCATCCGCCCAGGTGGAAAAGGATAACAGTGGAGACATTGTTCACTGAATTTTGAAATTTTTCAAAACTAAGCACAATGACCTATGTTTCATGCTGTCTCTTGGCAGAGATACTGAGGAAGCGTGAGACAGTAACCCCAAGTTAGCCTTCAGGAATTCTGAGTTCTTACTTTCTCAGTACTTACAATGTAGCAGAATTTAGAACACGTCCCTAAGGCGTGTTGGTTGACACATAAACAACTGGCTTACGTGTAGCTATTTTAAGGTTGAACATGCACTATCTCCCTAACATACTGTAAACTCCTTAAGGACTAAAACTTTGACTGACCCTCTTGTCACTTTCCCTAGAGCATCTAGGATGGTGATGTGTGCATAAAAAGTACCCAATAAATATGTATTCATTCATTAATAGCAGGACTCAGGACTCAGAAAACAAATGCAATTTCATCCAGGTGGAGGGGACCTGTGAATCCTTTGTTTGTCCATCCCTAATAGCTGTAAGAAATGTGTGTGTGTGATTAAGAACTTTATGGGAGTAAGCAGGAATGATCAGGGTGCTTTTTCAATGCAGGAATCGGAATTCCAGTGCTGCTCCAGTGCAGCCCAATTGTACCAGGGGATAATGGACCGCCAAAGGATGCCTAGCCAGCATGACGCTAGAGCCCTCCAGTCTTGGAGCACTTAGGTGCTGATTGAAGGGCAGTGATTTCTCTGCACCTCAGAGCAACCACCACTGTGGCTGAGAAGAGAGGGAATGGTATCCCTCAGTGCTGACCAAGAAAACCTGCTCTAGGAATCTCTGAGTATTAGATGTGACCGTCACAATCCGTAACTCAAAAGGCAATCGAATCTCCTTGCCTGGATGTGGGTTTAGAACTGCTGGCTGCAATGTGAAAGAAAAGATGGGCACTGGGGACACCTTCCAAGTCCAACACGATGATTTTATTATTCTCCCACTTACCATAGACTACAGAAGAGAGTCTGGCACCAGGAGCAAGATATCATATAAAATTAAGCTCCTAAGAGTTGAAATTTTTAAAAGAGCCACTTGGCAACTCCTATTCCTTGCTTGTTGACAGTGTAAACTTTGCTTGGCAAGTTGAAAAGCTATACCAAACAAACGCTATCTGGCAATTAGAAGCACTTAAGTAAGCTAATATAATCAATTATGTCTTTTAATTTGCCAGGCAGCTTTTACAGGGTTTAATTTTCTGCTGCTACACCTTCAGGTGGTGTTCAGATTCAGGTGGTGTTGGTAATAGAAAGATGCCCTGGTATTATCTATGCTGAATTCCCCATATGCACTTCCACCCAGACCAATACGCTCTCTATCCCATACTTAGAGGTGAAATGTTTGTATAGTGAAGAAAGAAAATCATAAGATGTTTATTCAATTATTTTATTTGACAACATTCATATCATCCACCTGCCAGTTTCCCCACAAAGAAATATAAAAATCAGTTGCAGTAACAATAGAATCCAAATACAGAAAAATTCTATTTAAAGGAAACACATAATGCAAAAATTGAGATATAAATAAGAGAAATAAATTTAAAGCCTAAATCTCTTATCATGGTCTGATATCATTTGAAAAAAAAGTTTCCTCGTAGAAAAAAAAATTAGATGTAGGATTCTGGTCAGCATAAAACATATATACTGACATATTTGATGTCTTTGAGCAAAACTTCAAAGTACTGATACCAATTAGATTATGATATTTTAAATATCATTATGGTTTAGGAGATAATGGGGGAAGTGTCCCTCACAAAAGAGGAACTACGTCTCAACAAAAGGATGAGGTCCACAAATAATTCTTCCCTATATCTGGATAGCACTAGGGTCACATGTAATAAACAGTGGTACTTTTCCTCTGGGTCATCAAGAAGGAACCATATAAATGTAGAGAGCTATCGTCCTCTTAGAAAACTGCAGCCAGACAGTGTCAGAATGACAGAAGTCCATGGTAACATTAAAAATCTTGAATAAAGGAAAAAGAGTAAGAGTTCATTGATTTTTTCCTCTTCTCTCCACGGACTGGAAAGGACCCCTATGTTTGGCATATGTAAGCACTGTCTTTCAGCCCACCCAGTAGATATTTTATTGAATAAGAAGTCCCACCCTCAAGAGCTCATAGAGTCAGTCTGTATTATCCCCAGAAGATTTTCCAACTGTCCTTGCTCAGACTGAATTAGTTATCAAAACATAGCTTATTCAGCTTTATTTTTAACTGACAAAACTTGGACACAACCAAGATGTCCTTCTATGAGTGAATGGATAAACTGTAGTACATCCAGACAGTGGAATATTACTCAGCACTAATAAGAAATGAGCTACTAAGCCATGAAAAGACATGGAGGAACCTTAAATGCATATGACTAAGCTAAAGAAGCCCATCTAAAAAGGCTACACACTATAGGATTCCAGCTCTCTGACGTTCTGTAAAGGGCAAAACTATAGATCAGTGGTTGTCGGGGACTGAGGATGGGGGAAGGGATGAACAGGCGCAGCACAGAGGATTATTAGGGCAGTGAAACTCTTCTGTATGATGGTATAATGATGAATACATGTCATTATACATTTGTCCAAACCCATGGAATGTACAACACCAAGAGTGAACCCTAATGTACACTATGGACTTTGGTGATTACAATGTGTCAATGCAGGTACATCAACTGTAACAAAATGCATGGCTCTGGTGGGGATGTTGATAATGGGGGAGTCTATACCTATGTGGGGTTAGGGGGTATATATGGGAAATCAATGTACCTCTCAATTTTGCTGTGAATCTAAAACTGCTCTTTAAAAGAGTCTCTCTCTTTTTTTTTTTTTTAAGTGGTTTGTTAAATTGTCCGGCATCTTGACAGCAAGAAGAGAGTGTCCTAGAGAGCAAACCTCAGAGTTCAGCTAAAAGCAGTTAGGACTTCCTTGGTGGTCCAGTGGGTAAGACTCCATGCTCCCCAAGAAGGCAACAGGGGTTCCATCCCTGGTCAGGGAACTAAGATCCCGCATGCCTCACAGCGCGGCCAAAAAATTAAAAAAAAAAAAAAAAAAAAGCTGGTGAGAAGAGGAGGGAGTCTAAATGTCCCCTTTAGACCAGTGTGTTTGCTACTCCCAACCATGACCTTGGAAAGTTACCCCAACCATTCTGGAGTTTGTCATTGTTAGAGCTCTTCCAGCTCATACGTGCAATGAGTCAGTGGAATTCTGTTCACTGGAAAGCTAGAGTCCATTTCCCAAATTACTTAACTGTTGACTTTATTTTCACGGAAATCAGTCTTTTTTTTTTTTTGAGTTTGATTAGTGAGAGTTCATCTCCCAGAGTCATGTCACCTTCTGAATCTACTGATAAAATCAACTTTCTGAACCTAAAGGTGGAACACTGGGCAGCAGCCACAAAGTCAGGATGGAGTTCAAGGGAAACCCCAGCAGGAGACAGAGAACAACCAGAAGGTCAGGAATCTCCTGAATTAGGCAGGAAAATTTTGGAGATGTTTAACGTAAGTTATACATTATATGACATATATAGTTGGGATTAACATATACACATTACTATACATAAAATAGATAATCAGCAAGGACCTACTGTATAGCATAGGGAACTCTACTCAATATTCTGTAATAACCTACATGGGAAAAGAATCTGAAAAAGAATGAATATGTGTATATGTGTAACTGGACCACTTTGCTGTACCTGAAACTAACACAACATTGTAAATCAACCATACTCCAATAGAAAATAAAAATTAAATTAAAAAAGGAATTGATACATGTATATGTATAACTGAACCACTTTGCTCTACACCTGAAACTAACACAACATTGTAAATCAACTATACCCCAATATAAAATAAAAATTAAATTAAAAAATATATATATACAGGCATCCCTCAGAGATATTGCAGGTTCAATTCCATACCATCACAATAGAGAGAATATAGCACGAAAGGGAGTTACATGAATTTTTTTGGTTTCCCAGAACGTAGAATAGGTATGTTTACACCATATGTGCAGTAAACCAAAGCACGGTAAAATGAGGTCTGCCTATAATGCTATGGTTCAAACGTTTGTGTCCCCTCCAATTCATCCTAATCCCCCAAAATGATAGGATTAGGAGGTGGGCTTTGGGAAGATGCTTAGGTTGTGAGGGCGGAGCCCTCATGAATGGGTTTAGTGCCTTTTAAAAGAGGCTCCAGAGAGCTCCCTACCCCTCCCTAGCCATATGAGGACACAGCAAAGAAGGCACCAACGAGGAACCAGGAAGAGGGCTGTCACCACAACACGGCCATTCTGGTGCCTTGATCCTGAACTGCCCAGGCTCCGGAACTGTGAGAAATAAACTTCTGTTGTTTATAACCTACCCAGTCTGTGATATTTTTTTATAGCAGTCCAAAAGTACTAAGAAACACAATAAATACATAACCTTTTTTTGCAGATAATAATAATATATATGAAACCAAAAACTTGAGAAAAAGTATAAAGAAGAAAAATACAGTCATTTGTTCCACCCATAGATAATCACTACTAACATTTACCTGCACATCCACAGTCTTTTTGCTATGTAGAGATATATCTATTTTTTAAAAAAAAAAAATTGGGATCTGCTCTATCAACTCTTTTCTTTTTCACTTAATAAAATATCATGAGCATTTCCCCACAGCTTTCCCATATTTCTGAGATTATTATTTTTAATGATCACACAGTATTCTGGCTATAGATGTATTGTAATTTATCTTACCAACTCCACTATTGTTTGACGTTTAGGTTGTTTCCCCTGTTTGCTATTGTAAAGAAAAAAAATGCTGTGATAAATATCATCCTACATAAATCTCTGGGCACATCTTTGATTACTGCCTTAAGATAAATTCCCAGGCATGGAATTACTGGGTCAAAGTGTGTAAATAAGTTTAAGGTCTTTGATACTTATCGCCAAGTAGCTCTCCAAGAAGCTGTTCAAGTGTACAGGCCCATCAGCCATGTAGAAAAGTGCTTCCGAATTTTAATAAATGTTTGGAATGGCTGAAGAACACCAGACCCTTATTACAGAGGAAATACATTATTTTAAATGGCATGCAACTCGTATCACCTATCTTATTCTAACATGGGATTAATTCCAGGGGAACTTACTTTCAAGTACATTATTTTATTGGGTGGCTTATTTTATACATTGATACTAGTGGATTATCAAAAAAGATGATCTTAGATATGTGAGATTTTGAAAATGCATTGGCCATTATTTATGATTTTGTGCTTTGAGTTTTTCCCTCCTTGAATATACTTTGCTTTCATAAAGAAAATTGATAGAAAAAAATATTTTTTTATCTGTGCAAAATATTCCATAGCTCAATGTATAGAATTAAATCTTGTCCAGAGAATGAGATACGTCTGTTTTCATGGAAAAAGCCAAGGTCAAAGCAGTACTTTGCACCTCATTTATTCTCTCAACTGCTATGAATGGCAGAAACAAGTCCAATGGGAATATTCCCATTTTCCAAGTAGAGTAACTGAAACTCAGAGATATAAATTGACTTTGCTAAAAATTACAGAAAATAGTGACACTGCCACAAAACTCCAATTTCTTTATTGTGGTATTGTATTGTAGTATATCCTACTATGCATTAAAAAGAAAAAATCAGAACCCAACACATAGCAATACCTGTGTTGTACATATCTCACCAAAGGAAGGTCTTTTCCAAGGTGATGGACAGCTGGCAGGAGCAGAGTGCCGGGAGAAGAATGTTCCAGCCTGGGGCTCTGAAGGACAGATGGGTCGCAATGCCCTGAGTCTCTTAATCACATGCTCGGTGATCCACAGGCTTTAAGAGCCTTGAAGAGGTGGATACTGTCATCTGGCCTTGGGTTTGCAATTGTAGAGCCATACACACCCCGAACACAGAGATCAGAGTTATTACTGGCCAGAAATTGGATGTCTAATTGGAAATGGACCTGTTTCCCTGGCAAGATCCTGAGGAAAATAATTCAGTTAGAAGTTGATAGAACTTTGATCACAGTGCTGCCTTTGCTTAAGTGTACTGCTGCCTATTTCAGCATATCAAGATCCTAGCAATTTCTCCATGTTCATCTTAAATATTGTCTCTTCCTAGATTCCCCAGCAAGAAATTATCTCAGCCGCACCTGGTCTCTCCAAGTCCTTCACCTCCATATCTCATTATATTTAATATTTCCTGTCTCGTATTAAAATAACATATACACACATTATATGCTGGCCTCAATGAGCGGGCAGTGTAGCTGCGAAGACAGCTGCTTCATTTTCCCCACGCACCCTGTAACATTTTGCACAGTACATTGGAGCAGAAGTACTTTAACAAATGTTTATGGAATAACTGAATAAATGAAAATGTATTACGTAGTCATTTCCTGCCAATTCTATTACGTAGCTCAGATACTCATCAAAAACTCTCTTGAAATTTTGCAAGTTGCCTCATGGGCCAGAGGTAAATTATTATCTCAAAATAGATTTCCTCTAAAACACAAAGCTTAATTAGTCCAGCTTTATTTTTTTGTTTTTATAAATGTATAAAGGGACACCAAAGGGAAAGATGAGAAGTGATTGATAGCACATTGCACTAACAGATTCACCATTCCAGGAAGTTTTCTTCAACAGGTTTTAAAACAGTCAGATTTCCAGCTTTATAAATACTAATTAAGTTTCCCATACTTGTCCAGGAGGACCCAAGTGTGGTATCTTAGCTTAGAGACAGTCTTGATGGTAAAAAAAAAAAATAAAGATACTGTCCATGTTAAAATTGTTTCTTCTAAAATATGGTTCGGAAGGATACATGCACCCCAATGTTCATGGCAGCACTGTTTACAATAGCCAAGGCATGGAAGCAACCTAAATGTCCATCAACAGATGAATGGACAAAGAAGATGTGGTACATAAATACAATGGAATATTACACAGCCGTTAAAAAGAATGAAATAATGCCATTTGCAGCAACACAGATGGATCTAGAGATTATCATACTAAGTGAGGTACATACTAAGTGAAGTCAGAGAAAGACAAATATTATATGATATCACTTATATGTGGAATCTAAAAAAAGTGATACAAACTTATTTAGGGATTTCCCTGGTGGTCCAGTGGTTAAGAATCCTCCTTCCAATTCAGGAGACACAGGTTCGATCCCTGGTCCAAGAACTAAGATCCCACAGGCTGCAAGGCAACTAAGCCCATGCACCGCAGCTACTGAGCCCGTGTGCTCTAGAGCCCATGCACCACAACTACAGAGAAGCCGCCGCACAGCAACAAAGAGCTCCCGCGCCGCGAGGAAATATCCTGCGTGCCACAGCAAAGATCCCGCATGCCACAACTAAGACCAGGTGCAGCCAAATAAATAAATAAATAAATATTCAAACAAACTTATTTACAAAACAGAAACAGACTCACAGACTTAGAGAATGAACTTGTGGTTACTGGGGGGAAGGGTGAGGGAGGATAGATTGAGAGTTTGGGACTGACATGTACACACTGCTATATTTAAAATAGATAGCCAACAAGGACCTACTATATAGCACAGGGCACTCTGCTATACTCTGTAATAATCTAAATGGGAAAAGAATTTGAAAAAGAACAGGTATATGTATAACTGAATCACTTTGCTGTACACCTGAAACTAACACAATTGTAAATCAACTATACTCCAATATAAATTTTTTTTTAAAAAATTTTAAATGTGTTTCTTCTAGAAACAGCTACTATTATCCAGCCCTTCTCTTTAGTTAGGATGAGAGCTTCCCAGTGGCTTAGGAGAGACTTATCTCTTCGGTAGAAGCCAAAAAGCTCAAAGTAGATGTCTAGAAAGACAGTAAACAAAGCAATATTTCATTTTTAAACTATACGACCTCTTTGAATATAATCGTTAAGTAAGAACTTTTTAGTTTTTTATTACAAATGAAATATGTTTGTAAAGGGAAACACTCAGAACCTATTAAACACCTGGCCATGCATTCAACTGACAGGAGTATGTAGACAGAGGTCTGGCCAAAACAAAACAAAACAAAACAAAACAGTCTTCATAATGCATGCAACCACATGCACGGTGTGTTAGAAGAAATATATATGTAGTTCAGTACCTGAGGTCATGGGACCAGAGCTAGTAGATTAGTACCCAGGAGATGTCAGCTCAGAGCTGGGACAGATGAGTTTAGTATGGGCAGAAGGCTGAGCAGAGATTTTTGTAGGGGAAAATTTGTGTTTGCTGCTCACCTCTGCAACAATAATTGGGTGTGAGCAAGATATACTATAAAGAATAGACCAGTAGAACACATTTTACATAATGCACATTCAGGCTGAGAATGAAGATTTTGGAAAGTTGCTGAAGCCACAGGAGCCCTGGTCAGAAAACCAGTTAAATCCAACACCTCTTGTAACATCGTTAAGTCAAAGGAAAATCTCCATTATATTCACAATCCTTGTGTGTGCTGAGGAAAAGCAATATGGCTTAAAGAAACAAAGGATGGGGATTCAAGAGATATGGCTTCAATCCCCAGATCTGTTACTAACAGGAGCACATCCTCAACTATTAAAGTGAATCTTTGTGAGTTATGAGTGTATTACAGGGGAAAGATCAGAGAACCTGAGCACACCAACTGGTCCCTGACGAGCTCAAGATCACTGAAACCTAAAACATCATTACTGAATTCATCTTTGAGAGATGGTTTATGATTCCAGGTTTTCTGTAGTTCCTTTGCTAGAAAATGGTAGAATTGGTTATAACTAACAGCTGCCCAGACAACTGTAATCAGAACCATGTTTTCTCTGAAATAACAATGGAAAAACTATATATACATTCCTTGATATCAAAAGGAAACCTGATCATGCTGCCAGTCTAATAACATAGCTCTAGTTTCTGAATCCAGAGGTTTTCAAACTCTAGTTTATGAAACTCTATGGTTTCAGGGAAACTTGCCAAAATTATGGGGTAGAAGCTTCTAGAAATTGCTGGGTTTTTTCCATACAAAAAATTTAAGTGAAGGTATATGATTGACTTTTTTAAATAGTCCATTAACTTGAATAGACATGTGTTTGTATAAGTGTGTATGTGAACACTCATTATTTATACTGTAAAAACCCAATGTAATTTTAGTTATTTTTTTATTTATGTTACCTGTCCTGGCATAAGAGCAGTTGCATTAGAATATCTGTCAATTTCTTCATTTATTTACTGCAATTTTAGCCTTAAATATTTGGATGCTGTGTTAGTTGGTGCAAAAAGATTAGGAAGTTTTATTCCCAAAGTAACGTGGTATATACCATTACTAATATAAATTATTTCGGCTGTGTGTAATGCTTTTTGTTTGGAATTCAGCCTTTTCAAATATTAATAGTTATTGGGACTTCCCTGGTGGTCCAGTGGGTAAGACTCCACACTCCCAAAGCAGGAGCCCGGGTTCTATCCCTGGTCGGGGAACTAGATCCCACAAGTTGTGCGGGCAAAAATAAAAATAAAAAATAATTTTTAAAAATTATATGCTTCAACCTCTATTTATTGACTTATCAACTCTGTACAGTGTCTTTTGACTTCCAATTATGAAAGATGAAGAAATTAGTCCCCTCTCTGATACTTCTAACTCCCCTCTTCCCTGTCTCCTTGCAGATTTTGTAGTTATGTTATTATCATTTTATATTGTCAAGGCTTATATCAGTTACATCCTCTTCTGCAACTAAAACCCCCATAGTTTATTTTTTTCTTAACTTTCTCATGTATTTAAATAGATTCACTGCTTACCTCCAGATCTTTCGTACTGCTGCTCCCCCATTCCTGAATCCCTTGTTTAATTTCCTTTATTTGACTGGTGGATTCCATCATGGAGTAATTGTTCCAAGAGGATTTATGAGCATTACATTCCTCAATTACTTGCATGTTTAAGAATGCCTTTCTTGGGCTTCCCTGGTGGCGCAGTGGTTGGGAGTCCGCCTGCCGATGTAGCGGACGCGGGTTCGTGACCCGGTCTGGGAAGATCCCACATGCCGCGGAGCGGCTGGGCCCGTGAGCCATGGCCGCTGAGCCAAGAATGCCTTTCTTTTCACTTGAAAGACAAGTTGATAGAGAATAAAATTTTTTTGTTTCTTTTTATCCCTATAGAAATCTGTAGACACTTATCCACTCTATCTTAAAATAAAATAATAGAGTGTAGTAAGCTGAATTCAGCTTCACATCTTCCCTCGTGCTTTTTCTACTTGGATTTCTACTGGAGTTTTCTTTCTCTTGAAGTTTACTAAGTTAGTTAGGCTACATCTCAATACCTTTTATTCTGTATTATTTTTCTTTTATTGAAACTGCGTGCTTTTTAGGAGAATGAATTCTTGAAAGTTTTATTAGATTTGTATATTTTTCTCTCAACAAAAATAATTTAACATACTGAATAATTAACATACTGAATTCTGCTTTGTTTTACATATCTGTTTTCTCTTTGGAATTGAAACCGAGTGAGGCCCTGTGGGGCTCCCAGGCATTTTGTCCCCGTTTCTTGTAGGCAAGACTCCAGCCTGCATGACCTTTCCTGAGTCCCAAAGGGCAGATTCGAACAGTTGCGAATCAGGGAGGAGCAGGCAAGAGACCACCTGAGGCGAGATTCAAGGGACCAGAGAAGCTCATCAGGTTTAGGAGACTGACCACCTGAGACCCTGCACACACCCTAATCTTGTCAGCGACCCCACCCTTGAACCGTTGTTATAAAGCCCTCCTCAAATCTTCCTGGATTGGGACACACAGTTTTTGAGGGCAGGAACCCACTGTCTCCCCCTTTGCCTGGCAAAGTAATAGAACTATCCTTTTCTACTTCACCCAAAACTCTGTCTCCTGAGATTCGATTTGGCACCGGTGTACAGAGGCCAAGCTTTCGGTAACAATTTTGGTGATCACCAAGGGACCACCTCGGGGACGGTCCGATGGGGGATGGCTGTCCCTAGAGGCCAGATCACCTGTGACCCTTGCCTGGAGGCCAAGCCCCCAGTCATACCCCGTCTGCCATCCTGGCGGCTGGAACTCTGAGGTGGGAATAGACAGAGGAAGAGGGACCACCCTAGCAACTGCCGAGGCCCTTTTTGCCTTGGGGACCTTCCTCTCTTCCTCCTGCCTGGACCTCCCTGGACTTCCTACTCCTAGGAACTGTTTTGGGGAAGCAGAATGATAGTGTCTGATGTCGCAACACTTCTGCCAGAATCTGGGTTCTGGGTGAGTCCCTGGGAGTGCACTCCCAGGCTCCTTCAATCTTGTCCCTCTGAAGAACTTTTGGTTCCATCTGGGGAACGTTTGGTTCCCATCTGGGGATTTTCTGTTTCAGAAATCCCATCTGTAAGGCTCCACTTAGACTAAGGTCATGGGAGAAGTAGGACTTGGAAGCAGCCACTCTGAGCTTTGTGCTGTCTGCTTTTTTCTGGCATAAGCCTTACATCTGTTGGCGAGGGTTATGGTTTGGTTTTCAGTCAACTCATGAGTGTCCTATCATCAGATAGGAGAAGGAGAGGGGAGGATCTTCTTCTCCTTCTTTTCTTCTCTTCTTCTTCATCGACACGCACGACGAGACCACGAGAAGGAGGAGGGACGGAGGAGGAGATCTCCTCCTTCTTCTTCTTCTTGTCCTCTTCTCTTCTTCTTTCTTCTGTCCTTCTTCTTCTCCTTCTCCTTCTTCTTCTTCTCCTTCTTCTTCTTCCTCTCCTTCTTCTTGTCCTTCTTCTTGTCCTTCTTCTTCTTGTCCTTCTTCTTCTCCTCCTCCTCCTCCTTCTTCTTCCTCTCCTTCTTCTTTTTATTCTCCTTCTTCTTTTCTTTTTCTTCTTCTTCTTCTTCTCTTCCTCTTCTTCTTCTTCTTCTTCCTCTTCTTCTTCTTCTTCTTCTTCTTCTTCTTCTTCTTCTTCTTCTTCTTCTTCTTCTTCTTCTTCTTCTTCTTCTTCTTCTTCTTCTTCTTCTTCTTCTTCTTCTTCTTCTTCTTCTTCTTCTTCTTCTTCTTCTTCTTCTTCTTCTTCTTCTCCTTCTTCTCCTTCTTCTTCTTCTTCTGCTTCTTTTCCTTCTCCTCCTCCTTCCCCACATTCCCCTCCTCTTCCTCCTTCTTCTCCATCTGATAGCCCCCTGGGGAAAATCTTGGCAGACTCATCGACCTATAGCTCTAAACCTATAACTAGGAAAAAAATGAAATTCTATTGTAATTCTGTTTGGCCAACGTACATTCTTGAAAATGAGGAAAGATGGCCTTTGACTGGTAGCCTAATTTATTATACTATTCTCCAGTTAGAGTTGTTTTGTCACAGGAATAGAAAGACAGGAGAAATTCCATATGTTCAAGCATTCACGCAATTACATAATAAAAGTGAGCAGCTAGGTAATAAGCTGATGGTACAAAGAGAAAGGAAAGTCATTTTGCCTAGAGCTGGTTATTTCTGAAGGGAAAGGAAAATAAGGGAGACTGAGAAAAGAGTTGTACATGTTTTGTTTGTGGGACCATGTTTGTTGTATGCATGTCAATACTTACATTGACTGGTTGAGATGTCTTTGAATAACAGGGCTCACTAATGGGGCTCACATGTGACAACACCAGGGAATCCATCCTATTGTGTCTGGTTTTGCCTGTGGCAGAATGTTGGTTGGGATTTTCCCTTTTGGACTAGCCTTGTTATGGGTGATCAGAGCTCTGTTCCATCTTATAACACCCCACCAAGGGTATTTTTACAAAATTGGGAGATCTTCAGCTATTCCCCCATGAAAAGGAACTGTTATCTCTGTCCCCCTGTGCCTGGGCCCTCCATAACACTTATTTTATCTAGATCATCTCTAGTTCCTGAGACTGAAGAAGAAGGCAGGGAAGGAAGGCCTTTTTAAAGTCAAGCAAAAAACTGAGACCTCTGGTTCAGTCTTTATGTAAAAGTTAACTTGTAAATGAGCTCTATCTAATTGACTTAAAAGTAAGCACTTATAAATTAAACCTAAATGTCTAGAAAATTGGCCAAGATAAATTTTAGGACCACATGATCTGGGAAATATTCAGTGTTGAATTAATATCTGCTATTGAAGGTGGCTTAAGCTTGTTGGTTTGATTCATATAGACATGTCTTTAGAGTCATCAATATTAAGTAATGCAAGTGAGATAAGAGCTGTTGGGTAAACTCTTTAGGAATAATTCTCCATAAGAAAGCACATGTTTTTAAAGTTGTATATGATCAGGATTTTCAAAGATAGGATTAAGTCTAATTGGGTAAATGGATTTTGTTGGGAGTGGGCTAGGGCAAGACCAGATTCCTATTTGCGCTTGAAATCTTTCACTTTGGTAAAATGAATAAGTATTGTTTGCCAGTTTCCAAAGGTTCTTTTGATCTCCAGCTAATTTTGAGATTCTTCAGAGGGCCCCTGAGGCACCTCAGAAATATTTAACTAGGATTATTTGGTATGTTAAATTAAATGTAATCAGTCAAGTTAAATGTAATCCTGATTACTGTAACCAAGTTTCTTTCCCAATCACATTGCAGTCAGATGCTTAACTGCACCCTTTTAAGTCTTTCTGTTGCTGTACTCTGATGCTTTTGCAAAGATGCTTCATCTTCAAGAAGACTTGTGTGAAGGACCACTTTTGACAAATACAGGTCTCTGATAAATTTCATATCATACAGCTGAGCTGGTTAAAAAATTTAAAAATCTTAGTGGAGAGTCTGATGGCTTGGAATTCCAAGTACCACATAGCGGTACATTTGTTCCTAACCACTACAAATGTTATAGTGCAACAACCATATTTATCACATATGCTAGATCATTTAACCTTGCCAATAATGCAATGAAGTCAGTATTGGGGTGGATACAGTATACATTTTATAGATGGGAGTACTGAGATTTAGAGAGAGATTAAGTAATTTGCCCAAGGTCATACTTTGTAAATAACAGAGCTGGAATTCAAATGATTGTATCCAATACCAAGGGCATGCTCTTCCTATCACTCTAAGCATAGATAAGAAGAAACAAACAAACAAAATTTTTAGTTTCAAATTCCATATTCATTATAACGCCTTTTAGTAACCTCAAATTTATTTATTAATTGGTATTCATCCATGTATCTTAAGTCTTTTTATTTAATAGGCTTTACTTTTTAGAGCAGTTTTAGGTTCACAGAAAAATTGAGTGGAAGGTACAGAGATTTCCCATATGCCCTTTTCCCCCAACACATGCACAGGCTCCCACACCATCAACATCCCCCCCATCCAGAGTGGTCCAATTGTTAAACAATTGATGAAGCTCTATTTGCATGTCCTTATCAACCAAAGCCCATAGTTTACATAAGATTTTCTAATTCATTCCTCTTCTTCCTTCTCCTGATTCAATCTTATCCCTTTTATCTATCTTCCTTTGGAATACCAGTATTGGGAGACAGTGGCAGTAAAGGCATTAGTGAATAAAACTAATCTCTCTACCCTCCTTGTCATACTACTTACATACATTCCATTGAACTGTTATATTTTTAGAGTTTGGGGTTTTTTTTCTCTCTTTTGGCCATGCCACGCGGCTTGTGGGATCTTAGTTCCCCGACCAGGGATTGAACCTCTGCCCTTGGCAGTGAGAGTACGTGGAGCCCTAACCACTGGACCACCAGGGAACTGTCATGGAGTTTATTTCTTTTTAATTGGTATCTTGCTTATACACTATGTTACTATTTTCAAAGGCTCTCACACCCATTATGTCATGGAGGTCTCATAACATGCCATTGGCAAGTTCAAGGAAGCCTGCCTCTTCATGTCTTGTGCTCAGTTGGGAAGGAAATGGGTTTTGGACACCACCCTTACAGAGCTAATAATTCACCCCCCAGCTTTAATTTAAAAGTTTCTAATTCGTTAACAATGCAATTTTCAAAATGAGGTTTGTATGAGACGCTTAATAACTAAAATGCCCTATCAGTCTTTTCCCCCTTAGAATCTAGCTTCGACGCTGGGATTTCAGAAAGCCAAGCTTAGACACCACAGGGCAGTCATCCGAACTTAGATGTCAGGATAATACTGACACCACAGTCTCGGGCAGCACTTTATAGAGTTTACGAAACATATTGCTTTGCATTGTTTCACTTCAACTTGGCAACACCTTTGAAGAGGACCCGGGTCTGCCTGTAATTAATGAGAACCGTGGGTTGCTGTTCTCCTGTCTCACCTTGGAGGTGGCAGCATTTGTCTAACCCAGACTGGGGCCTCTGGTCATAGACTGTACATTATGCAGCACTAATGATGCAATTAATTCCTACATTAGCTGACACATCATTCCTTAAAGTCAAAATTTCCAAGTTGAAAACTTAAAAAAAAAAAGTTCAAAAGGCAAAGCTGAGGGCCAGCTAGAAAGACTATACAAGGAGTCTTAATTCATTCCCAGCTTCTGCCTATTATATTGACAAATACACTACTTTAATCTCTCCCTACCAGACCTCATATACAGTGGTCAAGAAGCCAGTTTATTAGAGTTTCTTTTTTCATCCACTGGTTCTGAGAAAGGTTATAGGTACAAATACCTCACAGCCAGTATTAAAAGGACATACTGACAGAAAAAAAAATTATATAGTCAGTCTTGCTAAATTAGTTTACCTAAAATTGTATGTGTGAGTGATTTTAATCAAAATCTAATTTCCCCTCTTTTTAGAGTAACTGAAATGAGATTTTTCTAATTTACTTTTTGCGGTTCAAGTTTCTCATAATTCTTCGATGGTCGTGACAGCACTGTGAACACGTCTGCTGCTACAAAGCATTAAAAAAAAATTAGATTTTCAAATTGATGTACTAAATTAAAAATGTTTAATGCTTCTCATCAAAAGGCACAGGAGTATATATACATGGGGCCTCCAGTACAGTTAAAGGCGCAATATTTTTTTCATCTGTTTCTTTAATTCACAACCCAGGGAAACTGTACTGTGAAAATTAACAAGCTCTAAGTAAAGGAATCCTTGTAAGCTGTCCTCTAAGAAGCTTCCTTTTAATTTCTTTTCATCCCTTGACATGGTGACCCTAAGGATGTCATAATAAAAATGGTTGCTGGTGCCTTGGGTTTGTTTTTGGCTTATTTGCTTGTTGCCTATGGTGTGGGTTTTTTTGTTTTGTTTTGTTTCCTTCTGCCCCAGCTGGAGCTTGCCAGATGTTATTAGGGCTTGTGAGCTTCTGAATAATTGTAACTCTCAGGCTTGACTAGCTAATTCCAATGATTTAGAAAATCATATTACTCCTGTAAATTGGCTCAGTTGTTATATTAAAATCCAAGCTTCTGCCCTTAGTAGATGTTTGCTGCCTGGCTCAGAGCAAGGCTGGGCATATCCCAGGAGCCACATCTGCAGACTTGGGAAGATGACTCTGAAGGTCAAGAAGGCTTGGGAAGGGTTTTGGGTAGGTGGCTTGGTTCTCCACCTTAGTATGCATTAAATTCTCCCCAAGTAGCATGTGAAGAGTTCAGGACCCCATCGTGCTGTGAAATTGAATTTTAGATCCTTCTGAAATAATGACGGGTAAGATCCAGTTCTCAAATACTAGACTTCTCTGCTTTTATAAAACACAGGCACGACTTCCAGCTAGGAACAAGGCAACTACTCCTATACTTCCCTTCCCTCCAACACCCCTGGCACGGACAGTTAGTGAAACTGGGTCTCCAGGAAAAGGAATGGATTGGCCTAAGGCCACCCAGGAAATCCTGGCAGAGCCAAGCTGAGGACCTAAGGAACTGGTATCCAGTCCAGTGCTATCTCCACCCCCATGGAAATACTCTCCTACCCAGTGAAGGAGTCTCGGTGTCTGGTTTTGTTCATGGCAAAACCATCAGTCCTGACCCTACAAACAAGCACATGCATGTTACCGTTTGATGCTGAGTGACCTCAGCCATCCCTCTGGACCAGGAAAGGCTAAAGAAGAGAGAAGCCCGGAACCATGGTTCCTCCATCCCTGGATGACCAAAGCCTTCAACACATTTTTTTTTTTTTGGCTGCACCACACATCATGCCAGATCTTCGTTTCCCAACCGGGGATTAATCCCGTGCTCCCTGCAGTGGAAGCACAGATTCTTAACCACTGGACAACCAGGGAAGTCCCAACACACTTTTCTAAAGCCAGTCAGCAGCCGTAGATTGTTTTCTCTGTCCTCTCTCTCCCATCCACCCTTCATTAAACCTTATCAATTTCCCATTCTTTTTCCCCAGCTCACTTCTCTCCCTTAGGGGAAACAATTTAATGGGCTCTCTAGATAAGCAAAGCCCTGTTATATAGAAGCTACCCAAGACATGACCCTTCTAGATAATAAGGTCTTAATTCATCTATGAAGTAAATGTCTCCAGAAAGCACCTACCTGCGAACACTAAAGGTGGAAGTTTTGGTTGCTGTCAACCAGGGGAAGAACTATTGGAAGTCATCTTGGCCCTGACATACCTGGGGTCACACCACACAGAAAGCATACCAGGCTTTGCTCCTCTGTCACCAGGTAAAGCAACAGGTCATAGAAGTGTGTGCTACCTCTTTCTAACAATACTGAAAGCAATGAAGTTATATGGCGAGGTCAGTATAGATTCTGCTTCATGGAAGGTAGTCAAGACGTTCTAGTTCATTGGTTTTTCTTCCTTCATGTGGTCTATCAGTTGATGCTGCCTTGAGCGGAAATCCTCCTTACCCCTTCCCCCCAACCACTACCAGCAACTGGGTTTAATTTCTTGTTTCAAAAAAAAAAAAAATCCCATTATTCTTTCTCCCTACGCACTTGTTCTGGGATTTTCAATATACCATTAGGTTATTTTGTGGTTTCTAATAATTTTGTAAATCGTTTGTTTTATGGAAGCTGCAATTAAGCCCAGTAATATTGTCTTGAGGTCATTTCTCCCTTGGAATAGTTTAAGCCTAATGAAAAGTGTGCCTTTTGCTGTCACTAGTGCTAAAATGGTGATAGCTTCTTTCTGCGGAATGCGGTAGATATTGAAGCCCGCGGACAAAGGAAAAATTAGTTCTCCTAGAAAATAGAGATATAATTATGAAGGAATTAGCCTCCTCTACTAGGTTGTGAGCGAGCTCCTAAGAGTAGGGCTGTGTCTTATTCATCTTTGTTCAATCCTCTACAGTTTCTTCATGGTAGGTATTCAATAAATAGATACTGACTTAAAAATTCAAAGACCTGGTTGTCAGTGACCATCAGTTGTCATTTCTGAAGCTGTAAGGCTTTGCCCCATAGAGACTGGTGTTCCTGAATTACATTAAGGAGCTCTAGAGTTGAGAAGTCCTATGGGATAAGAAGATAGGAAGGGTTCTAAGGTTCTAGTTGGTACTAAGGGAAGTAGAATCTGGAAGGTAAGGGCGTAGGAGCAGAAGGCATGGCCAGTGACTCACTGAGTAAAAGAGATTCAAATCCAAAGAACCTCTTGGAGTTTTCAACATAAGCTTGCACTTCAAGCTGAACCAGACAAGGAAGCAGAACTTCTGAACCAATGGTGTAAATATGAGAAGAAAGTCTGCAGTGATTTCAGGATCCTAGAGCTTCGTAATGATGCTGACATCGATAAAATATACATCTAGGAAAATCTTGTAAATACCAACTCATCATCATTCAAAACATCATAAACACTTGTCTTTAAGTTCTGATAGTAGAGAAAAACATGAGTTCAGCTTTACCTTTGCACCCACAAATTTCACATAGGGTGTCATGTAAATGAGAGTCTAGTGACAAAGGTACTTGTGAAACCACTTAAGGGAACAAACTGTTTTCAAGTACTTCAGGAGTTCACACTGATGTATAAACAATCAAAGTTAATTACATATCATTCTGATGCATTCACACAAAGATCTATACTTGGCAAGACACCCTGGCAACATTTTGTTAGCCTAGCGTATTTACTGTGCCCATTTGAAAGTAATAAAAACGGCATTGCTGAAGAAGTATCTCATAATTCAAACTATTCATTGCCCCCTCTGATCGCAAACCAGGGAGATTTCACTGTAAATCTTGAGAAAATTCTCTGCCTTATAAAGTGATGCTGATTGGTGCTTTAAGTAATGTTAAGTACAGGAGTTGGGATGCATTAACTAACCATAGTCTTAAACTGTTAGAACTAGTTAGGCAAACTCTAACACCCACATGATACGGATGAAGAAGTAGTTCCAAAGAAGTTAACTATTTTGCCGAGAGTCAAACAAACAGTAAGTCATAGACTTGGGACTTGAACCGTTGTGACTCCTTCGTCCCACACTATACTAATTCAGAAGACCGCAGACCTGGGGCTTTACGCTGCCATCTTTTAACAAACAATTCTGGAATAACAGAGACGGCTGCTGTGGAACAGAGACCCCCCCCACTGATCACGGCATTCTAACTGCACAATGATATGGTCTACTCCTGTTCTATTCTTCCACAGAACAGCTAGACATAGTATATTTCTCCTTTTCTAAGGTATAGCTTGTGCTTCTCTACCCTCCATGAGCCTGTTTTGTGGATGGGTCCAATCATACAGAGAAAACTTCTTTCCTTACTTGATAGTTACATGGGGAGATAATGTAATTTTTTTTTCCAACTTAGCCCCAAAGCAATCAGTTGACAAGTCCAGAGTAGACCCCTGAGGTAAAGTGAAATATAAAGGCTCTCTGGGTAGCAGGTGTTTCCCTTTCAATGACAGCTTAACTGGTGATGAGTTGAGCAGGGCACTATCGTTTCTTCCCACTGTTTGCATTTGGCTTGGAGCCAGCACAAAACCTGCCTCGGTGACGTTTCAGGTCAGACCATTATGTCAGGAATTTCCCACGCAGCCAGCAGAGAGAGGCAGGGCTGCAGCCTGCAACCTGTAACTAGATTCAGAAAGGGAGGAATCAGAGGAAGGAAGGGTACTCTCGGGGCTATGGTCCATGATGAGGGCTTTAAGGTGGCAGAAGGGAACAAACTGTGGGCTTTGCCTGAAAATGGTGGCCCATCTACATGTATGGAGTTAAAGAAAAAGTCGTGTGATGGGGTGAGTGGAGAACAACAGGATGCGTGTGTAAGGCTGTGGTGACTCATTGCCCTGTCCTTTTTTCATTCAGTAGATTTAAGTCATCAGGCTCCTTCGAGTGGCAGAGAACCTGCTAGGAAGTGCATGGGAAACTAAAAGCCAGTGTGCTTTAGCTCCTATCTTCAAGAAATTTATAATCTGGAAAAGTAGGGAATAGATATACAAATAACTTTTAAGCACAGTAAAATATGACCTTAAAAGAAAGCACTTTTCTAATTTAAAAGCAGCAGAGGATACTTTTCTGATTGGGGGGTAACAGGAAAGAATTCAAGGGAAAAATGAATTTGCTTAAAGAATGGAATTTCTATAGATTAGGGGAAATAAAAGAAGTGTTTATGTTTAGCAACCAGGATAAATCAAAGATTAGCACACGTCATGGAAATAGATCTATTTCATGTCAATATATAACCTTCTAAGGACAGCCTTATTTGTCATTTAAGAGATACCTCAAAATCTTAAAAGAATAGAAATGATTCCTGAAATAATCTATATCCCCTGCTTCTACAACAGTCCTGGCACATAACCGATGATCGATATTAGGTTGTCAAAGATGAATAAGAATTGATTTTAATTAGGCTGAAGATTCACATCTAAGGAAAGCTGATATTCATGAGAAGTTGGATTGATTAGCAGTGGAGCAATGAAAAGGCAGATGTTGGACGTTGCCATTCAGAGCATTTGATCTTTCTCAGGGGCCCCTGGGCAGATTAATGCAGTCAGTAGAAAGGAACAAATAAGGGTATTTCAGGTACAAACTACCAAGACTTAGTTTTGTGAATGAGTGTTTAAAGGCTTCAGGCTATTAAAAGCAGTGAACTCTCCTACTTAAGTTTCTAGGCACACCTAGAAAACGTCACATTATAATTTGGCTCCCATGAAGTTTTTCTACAGAGAGAAGATATGCTGTCGAGTGGAAATGAATATTTGTTCTCTTTAATCATTATGTGTCTCACCGTAAATTAATAAATTGCTATTGTGTTTAAAGTATTAGAGTCTGATGAACTTTGTATCCTGATTTTTCCAGCACGGCTGAGTTCAGTCATTTCTGGGACACCAAAAGGATCAGGCTTCTGGGTTTCAGTGCTGAAAGCAGGATGCTGGGCCATGGGGAATCCAGCAAGTTCACAGCATCATGAAAGATCTCTCAGGAGCCTACTGACATCCTTTAATTAGTTGATGGGAATGTACTATGCTGAACCACACTGTACATTTTGGGAAAATTAAATTGAAATTCAATAAATTTTAGCCAGCTTTCCAAGATGAGAAGATGAACTTTCAAACTGGCAATGGAAATATTAAAAGCCTTCCTTTCCTGTACTGATTGAAAGACAATCATAGCAGAGTATAATACTAAGAGCGTGTGCTCTGAGGTTAAACTGCCTGGGTTCCAAGCAGCTCTGCCACCCGCTGGCTGTGCAACCTTAAGACAGTAATTTGATGTCCCTTCCAGTTTCTTCATCAGTAAAGTGATGAGATATTTATTTAAATAATTATTAAATTTTATTACTATTATTTATCATGAGCTAAAGATGAATAATACTATTTATCTCGTAGGATTAAATGAGTTAGTGTTTGTAAATATTTCAGATAGCAGCTGCTAATTTTTTTTTAAAACAACTGACAATACCAAGTGCTGAAAAATAGGCAGAGCAACTGGAACTCTCATACATTACCACTGGGAATGCAAAATGGTACAGCAACTTTGGAAAACACTTAGACAGCTTCTTATAAAGTTGCTATTAACCATATGACCCAGTAATCTCATTCCTAGGCGTTTGCACAAAAGAAATGAAAACTTATGTTCATATACAAATCTGTATGCACCTACTGTATAGGACAGGGAACTATATTCAATATCTTGTAATAACCTATAATGGAAAAGAATATATATATGTGTGTAGATATACGTGTGTGTATATATATGTATGCATAACTGAATCACTTTGCTGTACACCCGAAACTAACAACACTAAATCAACTGTACTTCAATCAAAAAGAAAAAAACAATTGCAGTGTGTCCATACAATGGACTATTACTCAAAAATAAAAAGAAATGAAGTACTGATACAACAACAGCAAAATTTACATGCAAATGTTTGTAGCTGCTTTATTCAAAATTGTTAGAAACTGGAAATAACTCAAGTGTTCTTCAGTTGAGGAATGGATAAACACACTGTCGTACATCCATGTAATTGAATACTACTCATAAATAAAAAAGAGCAAACCACTGATCCGCACAACTTGAACCTCAAATGCATTATGCTAAGTAAAAGAAGCCAGACCCTAAAGGCTACATGCTGCGTGATTGCAATTAGATGACATTATGGAAAAAGCAAAATCTAAGTACAGGAACAAAAAACAGATCAATGGCTTCCAGGAACTAGAGGTTGAGAGTATAGGAACTTACCACAAAGGAGCACAAGGACATCTGCAGTCCTGGAACTGTTCTGTATCTTTTTTTTTTTTTTTGGCTGTGTTGGGCTGGTCAGGGAACTGAGATCCCACGTGCTGTGGGGCAGCTAAGCCCACGCGCCACAGTTACTGAGCTTGCGTGTCTCAACTAGAGAGCCCACCTGTCGCAAACTACAGGGCCCATGCACCCTGGAGGCCATGCGCCACAACTAGAGAAGAGAAAACCCACACGCCACAATGAAAGATCCTGCATGCTGCAGCTAAGACCCGACACAGCCATAAATAAATAAATAAAGTTAAATAAATAAATAAAAGACAAGGAGACAGATAGTAACACAGAGAGAGAATATTGTGTCTGGCATATAGCAATATAGTAAGCACTATAGAAATATTTGTTAAATAAAAAATTAAACTTTTTCTTTGACATGTCCCGTATAATAATACAACTGTAACGTCTAAAAAATATCAGTAGAGTTGTTATTTCCTAAGTTCTAAGAGGATAATAACTAGGGTAGATCATTACATAAGTAATTCATGTTCTTTATGAGAAAAAAATAGAAGAGGTAGGTAAGTAAAAGGAAAAACAATCACCCATGATTCTATCATCTAAACATAACCACAGTTGAAAACTAATTCATAGCCTGCCAGACTTTTTCCCATACATGAAAAAAATTTTTTAATTATAAAATGGTTTCATATCATACACTTTGTTTCGAAGCTGCTTTTCCACTTAGCATTATATTCTGAAAAAATATAGATCTGCATCCTCAGTGTTCATGATTGCGAATTTATGCTACCAAGTCTCTGTTGCTGAACATTTACTTTGACTCCAATTTTTGGTAGCATAAGCCAAACTGTGTGGAATATTCCTGGTATATTCAACACATATTTATACACACATTATTTCTTCTTGGTAAACTCCTAGAATGGGAATTGCTGTATTTTTATAAATGTACATTATACCATTTTTCATTCGTATTGCCAAGTTGTTCTCCAGAAGATTAGATCATTTACTTACAGCAGCTGTGAAGGAGAGCTGGGGCTGTGTTTCAGTGGTCCTTTTCTTTTAAGATCTGACAGATCTTTTTTTCCTAATGACTTTGTAGATTATATATGTTCATTTTTTTATTGAAAGAGTATTAAGTCAACCTTAAACACTATGAAAATGTACCATGTTTTTATTGGGGATCAAGTGATGTAGAACATAATTAGGAAGATAAATCGACTGGAGCATCTCAAGTAACTTTTGGATTAGTTGGGGGTATCAGCTGTACTTCTGCTGACTACCCTTACTGGGTAATCTGGGGAGAAGTGACTTCATGTCGTAAGGGGCGGACACTCCTTAGAAAAATGGTAGTGTTTGATTGTGAGTGTTTCCAGGACCATCAGTCGTGACGTTTTCCAGTCCGGCTTTACTCCTCAGCATATTTATAAATGGTCTTGAGTTATACTCATCACAGTGGCCTTGCCACCTGGGGCAGGGCCCTAAATCAATGACTGACTACTTTCTTCTATGGTAGACAAATGGACAGTGTCTGCATTTCCTTGGTCTATTTAAGTCAAATAGTTTGAAAGCCAATAAAGAAGCACTATCGGCTACAATCTCCCTGAAGCTACAAGCAAATAAACAAGACTCTGAATTCCATTCTCCACAAAGGATCTGTTCTTTACTTTGTAAATCAGATGTTTCATCACCGTACTCCAGTCCCTCATTAAATCCTAATATGGTTTTGCAAGACAACTCTAGGCTCATTTCAAGTAAGTCTTGATCAAGAGAAGTGAAAGCCAATTGCATTTTCAACAACTCAGAAGACCAGAAATAGTAAGGAAAAATAAATGTATACTTCGCTCAGCCAGAAAAATTGGGTCACTTCAGGGAAATGACCTATACACCTGCTAGCCTGTAATTTCCTAAGAAGATATTGCTTATAAGACCTTGAATTACTCTCTTTAAAATCTGAACTTTCCAAATAATTAGATTCTAATTCACCCAACATGAATATAATTCAGAAGATTTATTTGTCAATTACCCCACAGAGGTGGAAATAGTAACCTGATAAGAGTGTTTGTGTAATACATTCATTAATTACATAGTGCAATTAGGATTGTTTTTTAATTAATGTATATTAACATTCAACTCTGTGCCAGGCATTGTTTTAGGTGGTGGGGACAGACACATGCCCCAGCAATAAATCTCTATTGTCATGGAAGGCTAAGGACCTGTCGCTTTGAGACGGAGGGAACCTCATGCTTATGATGTAATGGTGACTGGACAGAAAGCAAACTGAGTACCTCTCTTCCCTGGCTGGTCACTCAGCCCTGCAGTGCCCTGATAATTGGAACATTTTAACTCCACACGCTCTGGGAAAATGATTTGAGCTAAAATACTTTCAGCTGCTTTTAAAATGATGGTGCCAGTGTGATTGAAATAGTAATAGTAGATATTTCTGAATTATTAGAATGAATGATTTATCCTAATTGCTCAACTCTTCCCTGAGATGAGGGTGGATGGGATGACAGTTGAGGGGCCTGTCCCATGTGAGGGTACCTAAAAACCTTCTTCTTTGGGCCTTGGAAAACTGCCAGGCCTCTTGTGCCTCCTGCAAAGAGTTTTGCAGAAGGAAAAAAATACCTTAACTTGTCTTCTGTTCTACCTTCATTGGAATCCGTTGAGAAATCTGAGAGCAATGCCCTTGCGATTGAAACAAGGATAAAGGACCAGGAAAGTGGAGAAAAAGAGAGAGGGGGGCTTCCCTGGTGGCGCAGTGGTTGAGAGTCCGCCTGCTGATGCAGGGGACACGGGTTCGTGCCCCGGTCTGGGAAGATCCCACATGCCGCAGAGTGGCTGGGCCCGTGAGCCATGGCCGCTGAGCCTGCGCGTCCAGAGCCTGTGCTCCGCAACAGGAGAGGCCACAACAGTGAGAGCCCCGTGTACCGCAAAAAAAAAAAAAAAGAGAGAGGGATGCCTAGCCACGATTTTCCTCGGGACAAGTCTGAAGAAAAAATTATCTGTGCTTCATAATTACTGTTTCCAAGAGTTCAAGGTTTCATCACAGCCTTCTGTTTCCTTTTCATTACAGTATTTCTCTCCCCAATAGTTATTCACAGCATGTTGGTCTTAAGACTCATGAAGTCTTAGAGCCCAAAGATGCCTTGGAGCACACCTAAACTAAATCCCAGATTTTACAGAGGTGTTCCTTGGCCTGCCCCACTAGTTCTTGATGGAAACTACATGGCTAGTTATTGAGGGAAATGGGGCTCTTCCAGCAGTACACATGACCTGTTTCACTGTTCCCACTTTCAAATCTGATGGTACTTGTAAAGCTTTAAGGGGACTATACCTTAACTCCTCCAAAAGTGCTACTTGTGTCTGATTATATAACCTCAGATCTTCTGTTAACATTACTCAAAGATGTCACCTTCAATTTCCTACACTGAACCTTCAGTGTCAATCAAAAAGCAAGTTGTTAATAATCATCAGTATAATAACAAGAAAATACTTCTAGGATAAAATGGACCTTTTTTTGGGTCAAAATCTCACACTAAAAATGTCTACTCTGTGGATCAGCACTTCTGGAGTCCGGTAATTTGTATAGCGTAAAAATGCTTAAACTCTAAAAAAGGAAATACCGGGCTTCCCTGGTGGCGCAGTGGTTGAGAGTCCTCCTGCCGATGCAGCGGACACGGGTTCATGCCCCGGTCCGGGAAGATCCCACATGCCGCGGAGCGGCTGGGCCCGTGAGCCATGGCCGCTGAGCCTGCGCGTCCGGAGCCTGTGCTCCGCAACGGGAGAGGCCACAGCAGTGAGAGGCCCACGTACCGCAAAATAAATAAATAAATAAATAAAATAAAATAAAAAAGGAAATACCAAAAAATACATTCATTCCAGTTTTACCTGTATTGTGAAATTTAATACATAACTTGGAATAATCTGAAGTTGTGTAAATCATGGTAAGAGCCAATAGAAAAGGTGTGTATAAAAATACAGAGGGAATATGTCTAGGATTTCCAAGAAAGAAGAGGAGTCTCTTTACTGGGCTGATAAGCAATGCTTCCTGTCAGAGGTAGCATTTATGCTAGACCTTAAAGAATACGATTTGGGCAGGAGACATTACTGATGGATGGGTCTTTGATATAAAGGGAAGAGCCTGGTAACAGGAAACTGCAGGGTTTGCCTAACAAAAGATGAGATTCTAAACAGCCGAGTTATTGGATGCACTCAAGTGCACAGTGGGAGAAAAGACTCCAGTTATAATAGGAAGATACTTTGTGCAGGGCATTAAAGGCCAAACTTTGGAGTTCTTTTTTTTTTTATTTCCTAATTTGGTGGGCATTTCAGACTTCAGGAAGGCGAAGATACATTTACAGAACCATTTGTTCCATTTACAAAGTCTTGCCCCAGTAGATTTTGCATCCTGTTTGTAGTTTCATTGCTTTATTGATCCGCTAACAATGACCTCATTATGTTTGGGTGGACAAGAATCAGGGAGTCTGCAGCCTATTTTGGTGTAGTCAAAAGTTGATCCAGACACCTCTGTGGTTCCTTATTATAAACACTCGCGTGGTTCCAGGAACTGAGCTTTGGCCATCCTTCACCCGGCAGGAAAGCTTTGAGAGTTAACAGATTAGGTGTCATCATTTAATTGAACTTTATCTTTATAACCTTCCAAAGATTGTTGTGGTTATTACTGTCACCACTTTAAACAATTAGAATAAAATGTTCCAAATCCAGGACATCTAGAACCTCAGCCTAGAGTCTCAGAAGGATCATCGTCTCAACTCTATGTCCAAGGACTTCTATGACCGTAATGAAGAAAGAGGCTTTTTGAACATTTTCCTGGACCTCATCTTGTTTGGGATTTATCTGTTCCCCCAGGGAGCTGACAGTCCAGGATTAACCCTTCGTGTGGGCAGCAGAAGTCTGGCACGTACATCTATGTCTTATCACTGTTTCTCCACCTCTCTGATGAAATCCCTGAGACGGCTCACCTCAGTCATTGGCGTATGCCAAAGAACCATAGGAAGTGCACCCACATACCAGTCTTCCAGATTCAATCTCCCTCCAGTTTCAGCTCTACTTGGACGTGGGCAGAAAGGTTTTTGTCCTCCTTTAGATTTGGTCTTAGACTGAAAGCCCCATTTCTGGGCAGGGGATGATGTTGGGTTTTCCCCCTATTTCACAGCGATTCTATTGGTTCCTCCTCCTCTTCGATGTCTCTTCCTTAGCTCCCCAGCACAGTGTGCTGCCAATGGAGCTGAAAGATCTGAAAAAAAAAACCCCAAAAAACCTCCTTACGGAGAGCTAAGTAAATCGTAGTCTACTCACTTGCTAAGGAAGGCTTTGGCCAACTCAAGTTCAGCGAGAATCAAACCATTCAGGTTGGGCTTCCCTGGTGGCACAGTGGTTAAGAGTCCACCTGCCGATGCAGGGGACGCGGGTTCGTGCCCCGGTCCGGGAAGATCCCACGTGCCGCGGAGCGGCTGGGCCCGTGAGCCATGACCGCTGAGCCTGCGCGTCCGGAGCCTGTGCTCCACAATGGGAGAGGCCACAACAGTGAGAGGCCCGCGTTCCGCAAAATAAATAAATAAATAAAAACTATTCAGGCTGTATCTTCAAAGGGAGAGCAGCATTTTCTACCATGTTCTAATTGTTCTTAATCAAAGTCCATTCTTACACATAGATATCCACTTTCATTTGCTTAGTTAGGTATGATTTAATTTAAATATTGGATGCTACAGAATAACAGAATGCTTAAAACCTTCCGTACTAATTGTATTACATGTTAAATATCTCTGGTATCAGTGATTACAGTGCCAAATTCTGAGCAGGTTACAAATGAAATCTGAGATGACTTCTATAGCCTAAACTAGAGCAAAGATCATATATATTTTTCCTCCCTAAACTGATGCTAGAATAATCTAGCCAGTTATTTTCAACTCCAGGGTGCAAAGTAATAGCAGTTCTCTTTATGGATATGTGATGTGAACTATTGACAAAATTACCCTGTAATTACTATGTGGAGTCAAGGTAATTACATAGCAATTGTCCTATAATTATTGGATTTTGTATCTGATTTACAAACTGCAGTATGAATTACATGGTAATTAATACTAGGTCTTCCTGGTGTAATTTAGTTATTATTCATTAGTTCATTAATAAATCTTGTCTTCACACAAATCAGTGTGTTTCAACAATAGAAATCACTATTTAAACATCTAAGGCTTTGGAATCTGACTCGTGCATTAAATAACCCCCAAAAAAGCTATATATGGTTTGACAAACTTAACCAAAGAAATGCCCAACCGTGATCTTAATCCAAATTACAACATGTAGGAAATACACACCCATACCCACCCACAGATGTATATATTTATACTTTATATATATTTATTTCTGTAAACTACCACCAGTTCCACATCTGTTCCTACCAAGCTGATGTATGTGGGGTGTTGCTTACTATAAAGCCAATGAGTGAAAACAATTCTATCAAACATCACTTAAAATGTTTTCCTTCAGTCGTCTTCAACTTGGTCACACGTTATAATCACCTGGGGAGCTTTAAAATATTGATTTTTGAATCCACCCCCAGAGATTCTGATTTAATTGGTCTGGGGAAGAGCTGAGGCATTAGAAGTTTTAAAAGTTCCCTAGGTGACTGCAATGTATAACCCAGATGACTTTTATTTGCAGCCCATGTTGAGCACCATTGACTTTGAAATATAGTTAGAGATAAGACCTAAAGGTTGCTGAATATTTGCAATTTCCAAAACTCTGAAGTTAATTTTTGTTCTATAGCTCACATTTTTTGCACAAAAGAGTCAGAGTTTTAAATATATCACTATTGGTAATAAAGCTTATGTGGCTTGCCCTACCTTGAACACATTTTCTACCTAAATGTGTTCTATAGCATATGTTAATTTAATTATCCATTTTTAAAAATCTTATCAAAGTATCTATGTACATATTTTAAAAAGTCAAATAGTGCCATGGGGCTTGTAATAGAAATAAATAGTTTCTCCCACTTCGATACCTAATCTGTAGAAGCAATCAATGTTAACTCTCTTACGTGTATCTAAATAATATGCTTATACCGCTATACCTGACTTTACAGTTTGATACTTTATCATTTGATGTCCTATTCACCCAACTCATTTTCCCACCACACACACCACACCGTCTACCAACCTCCCAAAGCAGTTAAACCACGATGATGGTTAAATCAATAGTAAGCAATTATGATGGTAAATAGCCTTGACATCTGTAACTTGCACTACAACACTGTTTATAATTGACTCATGGAAAGAGGTGTATTTGTTCAATATTCCACGTGCCTATCAGTAATTCCTCTCCTGAAATATCCAACGGAACTCTAAAACATTTTTAATAATAAAAAGGTAACAACAATTGAGCTCTCAGGTACCAGAAACTATTTTAAGCATTCCACATGTATGAATTTAATCCTCACCTCAACACTATGTGGTAGGACTATTATTCACTTTGCAAAAGAAGGAGAACTGAGTGAAATAATTTGGCTGTATGGATAGTCAGTGATGAAACTGAGTTGAAACCCAGGCATTCTGGCTTCTGACAGATTGAGCTCTTCACTTTCACAAAATGCACAGATGAAGAACCTCGTTCACCCCTGCCTGGCGATGCTCCAGTAGGGAACAGCTGCTCTTCAAAATTCTGCCCTGTTATCTACCTGGGACTTCCTTATACCCTTATCATGGGAATGTCCCTCACCCCCTCTCCTATGGGCATCTTGTTTTCTGGACCTCATGTCATATTCTTTCTCGTGCTGGACCCTTTTCTTTTCACCTCACCATGTGGCACGCGGGATCTTATTTCCCCAACCAGGGATCCAACCCGCACCCCCTGCAGTGGAAGCACAGAGTCTTAAGCACTGAACCGCCAGGAAAGTCCCCTCTCCTTTAATAGAACATGGTCTCTTGTAAATTCCTGATAAAAGGAAAAGGGAGGTAAAAGTTTTGAGACATGGGTATCTAAATTACTTTGCCAGCACACTTCGTTGATATTTTGGCCAGTAACCTCGTTTCCTTTTGCTGCTGTAACATATGACCACCAACCTAGTGGCTTAAAATATACATGTGTTATTACAGTTTCAGAAGTCAGAAGTCTCAAATAAGTCCTTCAGGACTACTTTCCTGTGAACAGTTCCAGCGGAGAATCCTTTCCCTTGGCCGTTCCAGCTTCCAGAAGCCTCCTGCATCCTTTGGCTTTGGCTCCCTTTTCCCGTCTTCAAAACCAGCAGCTAGATCTTCAAACCTCTTTCTCTCTGTCCAATTGCTTCATCTTCACATCGTCTTCTTACCTTCCTGGGATGCTCTGGAGAAGCCCAGTACCAATGCGATTCCTGATCTTGCGTTTGTGACCTGTTTTTTTTTTGCTCTTCGGAAACTATCAAGTGAAGAAGTTCTCTTACGACTTTTCAACCCACAGTGAATACCTTGGTGCAAGATTTTTTCCATTAATTATAATGAGTACTTAGTAGACCCTTCATATATGAAAACTCATGCTTTTCAGTTCAGAGAAATTGTAATAAATTATTTCCTTGATATCCCCTCTACATTTTCTCTTTCATTCTAAATTCCTATAGCTGAAGACAGGGCTCTTAAATTGGGCCCCCAATTTTTACCATTTTGTCATTTCATACATTTGGGGAGTTTTCTTCAATTTTAACTTCTAACTCTTCAATTGACTTTTTTTTTTTCTCATTTCTGGGGTTATATTTTTGCATCCCAAGAGTTCTGCCTGGTTCTCTTACATTGCTTTTCTGGTTTTTTTGTTGTTGTCATAGTTGCTATTGTTGCTTTTGGTGAGACTGTCCTATTTTTGTTTTATGGACATGATATCTGCTTTTATGGATCTGAGAATATGGATCATAACTGTGCTGGTTGTTCCGTGTGTGTTATTTTTAGCTCTCTGCATTGTTTCTGTATTCTCAAATTTACTCGTATTCACTTGGGTTGATTTTTGACATTGTCATGTTTGGACCATCTCTTGATTGTGCAATGATCCTTGGCCTAATGGAATATTGAGTACTGAAGCACTGAGCAGCAAAATGGAACTTCTGTGTGTAAGGTAGACAGTCAAGTGAGCTCCACTATCATCTGTCAGGGCCCAACCTTTTCACTGGGGGACATCCAAATGTCAGGATCTATAGTATTTTTTCTAGGATCAGCCAACTTCAGCAGAGAAGAATGTCCCAATTTTCTGCTCTTGCCAACGTAGAGGCAATAGGTACCTGGCTGCAAGCATTCTTGGAAAGGTGAGGGCTGAGAGATGGAAGGCAAAACCATGGGTTCTGACATTTTAGGGTACGGATTCTCACTTCATGTCCCCTGTTCTCATTAAGGTAAATTGCTCCCGCTCATTTCTATGCCAGTTGTCCCAAAATCCAGATTCTCAAGGGTTCAGTTTCTCTAGCAAAACCACCTGTCTTCAACAAGTGTTTAGAAGGCATCCTGGATTTGCCCCTCCTGTAGACCTTATTCAATCCTCTTGTTCTCTCCTCATCTTTTATCCCTACTTTCAGGTACCTGGTCCCTCAGTTTCCTGAGGTTTTCCGTGTAGTCCTGCAGCAGGAACTGACTGGCTTCGTGTTGGCTTACCTTTCTGCAAACTCTTCATTTCAGATTTTCCTGCTCTTTTTAGATTTCTATGTTTCCATCTATAAAGGTGGAAAGTGTTCCGTATTTCAAAAATATTGTTTGATTAATTTTGTCAGCTCTCACATTATTTTTGTCCTTATGGGTTTAAAGCTTTTTTCCCCTCCAAGTGGGATTTCCAGAGGTATAAACAGATGTTCAGTTTGCCAGGTTTAATAGAAAAACTCCCATAGTTCAGGCTAGGTCGTGGTAGGGAAGAGAAGACAAACTCAAGCTGAATAACAGGAAAGTTTAATGAAGTTGTCCCTTTAGGAAGGTATGAACAAAGACGGCTTAGCAATCTGCTAATGACAGCATGAACCATTAGTACCCCTAAGGATAATGAACAAAAATAGAGAGATGTTACCAGAACTCAAAGAAAAATCTGCACAGTGAGAGCTTTTGGATGGAGGATGTGACCTATTACATCATCAAAATGACCACAATTCTTTTCTTGTGCAAGGGCATACCATGCTCTTTGCAATGCAGTTTTGTAGTTCTTTTTACTAAAAGCCAGAATCTCCCCCCCACACCTGCCTCTTGAATATGGGTTGATCTTGTGTTGTATTAGCCAATAGAATGTAGCAGAAGTGAAGATGAGGCCCCAAGACACTTGGTGTGTTTCACGTGCTCCTTTAAAACCACCCCCCCCCACCCGCCAGCTTCCATGAGAATGACTGAGAGCCTTGCTGGATGATAAGACACATATATCCTTATCTCCCTTGTCCCACCTGACAGTTAGCCAACTACCAAATTTCTCAGGGAAGCCATCCTGAGCCAGTCAGTACCCAGCCAACCTACCAACTGACTGCAGATTCCACAATGACTTGGCCAAGCCAGGCTCAGACCAGAGCCAGCCAACTGAACCCAACATAATTTTCCACCCCACAGAACCATGAGCCTTAAATGGCTTTTTAAGTCATTAAATTGGGGAAAACTTTTAAATGCAGCAATACATGATTGATATAAACTTTTAGTCAAGAGAAGCAGCCAGGGTAGGAAGTCATAAGCATAAGTGTTCTGACTTACTCTTTCTGTCCTTTGGATCACCTGTGAGTGCCTGCTATTCATCTAACAGCAGAGTGACAGAACCCATTCATATGTGTTTCATAGAGGTCAGCCTCCCAAGGCACACAGCAGGATGAAGAAAGTTAGAGAGTGGGCCTGGAAGAAGAAAACCGAAGAGACACACCATACCCACTCATCTGTTTTCTAATTCAAAGAGTATCTAGAGCTTTTGACCAAGTGTCTGCAGTTACACTGGAGCCTCCAAAAAGAATCACAAAACAAGATTTGGGAGCAAAGAATTTTTAGCCAATAGCAATAGGAAAAGGATGGGAAGGAGTGTATTTATTCCAAGTCTACTTTCTTGTATAGACCAAGGTCAAGGATTACTATCTTGTACTGCCTTCTCAACACATATTTATAATAATACATTATAAATTAGAGGGAATTCCCTGGTGGTCCAGTGGTTAGGACTCAGTGCTTTCACTGTGGTGGCCTGGGTTCAATCCCTGGTCAGGGAACTAAGATCCTGCCAGCTGCACAGCACAGCCAAAATTAAAAAAAAAAAAAAAATATATATATATATATATATATACACACACACACATACATTATAAATTATACACCCAAGGTAGGGTATGTTTAAAATATTATGGTATGCCTCAATTAAGTAAAAATCCAGCTAACCTAACAAAATTCAAATTACAGTCACACTTCATGTTTTTTGAAAAAGTGTGAGAATAGTAATCAGTGTGGATTAGGTGTGGCTGCAAGCAATAGAAAACCTGAAATAACATGACTTAAATAAATAGAAATGTATTTTTCTCACACAGAAATGATGTCTAGAGGTAAATGGTTCAGGGCTGGGCTTATTCTAACTGGTCACTTCACCATGCTCAACACAAGGCTTCTACGTCATGGTCCCAAATGCCTGTACACTCCAGGCATCACATCTGTACCAGGCAGTAAGAAGGGGAGGATGGAGTAACAGAAGAGCTTATCTGTCCTCTATGGATACTTTCCTTAAGCTGAATATATTTCTCCAACTTGCGTTCCCTGTTCAGAACTTAGTAACCTGATGGCCCCTGGATACAAATAAGGCTAGGAAGTACACACTTTATTCTATAAGGTCATGTGCTCAGTTGAAAACTTGGGGCCGAGTATAAGGGGGAAAAAAGAAAAGCAGATAATAGAGAACAAACCATAAGTAGTCTCCTACTCAACTTTTATTGACTAATGTTAATTATTGGCCCAAAACCCAACTACTAAGGTCATGTTATAATCAATACATAGTCTACTTGGTGGCCTATGTATACCGAGTCCACAGTAAAGACTTCAAGGTGATCAGACTGATCATTTGAAACCTGTGAACATCTTTAATTATCAAGGATTCCATTTTTTTATATAAATAGTTCATGCAGCTCAGTATTAAAAAAACAAACAACCCAATCCAAAAATGGGCAGAAGACCTAAATAGACATTTCTCCAAAGAAGACACACAGATGGCCAAGAAGCACATGAAAACTGCTCAACATCACTAATTATTCCAGAAATGCAAATCAACACTACAATGAGGTATCACCTCACACCAGTTAGAATGGGCATCATCAGAAAATCTACAAACAACAAATGCTGGAGAGGGTGTGGAAAAGAGGGAACCCTCTTGCACTGCTGGTGGGAATGTAAATTGATACAGCCACTATGGAGAACAGTATGGAAGTTCCTTAAAAAACTAAAAATAGAATTACCATATGACCCAGCAATCCCATTACTAGGCATATACCCAGAGAAAACCATAATTCAAAAAACACATGCACCCCAATGTTCATTGCAGCACTATTTACAATAGCCAGGTCATGGAAGCAACCTAAATGCCCATAGACAGATGAATGGATAAAGAAGATGTGGTACATATATACAATGGAATATTACTCAGCCATAAAAAAGAATGAAATTCGGTCATTTGTAGAGACGTGGATGGATCTAGAGACTGTCATACACAGTGAAGTAAGTCAGAAAGAGAAAAACAAATATCGTATATTAAAGCACATATGTGGAACCTAGAAAAATGGTACAGATGAACTGGTTTGCAGGGCAGAGATAGAGACACAGATGTAGAGAACAAACATATGGACACCAAGGGGGGAAGTAGAGGGCAGGGAGTGGTGGTGGTGGGATGAATTGGGAGATTGGGATTGACTAGTATACACTAATATGTATAAAATGGATAACTAATAAGAACATGCTGTATAAAAAATAAATAAAATAAAATTCAAAAAAAAAAGGATTCCATTTTTATGGGTGACATTGAATTTACTAAGGCAGGAATGTGGACAAGAGTGGTTTGGTGCTGTTTTGTTTTGGTAAGAATGGTTCAACAGGCTCTTCTATTTGACCCACTGTAAACATTAGAGATAATTTTGGCTGCAAGTTATAGAATAGTGGCTTAAACTTTGTAGAAACGTATTTCTCTCACATACAAAAGTCTAACAGTCCTGGATGTAAGTATGACTCCACAAAGACATCAGGAACCCAGGACCCTTTTCTTTTTTCTCCACCATCTTTATCCTGTGGCTTCCACCCATGATGGGAGATATTTACTCAGGTTTCACCTGTCACATACATGTCCCAGCTGGCAGGAAGTAAACAAGGGCAGTGCATACCTCCCCTTTTAGTGGCATTTAATGGCCAGTGGAGGGTGGCAGGCATTGCAAGTGAGTAGAGGAAGGGGAAGAAATAGAATAAGATTCACCAAGTGTTGACAACTGTTAAAGCTGGGCCACACATACCTAGAGATCTATTGTATTATTCTCTCTACTTTTCTAAAAGTTTGAAATTTTCCACAAGATAAAAGTTAATCAAATAAAATGAAAAATAACAAAAGGATACCCCTGGAAGCTTCAAACGGTTCCTCTTTACATACCAAGAGCTAAACTTTATCACATGCCCACATCTAGCTGAAAGGAAGGCTGGATAATGCAGTCATTAGTCCTTGGGTCCATGTGCCCAGTTATAGAGAGCTTTGGTTTATCACATAGAAAGAAAGGGAGCATCGATATTGGGGGACCACTGACAGCCTCTGCTATCCTCATATATGAAAGACTATGGGCCCAAAGTTAATCATTAGTATCTGTCTTGTAATCCCCTCCATAAAGTGAAGAGGGCAGTACTGTTCAGCACGTATATAAAATGATGTAACAACAAAAAAATGGGGCCAGAGTACCTGACTGGTGGTAGACACTTGATATATGTTAACTTCCTTTCCCTACCGATTCTGAAGACCAAATGTCTCAGATAGATAGATAGATGATAGATAGATAGATAGATAGATAGACAGATAGATAGATAATGTAGACACACACACAGCATTTTGATGATACAAATTACTTCACAGTATAAAATAGCACTTATCTTTGGCGAATTACAAACAAATTGTTCCAAGAGCAATCCTGTGTATCAGGGTGTTAATCCTCATGCCAACTAAGCTTTCACTCATCTTTTTTTTTTTTTTACTTTTATTATTTTTTTTTAAACATCTTTATTGGGGTATAATTGCTTTACAATGGTGTGTTAGTTTCTGCTTTATAACAAAGTGAATCAGTTATACATATACATATGTTCCCATATCTCTTCCCTCTTGCGTCTCCCTCCCTCCCACCCTCCCTATCCCACCCCTCCAGGCTGTCACAAAGCACCGAGCCAATATCCCTGTGCCATGCGGCTGCTTCCCACTAGCTATCTACCTTACTACGTTTGTTAGTGTGTATATGTCCATGACTCTCTCTCGCCCCGTTACAGCTCACCCCTCCCCCTCCCCATAACCTCAAGTCCGTTCTCTAGGAGGTCTGCGTCTTTATTCCTGCCTTACCCCTAGGTTCTTCATGACATTTTTTTTCCTTAAATTCCATATATATGTGTTAGCATACGGTATTTGTCTTTTTCTTTCTGACTTACTTCACTGTGTATGACAGACTCTAGGTCTATCCACCTCATTACAAATAGCTCAATTTCGTTTCTTTTTATGGCTGAGTAATATTCCATCGTATATATGTGCCACATCTTCTTTATCCATTCATCCGATGATGGGCACTTAGGTTGTTTCCATCTCCGGGCTATTGTAAATAGAGCTGCAATGAACATTTTGGTACATGACTCTTTTTGAATTTCGGTTTTCTCAGGGTATATGCCCAGTAGTGGGATTGCTGGGTCATATGGCAGTTCTATTTGTAGTTTTTTAAGGAACCTCCATACTGTTCTCCATAGTGGCTGAACCAATTCACATTCCCACCAGCAGTGCAAGAGTGTTCCCTTTTCTCCACACCCTCTCCAGCATTTATTGTTTCTAGATTTTTTGATGATGGCCATTCTGACTGGTGTGAGATGATATCTCATTGTAGTTTTGATTTGCATTTCTCTAATGATTAATGATGTTGAGCATTCTTTCATGTGTTTGTTGGCAGTCTGTATATCTTCTTTGGAGAAATGTCTATTTAGGTCTTCTGCCCATTTTTGGATTGGGTTTTTTGTTTTTTTGTTATTGAGCTGCATGAGCTGCTTGTAAATTTTGGAGATTAATCCTTTGTCGGTTGCTTCATTTGCAAATATTTTCTCCCATTCTGAGGGTTGTCTTTTGCTCTTGTTTATGGTTTCCTTTGCTGTGCAAAAGCTTTGAAGTTTCATTAGGTCCCATTTGTTTATTTTTGTTTTTATTTCCATTACTCTAGGAGGTGAGTCAGAAAGAATCTTGCTGTGATTTATGTCATAGAGTGTTCTGCCTATGTTTTCCTCTAAGAGTTTGACAGTTTCTGGCCTTATATTTAGGTCTTTAATCCATTTTGAGCTTATTTTTCTGTATGGTGTTAGGGAGTGATCTAATCTCATACTTTTACATGTACCTGTCCAGTTTTCCCAGCATCACTTATTGAAGAGGCTGTCCTTTCTCCACTGTACATTCCTGCCACCTTTATCAAAGATAAGGTGTCTATATGTGCATGGGTTTATCTCTGGGCTTTCTATCCTGTTCCATTGATCTATCTTTCTGTTTTTGTGCCAGTACCGTACTGTCTTGATAACTGTAGCTTTGTAGTATAGTCTGAAGTCAGGGAGCCTGATTCCTCCAGTTCCTTTTTTTGTTCTCAAGATTGCTTTGGCTATTCAGGGTCTTTTGTGTTTCCATACAAATTGCGAAATTTTTTGTTCTAGTTCTGTGAAAAATGCCAGTGGTAGTTTGATAGGGATTGCATTGAATCTATAGATTGCTTTGGGTAGTAGAGTCATTTTCACAATGTTGATTCTTCCAATCCAAGAACATGGTATATGTCTCCATCTATTTGTATCATCTTTAATTTCTTTCATCAGTGTCTTATAATTTTCTGCATACAGGTCTTTTGTCTCCTTAGGTAGGTTTATTCCTAGATATTTTATTCTTTTTGTTGCAATGGTAAATGGGAGTGTTTTCTTGATTTCACTTTCAGATTTTTCATCATTAGTGTATAGGAATGCCAGAGATTTCTGTGCATTAATTTTGTATCCTGCTACTTTACCAGATTCATTGATTAGCTCTAGTAGTTTTCTGGTAGCATCTTTAGGGTTCTGTATGTATAGGATCATGTCATCTGCAAACAGTGACAGCTTTACTTCTTCTTTTCTGATTTGGATTCCTTTTATTTCCTTCTCTTCTCTGATTGCTGTGGCTAAAACTTCCAAAACTATGTTGAATAAGAGTGGTTTCACTCATCTTTAACAGGAGTTCTCAAGCACTGGTGGGCATAGGGATCTTCCAGGTGCTTGTACAATACACAGACTCCTTGCTCCCATGCTAGACCTACTAACCCAGAATTTTCCCAGTGGTTCCAGGAATCTGTATTTTCACAAGTAGCTTTAATAAGTAACCAAGGCTGTTGGTCTCCAGCAGAGGGGGACTGGGAAAAGATGGACAGCACACGTTCTGAGACCCTTCAAAGATGCCGGTAGGAAAATTCAATTCATCGATCTTCAGGCTGGTTTTCCTAGGAATGTAGAAACTTTTTTTGCTATGTGTTTATTTCCCAGGAAAATTCTAAGCACAGCCTTGGGAGAGCAAGTGCAAACACATTACACAGCCCCTGGAGTGCCATTCACCCTTGTGGAAGCACTGGTCTCCAGACCACACTTTCAGCAACACTGCTTTTAAACCAAAGTACAGTTGTTTAACCCAAACTCATTGCAAACTCACTGTGAACGACCTCACCATTGACACTGGCTTAGGGATTCCTTAATTTTCACAGAGAATGTGTTGTGGACAGTAGAGCCCTGTGATGCAGGTGGAGGGTGTAGAGTGAGAAGAGGGAAGATTGTAATTTTAAATGATTTATGAGCACAGAGAAGAGTCCTTAAGCTAATTGTTTAGAAATAAGACCATTGAGATTCTCCTTCATACTCCTCAGCAAGGCAAGGTATCCTTAGACCCCAAGGAGCATCTGACACAGCACATCCCACGGCCACATGTGCTTACTTTCCATTTGTGTTCTTGTCAATCACTGGGGAGGAAGAAAGCCATCTAACCTGGTGAGTCTGGATGGGGCGTTTGGCAAATAGCGCTTTGCTTCACATCAAGTGATTTCTTCCGAAGAAATCATCGCTGTTATAATAGCAAGACAATTAGGGACGCAGTGAGAAGGATTTGATTAATACTGCTTCCAATTATTACCAACTAACAAAAATGTGGGTTTCTATGCCAGACACAGTCAAGAGGTTTAGATCCCAAAGGGGTGCAGCAGTGGTGGTGTTTTTTCATATGTGTGATGTATCTGTGTGTGTGTGTGTGTGTGTGGATGGGTGGTTGGTCATGTACATTTTAATTGCTTATTATAAATCAAAAGTAATTATTTATGCATAATTTCTTCACTACTTTGCAGATCTGTGGGAAGTGTTTATTGCAAGAGGATTTATTTTGTTTCATGCGAACGGGCATTACATGTACACACAGAACGAAGCTGTTCAGACGAGGAGGTGGTAACCCATCGACTGTCCTTCTACTAAAGCCTCAGTGCCCTCAATGGCGGTACGAGGGCTGTGAAACCTCAACTCGGAGAACATCTTAGCTACTGAAAATGTGCTTTGCAAAACACACATACATACATGTGTACGCACACATTAGAAAGAATGTTTTAAATAAGGCTCAGCATTGCTTTACAAACATAATTCTGATTATGAATATCTTTTAATATATTGTGTTTTCCTATTCATCGGGAAAAGTCTATGCTTTTTCTGTGTCCTGTGTAGTTAAAAAAAAAAATCCGGACTATCATAGGACAGTCTATAGGCAACTTGGTATAAAGTAAGATTATTTGCTTTTTCAATGCCCCAGTTTTCTTTGTGGCTCCAACATTACACGTTTAATTTGCAAAGAATTTCAAACACTATAATGAAAAAGTAAAAAGAACCCTAAGAATGAATCCCCTGGAACACCAATGTTTTTATTCATTTACTCATCTGACTTTTAATTATGAGCCACTGCTTCAACGCCACATGGAAATTGTTTTAATCATTAGGTCCTGAACTCAGAAGTTAGCATGTTTCTCCCACCTGTGCTGTTTAGTACATCATCACCCACCGAGAACCCTATCTATTTAACTACCTTCCTCTAATCACTTCCCTGATCTCTCTCTCTCTCTCTCTCTCTCATTTTCTCTGAATGCACATGCATGTAACAAACACACACACAGCCATAGTCTTCTCTAGTCACCCAATTACACATACCCTTCAACCCAACCCTTATAATCTCTTACCACCCTTAGTTGTACAATATATACACATAGAGTCCTGAGCAAAGGAACAGATTTTGGCTTCGCCTTATGGAAATTTGTCCCATTTCTATATAGTCATTTTAAAAAAATTTTTACAGCTTTATTAAGATATAATTAACATAAAACATTGTGGAAGTTTAAGGTGTACAAAGTGATAACTTGATATACATATAGATTATGAAATTATGGCCACAAGATTAGTTAACACCTCTATCATCTCACATAATTACGTGTGTGTGTATGTGTGTGTGTGTGCGTGTGTGTGTCTGTGTGGTGAAAACATTTAAGATCTACTCTCTTAACTTCTTTCAAGTATATATAACAGTGTTGTTAACTATAGTCACCATACTGTACATTAGATCCCCAGAACTTGTTCATCTTATAACTGGAAGTTTGTACCCTTTGACAAGCACCTCCCCATTTCCCTCACCCCCAGCCCCTGGCAACCACCAATCTATTCTTCCTGTAGAGTCATATTTTAATGTATACATGCAGGGATATGTATAGGTCTACACATAGTGATTTGCTGTGAAATATCATAAATATAATTACCCTCAAAAATATGCCAAAAATTAATGTAATATGAAAATATAAGGTCCTGACCCATTTTAGTTATATTTGTGCAATAAAACACCCCAAAACTTACTGCTTTTCTTAAACGAGGTGACCTTATTTCTCATGATCCTGTAAACTGACTGAGTGGTCCTTCCTGTTCTCTCTCGGTGGACCATTCATGTGGCTCACTCAGCTGGCAGGACAGCTAGCAGCTGGGCTCAGCAGAGACAGCTGGGATGGCTCAGCCCCTCTCTCTCTGTGGCCTTTCATTCTGGCTTTTGACATGGCAATGGCCAAGGGCAACATTCCAAGAAGAAAGCCCCAATATGCAAGTGCTTGACAATGTCTTACTTGGATCACTGGCCAAAGCAAGACAGTAGCCCAGTTCAAGTCCTTGTGGGACAGGAGTACGTAAGTGCTTGGATACTAGAAGGTATGACTCATTGAAAGTCGTTACTTAACAATCTACCACATGGCCCAATATCATACAATTGCCCAAAGATACTGGAAATTGTCCCTTCCTATAAAAGATGACGTGTCTGAATTCAAACAGTCTAAAAACCTTTGCATTGTGCGTTCTGTAGGGCACACTTTACCTTGAAGACACACTTAAAGGAAATACACCCCTGGGTTATAAAAGATGATTGATAGCTTCTTTAACACAAGATATACATACTTCCTGCCATGAACAAAAATGAAAAAGAGAGAATGAACAAGAGAAATGTGAAGAAGACATTTCAGGGTAGATTCCTTTTCCCCATCAGCTAACATTTCCTGTTCATCTGCTCTCCCTGGGACCCTGACCAACTACTGTGATTCTGTTTAGATTGGTCTGAGATTAGCAGGTGTCCTGTTCCAGCTTTTCCTCTTTATCCAGTGTCTTTAAAGTCTGGGAACAAGTTGTTATTGGGAGAAAAAAAATTCTGAAGGTAAGGAAAACAGGCTAATGAGGCTCCACTTCCCAGGAAAGAAGAAACAAAGAAGTCCTGAGAGAATCAAGCAGTCAAGTGGTACCTGGAGGGAGCTCATGGAGGAGCAGAGAGGCTTCTTATTGGATGACTCTCTGCCTGCGTTATTCCTCAAGGGATGCACATGAATTGCTTTGTGCCTCTTTGCCCTTCTTGGTTGTTCCCTAAGGACCAAGGGAAGTTCCATGGCCTAATAAATTACTTGAATTTTATGCAAAAGGTAAACTTCATAAACTGAACCAAACTCTTTCATTTTAAGCACATGTGGACATTATTTATAAAAATTTTAATACTGATCCCAGGAAGGAGGTTTCCCTTCACAAAATTTTTGAGGTTCCCTCATTAATAGACTCCCTGCCATGACCTTTTTGTCAGCTCATCTGCAACACTGCTGTAGCTGTTCTGTAAAACCAAGGTCTTCCAACGCAACACGAGATGTGACACAAGGAGAACCGCCGTGAATGTAGTTCAGATGAAAGTCACTTCCTGGAAGTAGCCTGCAGGAGCAAAACTTTCCTTCCTGCCAAATCTCCGACCCAAACACAAGTAACTAGTGGCAGGAGTTTGGACTCAAAGACTGTTTTAATGGACTAGGCCATCTAATCCTATAACCAGATCGTATTTGCTATTAATTAAGTAGTAAAGTTGGACTCCCTTAGAGGCATAAACATCTGCTATGGAAGAAGACTAAATATCTGTGTTAATAGAAAACCAGAATCAAATGGAAAATTCTCGGGTGGCCTGGATCATCAAGAACAATTTTATTGTACAACAAGGTTTGACATTAAAAGAACTAGGGTGAAACAATCAACCACAATATATTAGCTCTGCAATACCAACGTATGGTTTATGGAGCTGACTCTAGATAAAGCCCTGAATTAATATCTAATCCACACTTAAGCCTCGTTATATTTAGAACTTGGGGTCCATGCTGTCAGTCCATGCTTGTTCCAGCCATGTCAAAATATAGCTGCTAAAGACCTGAAACCTATAGTTGCAGTACCATCTGGGCCCAGAAATAGTGAGCACCAGCCCACACCATAGGTCTCCATGGTTACTGTCTACTCACTTGTAAACCTGTTCTAATCTGGCTTCTGCCCCATCATTACCCCTCAGCAGCTCTCCCTAAATGTACAACGGTTACCTCACAAAATTCACAGATTATATTTGGTCTTCATTGTATATGTCTTCTCTTTTGACCACTATCTACTTTGTCTTTTGATTTTTATAATCTGTTTTTTAATTAATAGATATATTTTTTGATATTTGGTATTATATAATTCCACCTCCTTTTTTCCAGTCTCCTCCTAGTGCACTCTTTCTACAGAGCCTAACAGGAAGCCAATCAAAAAGAACTGTGAATTGCAAAATCCCAGCTCTGGCATCAGAAAGCAAAGTATTAAAGAATGGGCTTGGAGCTGGGATACAATAGCTTAATGACCAGTAAAAAGGATAAATTTGTGTTGGGTTGACTTGGCTTTTTTAGTATTTGTTTGCTAGAATTCTCAGGTGAAACAATCTGGGCCTAGATTTCTTTGTGGAAAGAAAATAGTAGATTTAAGATTTTTTTTTATACTCATAAAATTGTTTATTTCTTCTTGTATCAGTTTTGGCAAGTTGTGTTTTTTTTTCAAAATATTACCTACTTTACTCAATTTTAAAGTATTTGCTCATAAAATTATTTATATCTTCATTTTTTAACTGTCAAATATGTAGTAGTGTCCTTTTTTTCATTCTTAATATTGGTTTCTTTATTCTTTCTTCCTTTTTATCCAACTGAATTACTATTCAATTTTATCTTCCAGTTCACTAGTTCTCTTTTCAGCTGCATCTACTGTGTTGTTTGGCCCACATCTTAAGCGATTTTTTTTTAAACTGACAATTACATTTTATTTTAACATTTTTATCTAGTTCTTTTCAAATCTATATGGTTAGTCATATATTGCCATGGTGCTTATCATTTTTGTGATTCCATTCTTTTAAAAAAACTCTTTAAATATTCATGCATAGTGTGGTACACAGAATAATGTACCTCTCCTCAATGATATTCTCATTCTAATCCCCCAAAACTGTGAATATGTTACCTTATATGGTAAAAGGACTTTTCAGATGTGATTAAGGATCTTGAGATGGGGAGATTATCTGGGTGGACCCAAGGTAATGTAATCACAAGAGTCTTTATAAAAGAAAAAAAAAGCAAAGTCAGAAAAAGGAGATGGGACAATGGAACCAGAAGTTGAGTGATGCACTTTGAAGATGGAGGAAGGGGCTGTGAGCCAAGGAATGCAGGCAGCCTCTAGAAGCTGGAAAAGTAAAAGAAACATATTCTCCTCTGAGACCTCCGAAATGAACACATTCCAGCCAACACCTTGATTTTAGATTTCTAAAGTCCAGAACTGTACAAGAATAAATTTGTGCTGTTTTTTTAACCAACTTGGTTTTTGGTGATATGTTACAGTAACAATAGAAAACCAATACACATAGTTGTCTTCTATCCATACATAATAGTTCCATCATCTGAAATGTTTGAGGAACTAAATCTATTATTTCTCTCCCTCAGGATGATTTGTGAGCTCATAATGTTGATTTTAGCCTGTGGGAGAGTCCAGAATTTAAATTGAGAAGACATTCCTCCTTACATTATTTGGTTTTGCTTCTGCTAGAAGCCAGAGGCTCTACCTATCTGGGATCTCTGCGGTTTATTCCCAATCTCACACGTTATATCTGGGAGTCTTGAGTTCAACTCCCTCATTTTTTCCACTGCCCAAAGCACTTTTTCTATAGTAGGAAAGGTATATTCACATGTCCTCAGAAAAACAGGGCCACAGAGGAAAGTTATGCAGGTGATGTAAAACCCCTGAAGAGAACCTCTTCAAATGTGCTCACTGTTTACAATTTTAGTTTCAGCTTATATTATTTCCTCCTTTCCTTTTTCCTTGCCCCATGAAGATCTCCTTACATCTTGAGAGCCCAACTATGCAATAAAATCTTTTTTAATGAGACTCCCATTTTTTTAATTTGAAGATACTCCCTCCCCAGATATCTAATACGTCAAACTTACTGAAGCATAAGTCCCTCAGATATTCTGAGGTCTACCAGAGCTTATGTGGGTTTGATAGCAAATTTTGGCCCCAGTCTATTTCATAATGGGTCTAGTTCCTCCTATGGCTATTTCTCCCAGAATAGTTAAATATAGAGTTGAAATAGGATGGTCAAAAACTAGCAAAACACCTTCACTAGTTCTCTGGCCAATGGTGGAGGACTAGACTGTAAGAAGCACATAAAGGAGGACCATAGGGTCCCATCTCTTGATCACAATAGTGAACCAGAACCAATACTGGAGTATTAGAAATTAGTGCCACTACCAATAACTTGAAAGATTCAGGGGTGAGGATTCTTACCATTCCCTTTAACTCTCTGGCTTGGCTTGTGCAAAAGGCAGATGGGTCTTGAAGAAGGACAGTAAATTATCATAAACTTAATCGTAAAATCGACCTGCTATTCCAGACATGGTCTCTTTACTGGAGCAAGTCAACACAAAGTGAAGCACCTGGTATGTAGCACTGATGTGGAAAATGCTTCGTTCTCTAAAGTGTGGAACAGAAATCACCAGAAGTGGATTACTTTCTCTTTTTGGTCAGAAATATAACTTCACTCTCTCGCTCCAGGGCCACATCCACTATCCAAACTTTTGCCATATTTTTGTTCACAGGGATTCTGATGGTCTCCCCATTTCCTAGAACATCATACTGGTCCACGTTATTAGTAACATCACATGAATACAACATGGTGAACAAGAAGCAGCAGGTACCTTAAATGCCTTGCTTAGACACAGTTGTGATAGAGGATGGGCAATGAACGCCAAGATGATTCAACTCAGTGAACTGTCTGGAAGTGCAGTGGTCTGGACTGGTTATCCTCCAAAGTGAAGGACAAGTTGCTCTACTTTATATCCCCTACCACTACTACAAAAAATGGCCCAGTGCTTGGGTGAGCTTTTTGAAACCAACACATGGCATTGTGGATGTGTTGCTGTGACTTAGGTACCAAGGAGGGAACTTTTTACTGCAGTCCAGAACAAGAGAAAATCTCTACTGATCCAGGCTGCAGAGAGCCCTGGCACAGGTTTGGTGGTTTGGTGGTTTGTTTGGGGGTTTTCTTGGCCCAGAAGATTCAATGATGCTTGTAATACCTACAGCAAATTGGAATTCTATGGGTGATGTTACGGCAAGAAAAGTTCTGCAGTGATTTTTGAGCAGAAATGATATTAATATCTGTTTGGGAGTTAAAGATATTTCATCCTAATGATAGAATTAAAGTCCATTTCATTCGCATCAGCAGGTCCCTTTTGTAAACTCGATCACATGACATAGTTTAATCACTTTAAATTCTTTCTGAACCATCCGTGACAAAACTTAATCCTGCAGAGGGGCCAGTAGATGAGGAGTCAGTCTAGGTCAGTTCCTAGAAATGTTTCATATACAGGATGGCGCATTAGATAGTATTAAGGCACAAAGCTAAGGGACATAAAAGTGCAGAGAAAAAGAGGGCTCCATGAGCTATCGAAAAACACACTAGAAGAGCTTTTTTTCCATTTAAGCAATATTCTCTAATTCTCATTCTATGATCCTAGAGCTGTTTCTTTGACACACTGGGGAATTCAGTAATACAGACAGCCCAAAGAAAAGCCCCCAAAAGTCTCCTAAAGTTTTGAGATGGTCTTCTAAGAAAAAGAGAATGAGAAGAAATGCACTGAGAGATATAATACCTCTAGTCTGCCTGGAGTCATTCTCTGAAAGCTCTCTTTGCCATGGGTGGAAATAAAGTGACTTGTCTCGGGACCAAGCCTTAGTGGTCATAGTAAGATGATTTCTGTCTTTCTGAACACTGGTTAATCTTAAGTTCATTTCTTCCGGCTCCCTAATTCAAATGTAGCTCACAATCAAGTTTCAATTGACATCCCTAAATACAGTCTTTTATTAAAACAACCAGAAGGGAGAATTTTCTACAGTCTTAAAAAGATATGATTTCCATGATAATAACAGCAAATTACAAGAATAAGAGAAAAATTTTTTTTTTTTTTTTTTTTTGCGGTACGTGGGCCTCTCACTGTTGTGGCCTCTCCCGTTGCGGAGCACAGGCTCCGGACACGCAGGCTCAGTGGCCATGGCTCATGGGCCCAGCCGCTCCGCAGCACGTGGGACCTTCCCGGACCGGGGCTCGAACCCGCGTCCCCTACATCGGCAAGAGGACTCTCAACCACTGCGCCACCAGGGAAGCCCAAGTCACACTTTTTTGAACCGGTTTACATTCCACCCTAGAAGTGGATGAGAGATCCTGTCCTGTTTCTCCACATTCTCACAAATGGTAGAGAGAGACCTTTTATTCACTTTTGCCCATCTGGTAGATATGCAATAAAGTTTCATTGTGATTTCAATTTGCATTTCACTGAATACTAATGACGTTGAGCATCTTTTCATGTGTTTATGGGTTAGAGGTTACCTCGCCTCTGAAATTTATATTCCTGTCTTTTGCCCATTTTAAAATTTAGTTGTTTGCCTATTGCTTAATGATTCATGGGAGGTTTTTATATGTTCAGGATACTAAATCTTTGCCAGCTACATTTGCTGCAAATATCTTCTCTCAGTTTATGATTTGTCTCTTTATGGTGTCTTTTGATGAACAGAAGTTCTTATTTTTTAATGTAGTTGAATTTATCAACCTTTTCCTTTATGTTTGTATTTTTTGTAATTCATCTTGTGAAAGAAGTCATTCACAGCCAGAGTTGAGAAAGATATTCTCCTATATTTTCTTCACAAATGTTTATAGTTTTGACTTTCTTAACTTTCATATTCATATTTAATTCAATAGGTGTGTATTATTGTGCATGGTTTGAAGTAGACATCCAATTTTATTTTGTCCATATGGATAATGGTTTGCTAGATGGTTCAGTTTTCTTCCTGGTGGTCTGCAGTGCTTCCTCTGCTGTATGTCAAGTTCCCATACAATCATGGACCTGCTTCTGATCTAACTGTCTTGCTGTGTGGGTCTACTTGTCAATCTCTGCACCAATGCCACACTGTCTTAATTGCTCTAGCTTTATGAGAAATCTTGGTATCTGTTAGGTAAAGCCTCCCATTCCACACATACATACTTTCTGCCACTTTTTCAGGAGTGTCTTGGCTGTTTTTGACCCTTTGCTACTCTGTATAAATTTTAGAAGCATATTTTCAAACTCCACAGAAACACAGATTTTAATTGAAATTTACTAAATCTATGTAAATTTTGTTCAATCTGGGAAACAAATTTAATCCAATCTGGGAATAATTGACATCTTCATGAGATTAAATCTTTCCCTCCAAGAACGTTATTATATATAATTTAGAAAACACTAAGCAAGACCCTGTTGACCGTCTATTCATAGGTATGTACTCATTACAAGTATAAAGAAAAGAAATTGAAAGTATAAAGAATAGCCAGGGAATGTTTCACTCAACATCTAGTGGTTGTCTGTGAGGGCAAGAGAGGGATGTGTGAAAAGACTTAGAAAGCGCAAAGGCTTCTAAGGTAATAGTTTATTTCTTAACCTGAGTGGTGGGTATATGGTTGTTTATTCTACAATCATTCTTTAAACTGGATGTATACATTTTATAAAGCTTTTTGTATATTGGGTTGGCCAAAAAGCTCGTTTGGGTTTTTCTGTAAGAGGTTACGAACCTGAAACAACTTTTTGTCCAACCCAATACATGCCGTGTTTCACAAGTTAAAATTTAAGACATGCAGTAAAGGAGATAGTCTCCAAAACAACTGATTTAGGACAAAAGTGTTACAATTTTGAATTTTTTCTTCATATGATACAAACCTGCAGGAATTGTCAGTCCAACATTTTCAAAAATAACTATGCCCCTCTAGGCACCATGGGGAAAAGGATGTCTTCGTTTTAAAAAATAAGTGATTTTGACATTCAGATTCAACTACCAGCATTTTAGAGTGTACTGTCTCTTTGTGAATTTGAATCACTCCTCTTGTTCTACATGAAACCTAGTAAAGTTCAAATCGAGCTGGGTATACATTCATTCATTCATTCACTTATTTGCAAAATATATGCATAATTCATTGTGCTGGGAGGCTGGGAAACGTAAGAAGATAAATATGAACATTCCTGAATACAAGAAGGGTGAAGTAAAATGAAATAACACAAATGCTGAAAAAACTATAGTGTCTGATTGAAGAAGTAGAAGAAAGAAAAAGAGGAAGAGGAAAAAGCACAAAATTGCACGGGGGTTCAAGGATGGTGAACTGATATCTGATTGAAGGAGACAGGGTTGGGGAAATAGTCACAAATCCTTACTTTTCAGTTTAATAACATGCAAGGAAATGTGTATAGATTTCAGCCCTTTTACTCATCTTCCAAGTTTCTGTCTGGTTGAAAGAGCCCAACAGCTAGATTCATAATCACCGGGCCCATTCTTTTCTGGCTCCAAATCATATTGGTTTCAGGTTTTCAAACTACAAAGAATTTCATCTCCAGTCCAACCCTACCATGATAGAAAATCACACAGCCTTAGGAGTTGCAAATGTAGCACATTTTGAGAGGGCAAAGAGACTGCTCTCTTGCAAAGGTTTTACCTGCCCAAAAGCCTGGAGCCAACCCTGCATAATTTATGCACACCTCTGAGAACGAGCCTGAAAAGAAGCCAGTGCTAATTGACTGAATTGACCATTCAGCTTGGCTGCTTTTGTTTCATGACAACCTGCTCACACATTCAATAAATTCACTGGGGGTAATATATTTTTAAAAAATGATTATCTGGTATTGTGTTGCCTATTGCCTGCTATCCACTTCCTCCCCTACCCCCACCCCGGACTCTAAATGGCTGTTTGACTAAATTTTTCTGTTTTCAATTAGTTTCACCGGTTCTTTGTTTATATAACCCATTAATATCCCATAGTCAGTGGAAAGCGTGTTCAGTTGCCAAAGGGGTTTAAAATATTCCTAAGAGATACAAACACGATGGCAGAAAGCGGATGCCTGCTATACAAGGGGGCCTACAAGGCTAATGTCATCTTTCTCACTTCATATCCCAGAACCAAAGCCTTCCATGGGACACACTCAGTAATTATTGACATTTCCAAAATGGCAACACTAGTGATATGAAGAGCCCTTCTCTTCTGAAGGTGCTGGTGATTTTTAAGCCTGGGCACAGGCTGAAGGCTGTATTCTTGACCTGGTACAGCTGCATTTGCATCTATTCATGCAAGAGTGTGTGATAATTAAATTCTGGACCCGCAGCAACGGCTGCCATGAGAAACTTATCTCGCAAAGGTATACTGAAGGAGAGTCCAGTTGCCCACTGAAAGGACTAGTAGATCATGTACTATCCTGAATCCTGGGCGCTGTTTCAACCTTCTCCAATTATGTGAATCTTTAATAAAAAATGAATGGTCTGAGATGTAGGCAGAGCCGGTATGAGTTGGGAAAACAAGAGCAGATGAAAGTGTATCCTGTCTCTTTGAAACAGTTCTTTCTTTTGGGTGTTTTTAAGATTGCAATTTATGGGATCAAATCACCCCACTAAGCAGGGTACAGCTTTAAGAAGTTATTTTCCAGGGATTTTACTAGACACTGCAGAGCTGACACATGGAGCCAAGCCTCTACAATACCCTCATGATGATTCATTTAACGTGTTATCTTGACTGGGCCACAGGGTGCCCGGATATTTGATTAAACATTACTCTGGGCGTCTGTGAGGGTGTTTCTGGATGAGATTAACATTTGAATCCACAGACTGTGTAAAGCAGATTGCCCTCCCTAGGTGGGTAGGCATCACCCCATCTGTCCAAGGGCTGAATAGAACAAAAAGGCAGAGTAAGAGAGAATTTTCTCTCCTTATCTGACTGCCTTCTAGCTGGGATAGTGGTCTTCTCCTGTCCTAGGACTTGGGGTCAGAATGGAAAATACACCATCCGCTCTGCTGGTCGTCAGGCCTTTGGACTCAGACTGGAACTGTACTCCAAGCTCTCTTAAGTCTCCAGCTTACCAACTGCAGATCTTGGAACCTCTCAGCCTCCATAATCACATGGACTATTTCTTCATAATAAATCTCACTTCTCTCTCTCTCTCTCTCTCTCTATCTCTCTCCCTCCCTCCCTCCCTCTTCCATTTATTCTGTTTCTCTGGAAAGCCCAGAATAATACCGCCCACCAACATACAATCTCTGAACGAGGACCCCATTTCTAATAATGCAGACTTCCACATGTCCACTCAGCAACTGGAGATCCTAACCGTCAAACTCTAAACAAGCACTGATTTGTTTTTATTCAGAAGAAATACTATTTTTGTTTTGAAAAATGATTACTGGGACTTCCCTGGTGGTGCAGTGGTTGAGAATCCACCTGCCAATGCAGGGGACACGGGTTCGAGCCCTGGTCCGGGAGGATCCCACATGCCACAGAGCAACTAAGCCCGTGCGCCACAACTACTGAGCCTGCGCTCTAGAGCCCGAGCTCTGCAACAAGGGAAGCCACCTCAATGAGAAGCCCGCGCACCGCAACGAAGAGTGGACCCAGCTCGCCTCAACTAGAGAAAGCCTGTGCGCAGCAATGAAGACCCAGCAACGAAGACACAATGCAGCCAAAAATAAATAAATAACTTAATTTTAAAAAAAATGATTACTGGATAGCCTATACGTCACTCGAGTACAAAGGACCTAAAATAACCTCACTCAACTGCCCTGCCTCACAGTTTTGTTTTAACACAAACAAAATAAGTAACACTCAAACTTATGAAATCAAATCCCTCAAGTGTTTGTTTGATTCTTTTTTAAATTTTAATTCTCCTATTTAATTTGCACAAGGCTTTGCCTTGCTGGGTCAACCACTTCCAGAAATCATAAAGCAACTGAGAGTTACAGTAACCACAAAACAGGAGCTAAGCCTTATCACTGAGCTTACACCAAGGATAATTTGGAACATTCTCAAATTATCAACATCCTCATGGATAATATATTATGAAACAAAAAAAGGGAACTTTAAATTCCACACACGGAAGTCCTGCTGAAATCAAAGTTGATAGGATGGAGTATGATTTTAAATATATAAAGTAGTAGACTTTTGTGCTGTATGGCTGTGGGTTCTGACTGCCCTCTCAAATACAGCCACAGCTTTGAAGCAATTACAGCCACTCCAACCTTCCAGGACCTTGACAGATGCACTCTGCTAGCACGATGTGTCTCCCCCAGCCCTGTGTCTGACATTCAACTGTGGACACCCCCTTGTCCTCAAACCAGAAATATTCACTGGCTACGTCTCCAAGAAAATATTATAAGAATGCATTTTCCCTTGATTTACTACTTCCAATTCTCACCCAAAAGTCAGAATTAAAATCTGTCGCATTACTTGAAGCCACCCTAAGGAGTAAGGTGAGTATTTAAGGAGGCATATTAACCCCGATGACCTTTGAATGTCAATCTACTTGCCCTGGCAGTCAAGAATTCCAAGATCTTTTGCCATTGCGCCCAGAGACTCAATTTAATTTTCAGTAGGCAATGCCCCACCTCCCTTGTACCTTACAAGGATTCCTACTGAGAGAATAAATTGAATGACCATTTTCATTTAGCATATTGAACACTTTTGCAAAGCGAGTGAAATTATTGCAAGACTAGGTCCTGTTAAAAATGTTTAAATGGGGGGCTTCCCTGGTGGCGCAGTGGTTGAGAGTCCGCCTGCCGATGCAGGGGACACGGGTTCGTGCCCCGGTCCGGGAAGATCCCACATGCCGCGGAGCGGCTGGGCCTGTTAGCCATGGCCGCTGAGCCTGCGCGTCCGGAGCCTGTGCTCCGCAACCGGAGAGGCCACAACGGTGAGAGGCCCGCGTACCGCAAAAAAAAAAAAAAAAAAAAAAAAGTTTAAATGGGGGGAAAGGATTTAATGTTCCTGTCTAGGCAGCAACATTTGCATTTACCTATCAGGAAATATTTTCATTGTTCTCTATCTGCTGAAATATTCACTTATAAGGTGGGTGACAGGTGCACAAGAAGCCTTTCTCTCCACTCTCCCCCGACCCCCGCCTCCAAATCTGGGTCATGATTGAAGTACACTGTCCCATAAAGATTTTGCCATCTGGAGTGTGGGTGTACCCATCACTCCACGAGCCAGAGGAGGAGGGCACAGTGGCCTCTGCAGAAAATAGACCTCGGATACAAGCAGCTTTCAGAAATGAGAAGGGGCAAGCAGAGGAAACCAAGTACTGAGGGTCTTGCTGATGAATCCTGGCAAGGCAGAGCCATCTATGGCAACAACAGGCTCAAGTGAGAGTTAATAAAACGCAGAGTATACATTGCCCATTTGCATTTAGTGCATGTTAAACTGCCTTGCGTACAAAAGATAATGACAGATGCAAAATGAGCACTGAATACTGCAGGTCTGTCAGGGGGGAACGGGCAAGGTGCCAGCTCCCCAAATTAAACCAAACAGGCAACTCCACGCGCAGGGTCAGTGAGACTGGGGAAGAAGCGGATCCAGGGCCTCTGGGCCCGCAATGAAATTGACAGAAACCAGGAAGCTAAACCTACTACAATGAGTCTATGGCGGCAGTGGTGAGTGAGGAATGGAATGCAAGCCCTTTAGTCTTTAAAATTGAGATGGTCCGTGTAGCTCGATTTGGCTTTTTATGGACCATCTTCGGCATAATTTTCAATCTGGGAGAGGTTGCCTGTTAGATGCAAAGTTTCTTAAAACCCAAAAAGGGGAGCAGCAGAGCTGGTCCTTTAGGGGTAAGAGCAGGTGAGAGTCCACACAAGGGAGTTATGTTCCGAAGCAGCCCAACCTGCTCCTTGGAGATCCTGCTGTTACGAGATTTCTCATGTGGGTCCTTTGTGACAGCTCTCAGTTCCCACCTAAAAAGTCCTCTTGACTGAGTGACCGACTTCTTGACAGCCCAGAAGCGTTTTCTTGGGCAAACCTCCCCAGGCTTTCTCACCAGTGCCCCATCACCATGTATTCTGAAGAAACATTGATTTTCACCTGCGAACAAATACATTCCAGCTGCACTAGTGAGCTTGGGCTGATGGCAGAGCAGAGGCTACTGACCCACTTTGAGCTCTTCCTTTTTTCTCCAACTCTAAGCCCCCTGACGCTATCCAAGGTACCCACTCTCTGAAGCCGCAGCCACAGACCCGCTGGGACCAGGACAAGGGGGAAATTTTTTTGTCTAAGCGCTCTGGCAAACCTCTCAGCTCTCTCTCTGCCACTGCCCTGGAAAAGGGCATCTATGCCAGAAGTAACAAGGGGAGCCCTGTTAACTCAGCCCTGCTCAGTCAGAACCAGCGGCTTCCACCTTCCCGCCCCGCTGTCGCCTCCCCAGGCAAAGCCTGCTGGAGACGCATCACCCTCTCCTTAGATGGCCTGCAAACTCCTGCACAGCTGGGACCCGAGCTGCAGCCTCCTTGCCCCAGCTGAAGAGAGCAGAAGCTTCCAGGGGCTGGAAACAATGAGCTCCCCCATCCTTCCCCTGCCCCCCACCCTATCCTGACCGGTCCCACCCCCTTTCTTCCGACAAGTGGAAAATCACCCAGAAGCTTCTCTCACCCCCGGGCCTTTATGTATGTATGTATGTATGTATTTCCTTACGGGGTGATGGCGTTCGCCTCCCTTGCTTTTCAGAAGCTAAAACGCTTTGGCAGCCAAGAATGAAAGTGTTTGTCTGAATTCTAGCCTCTGGGCATCCGCCGAGGCACAGAACGGCTTGCCGTTTCCTCCGCCGCTGTGGCTGCCGCAGTTGTGATGACAAAGATAAACAGCCCATCAGCGAGGAGCTGAAAAGAAATATAGAAAAGGGGATGGGAGTAGTTTAATTACTTTGAATGGCTTTTTGTGTTCTGTGTGATTGCTTCCTATGATACAGTAGTTTCTCATTCTCCATGCAAGCTCCGTGTTTCTATTCATAAGAATAAGATTGAAGCAGGAAATTGGCTTTCAAGAGTGGGAGAGAGAGAAAGGGCTGAGAGGTCGGGACTATTTCCATCAGAGGAAAGCCAGTGAGGGAGTGTTTCCACCGTGGCTGAGCTGAGCCGGCTGCGGAACGTTTGTGTCCGCTTCCTTGCCCGGTCCTGCAGCATGGATATGACCTGGTCCCTGGGAAAGCTATCCACGAGGGCAAAGATTGAGCGTCACAGAGCTTAGGACAGGTCAGCGCAAGGCTGGGGGAGGTCCACAAGAAAAGCCAGGGTCATTCTGGGTTGCAGGCCAGTGCCGTGCACTCTTCCTACCTGGGAAAGGGGGGATGTTGTATGTGTGTGTGTCCAATTCCCTTTCAAGTTACCTGTGATAGGATAGATCTTAATCTCTGGGCTGAAACCCGGGAGATCATTGCTCTTTCACTCTGTGCTCCCTTAACCTTGAATACTTTCCATTTCCATAAATTGAGAACTTGTGGTTCATAATAATGACAAATAGTTACCTCTGTATATGACAGAACTAGATGATCAGAAGAGATACCTAGCCCTTAGTCACAAAGAAGCAAAGGTTTTTATTTTATGCAATCAATATGACCCTGTCAATCCATCTGTTTTTTTCCATATAAGTTAAACTGCCTTCTACGAAAAGAAGTAACTTGAATCCACTAAAGGAGTTTGCTATTAGAGGAAGCCCTGTGATAAATTCTTTTGTAATACAAATAATATATTTCTCTTTAAATTCTAGTTTTTATATATTGGATTTTCTTAAATTACAGTACATCTGTACTGGGGACATTTAAGCTCAGGATTGAGAGTCACCGTTTAGAGAATTGAGTGCCCATGTGCGCAGAGCATTCTTCAACAAGGGGGCGAAGTTTGCAAAGGAGGAATTAGTGGCGTTTCTACTCGTGAGTTTACAATGATAAGGAGGGCAGAAACATCAGGTACCTGGAACCTTTACACAGCAGGCAGACTGGGCAGCTCCGTGAGGCAAGCCCTGCAGATACACTTTGCAGTCTTCAAGGTAATAGACACATGATAACATCCGCCATTGCTATTACAAGATGCTCATAAATGTAGAGTGTCAAATTTGGGGAATTCTTTTAGGTTCAGACGCTTCAGATAGAAGGAGTGAAGGCACTAAGCTCTGAAATATCATCTTTCGAGGCTCAGAATGCAAAGGAGTCAAATCCAGAAGCCCAAATGACACAGGCAGATGTGAAGAATATCTAAAACCAATAGGCGGAGAACTGGAGAAAGTTCAGCAGGGGAAACTTCTCCAGGACGATGTAGCGGAGAAAAATTGCTCAGCAGTTCAAGAAGAAGTGTGCCTACAAGGGCACTGCAGGAAGTAGAACAGGAGAAACTCAGGAAAGAGATGAAAAACTAGAAAACATAGCAAAATGAGGAAAAGTGAACCAAAACTGTGGGAGGAGAGATGTAATAAACAAATGAAACCGTGGGAACAGGAAAACCTACTTTCCTTTGTCCTTTACTCCGCCCTCATCTCCATATGCCCCTCCCTTGAGCGTTCTTGCCTTCAGACGCCCTCTCCCAGGTGCTCCCATGCTGCTTCTGGCTGAGTTCCTTGTCTAGTCACATCCATGGTTATTCAACCTCCGTGCCTTCTACTGGGAGGAAAGGACCTGAAGATGGGGGAGGATCAAAATGGCAGAGCTGTAACCTCTATGTGCAAGGTGGGTTCAGAATCATATATAGGACCAGCTATAGCCCAAGCCAACACCTAAAAGCAATAGACAGTGGAAAGGCCCTTCAGTGCAAAATCATCTTCTCCATAGGGCGGTCATGATTTCCAGAGCTCCGCCATAGTCACTTTTTTTTTAATTTTATTGAAGTATAGTTGATTTACAATGCTGTGCCAACCTCTGCTGTACAGCAAAGTGACTCAGTTTTACACATATAGAAATTCTTTTTTTTAATATCCTTTTATGGCTTATCACAGGATACTGAATATAGTTCCCTGTGCTATACAGTAGGACCTTGTTATTTACACAATATTCACTCTTTGTGTCATTGTAATAAGAGGAAGTCAGGGGAAAAAAACATGAATTTGGGACCCTGAGTATCTCAGCTGGAAGTGGTGTATCCGATTAGAGTGTTATCCTCAGGGTCCCAAGACCACCGTATGGTACCAGACTAGGAAATCTCGACGCAGGGGCCACATAGCCGATTGATGGAAGGCAGCAGAAAAAGGTCAGAAGGGGCAGCAAGGAACACAGCCCTTATAGGTTACATTGACGGGTGTGGGTGGGAGACAGGAGTGGCACCAGACCCTGGGTGTTCGGCAAGCACGACCAGGAACACCTTCACCAGAATGGGAGGCATGCAGGGGACCGAGCAGCACTGAAGACAGGTGTAGCCTACTTTACAATTTCACCCTTGATACTTTTTGACTACATTTAGATAACAACAGCAACCACAAACAAATAAACAAACAAAAAAACAATAGTTGTCCATTTGACCTTAAGCAAGACCTTGGAAAGAATATCTGCCTGAGAGTCCAATTCTAATCCAGGTCTCTCTTTAACTCTCTCTTTAATAGTCTGACCTTGGGCAAGTCACCTATTTCTTTAAGCCTGGCTTTCTTCATCCTACAATAAGGGTGGCCTCTAACATTCTCTGATTCCATAATTGCTTTCACCCTTTAATTTAGGTCATTCTAGATGAGTGCAGTATCGTCTAGGTGAAGGAAACACAGTTGCAGAGCAGAGGCTTGAATAAGTCAATAAATAACCCGAATGTTGCTCTCCTAGTGGGACAGCCTGAAGAGAATGTTTCACAAACCAACTGGTGGTCCAAGGTCTTAGGATATCAGTGGCCTAGAAACATGAAGACTAGAAAGGAAACATTGTCTTAAACTATAAAATCTTCAATAACGTGAAGAAGGTGAAAACAGATCTCAAAATACTAGTACAAGGGGACACCCTTTGAAACTTTATAGAGGAAGTTGTTCACCAAATGCATTACACCAACAGGTGGTACAGAAAGGAAACAAATGTATAAATGGTTTCAAACTATTTCAGAAAGTTTTATGAATGGCCAATCATGACAGACTAGAACATTACAGAGGAATGGAAACATTTAAGGTTGACATCTGGGAAAACAATTAAGCTGTCCCTCATCCCTAAGGGCCTTTGACGTCAGGTTAGGAAAATGTCAGGTCAATGCTCTGCTGAGAGTGTAGCAAGTCTTTGTTTTAGTAAAATGAAAGGAACATCGGACATCCCTGGAGGCCCAGTGGTTAAGACTTTGCCTTCCAATGCAGGGGATGTGGATTCGATCCCTGCTCAGGGAGCTAGGATCCCACATGCCTCTTAGCCAAAGAACCAAAACATAAAACAGAAGCAATATTGTAACAAATTCAATAAAGGCTTTAAAAATGGTCCACGGCAAAAAAAAAAAAAAAAAAATGAAAGGAACATCACAACAGGGAAAAAAAGAAGATGCTCTGGATGAAAGACAACAAAAGATTGTGTAGAGTCATGATACACCAGTGATGGTGGTGAGTACTTGGTCCAGCCCTGTCATCATGTGCTTTGCTAATGTCTCTGAGAGAGGATTGACATGTGATAAATTCTAACTCGGGTCATATTGATCCAGGTTGTATTAGATGTTGGCTCTAATAAAGAGATTCTAGGAGGAAAATACCCATGTTAGTCCAAATTATTATTTATTTCAGTCGTTGAATTTAAGCCCTGCGGACTACGTCCTATGGTTTCTCGTCCTGAATTAGGGGTCATCCAATCTTTGCTGCCACAGCGCTCACCATTCCGTACAACCACTTGTGCGTCGTACTTTAACCCAGTCCTGCACTACTGGAAAACAAAGAGCTCAACCCTCATTTTCTGAGACATGTGTTACAGTATCATTCCGGGTCTCTGTACAAAACGACGTCCTTAGGTTGAAAACATGTTCATGGGTGTTCTGCCCAGGTAAGGATTTTCGAAATGGGCCCTGAGTGCATTTATTTTCCTCCTTGCATTTTAATCAGCCTGTCATTCCATTATCTGCATTCTGTGTCGGCTGTTCGGGATCATTGGGCAAAAGCTAGCTATCGCTGCATATTACTCAGTACGTTTGCTCTAATAAGCTTTCGTAAATAAAACCCGAAGAGATGAAAAAGGCCAGTGGCTGATTACATGGGACCGATTTGGTCTCATTAGGTTCTTATAAGGAGAAAAAGTAAATATAGTCTTTATAAATCATACAGCTATAACAGAGATGCCTGGCAAAATTCATTAGTTAAGATAATAAGAGAGAAGACCATTTAAACGTGCGTAACAGTTTGGTTTATGAAGCTGTTAAGTACTATTTCATCCATTACAAACTTTTACAAAACTCAAAGACGTAATCAGGCAGAGGAACTCATATATTCTTCCATAATTCCCTAAGGTTTGGGCTTAATAAATTGCTATTAAAACAATGATAAAAACTAATGCTTGTCTTGAATCTTTCATTCAAAGACCCCTGCGTGACTCATAAAACATTATTTTCCCTTGATTCCCAAGGCCCAGATAAAGTTTATTCAACCTATTTTACAGAAGGTACCATTAAGACTCAAACAGATAAAATTATAAACTAAAATTCAAAACAAAACAAAAACAAACAAACAAAAAACAACTACAGCAAAATTGAAAGCTAACAAAGAGTACGCCCTAAGGTTATTGCTTCTCAGGTTAAAATAAAGTCAGAATTTTCATTAAAAAAAAAAAAAAAAACTGGTGCTTCTTTTATTACTTTGCCCTAAGCATATCTTGATTTGATTCTTGGGTGGCAAGGCAAATGTTGATGGCTAGACTTCAATATTGCTTCCCAACTGAAGAATCTGTTCAGGATAAAAATAAAACAACTATGCAGGGAGAGTAGAACTTGGAGGCAGATACCGGTTTTAAGAACCGGCTCTGTTCCTTAACTCTGTGAACCTGAGCAAGTCACTGAATGGACCCAGGATCCTCCCAGGTGAGGTAGGGATAAAATCACTGTGTGGAGGGAAGGAGATGATTAACGTCAGAGAAAAACGTCTTTGCAAACATAGTAGTGCCGCCAAATGTTATCTATTTTCCCAGTATCTTTCCCTCCTGTTCACTGCCGTCACCTCTCGGTATCCGTAGGGCATTGGTTCTGGGACCCCACCCCCACCCCCGCTCATACCCAAACCCTCGGATGCTCAAGTCCCTTATGTAAAATGGTGACGTACTGTGGATACGGTCGGTCCCCCGTATTCGCGGATTCGAAATCCGCGGACGCGAAGTCCTTGGATACCAAGGACAGACTGTGTATACTATGATGTTGTGAGAATTAGTCCCCATCTCCCGAACGCCTACCATATTTTTTGCAAATACCTTTTCGATTGTCCTCAAGTCTTTGACTAATGGGTCAGTAAGATTTCCAGTCTCAGCACCGGGGAAACTGAGGCAATCTTTTTTTTTTTTTTGCGGTACGCGGGCCTCTCACTGTTGTGGCCTCTCCCGTTGCGGAGCACAGGCTCCGGACGCGCAGGCTCAGCGGCCATGGCTCACGGGCCCAGCCGCTCCACGGCATGTGGGATCCTCCCGGACCGGGTCACGAACCCATGTCCCCTGCATCGGCAGGCAGACAGACTCTCAACCACTGCACCACCAGGGAAGCCCGAAGCAATCTTAATGAGTGAGCTATTCCTTCTCCATCTCCACCTCACTACCTCTAATTAGACATCAGAATGTGATTCTCACACTTGGCCCAAACCTGTCAGCCCAGGAAGAGACAGGTTTTCTAGATGGCCAGAAAGAATGGAATGGGAGAGGCACTCATCGACTTTCTTATCACTGTGCCTGCCGCGTTTCGGTCAGGTTGCCATCTTCCCTGTCACAGCACTGCCAACCTGCTCCTTTCAGCCCTGACTTGCCCTACTAAGCCGCGCCTTCAGGGTCCAAGGAACATACCCTACCGCGGCCCTGCTTCCAACAGCACTCGCATCACCGTGTGCATATGAACAGCAACGAGGAAGAGAGCTGGGAGGGATGGCGGGGGCGGGGAGTAAAATGGAGAGAGGCAAGTGTTATCTTGGGTAGTTTAGCTCTCAAATGAATTATCCCTGAGCTTAATATGTGCACACAGAGCAAAGGAACTACAAGAACCACTGATTTTTAAATAAATCATATGAGGTTAAACCGGATATAATGTCCTTTGGGCTGCATGGAGCAGCTGTGCCTAGGTGAAAAGGGTTGTGACGTTAGGCGGAGGGCGGCGGGGGGCAGCAGGAAGAGGGAGCTGTATTTTATTCTCTTTTTCCCCCCTCCAGCTTCAATAGCAGGGATGCAGCTACAAAGTGAAGTGCTTCTTACAATAGATACAACAGTGCCACCTAGAGGCCAAGAGGCAACTGTCCCTCCAGCCAGGGAAAGGCCAGGACTGAAACTGATTATCCCCGGCCTCAGGCACTGCCTTAAGGAAGCTTCCTCCGCCTGCTGGCCGCTTCCCCGGCAGGCAGTCCGCAGACAAGACTTGGAGGAACTATTCGCAAAGCCAAGGATACAAGGGCCGCCTTTGCTGACAACAGGCAGCACAGGTTAGGTTCTCCTGAGTGTAGTTCCAAAACTTAAAAGCAGAAAGGACCTTCTGGATTTTAGTCCCCAAGCCTCCCCCTCCCCCATCAAAATGCAAATTTCCTGCAGATTTTCCTTCCTGTGTCCTATTCTTTGCCTGTTAAGATAATTCATGCAAATTTTATGCATTTTGCTCAGAGGCATCTAATTAGACAGATTCGCTCCTCGACTCAGTAACCTTCAGTTTTATCCTTCTAAAAAGGTTTTGTCAGGAACCTCTCGCTCTTACTGGGCATCAGGCTCAGCCTGTCTGTGCATGAGCAACAGCACACAGGTCTGCCTGCGTGCAGGGTCCACAAACACCTGCATTTTGTGTGTGTGTCACCCCGCTGTTTGCATTGGGGGGCGCTCATATGCCTTTGCGTGCAAAGTCCAGCACAAATCCATGGGCACCAGTACACCCAAAGTGCACTTTTCCATGAGAAAAAGGGAAATGAAAAGTTAGTTCCTGAAGGTTCAAGAAGTACGGACACCTGATTGGCATAACTGCTGAACAAACGACGTGAAAAGAGAAAAACATACCTACGTGTCCTCCTTTGTTCCGAAAATGAATTCCAATTCTTGTTGGCACGCTGCCAGCCTGCATTCCAGAAGAAAACTCACTTATCAGGGAAAGATAAACCAGAGAAGGGAGGCTAACAAGCTCTCAGATTGACAAAAGCATTGTGGGTTGCCATGGAAAGAGATCGTTTCAACCGTGCGGGTCATTATCCCCCACCTTTCAAAATCCACCAGGTGTGCCAGCTTAGGGTCTCATTAGACAAACAAGATTCCCCAGAGCAGCATCTGGGATGACCTCCTGACACGCTTCCTTCCTTGAAGAGTCTGCCAACTCCCAAGAGCCATCCAGATGTGTGTGCGAGTCACCCACTGTATCGAGTTCCCTGAAATAGACACCAGCTCTCCCAGCATGCAGCAGTCAGTAACGCTTTTGGGTCAGAAGGTACAAACTCAAATACCTGTCTGTGCCATTTGATGGTGGCCAGTTAGCCAGGGATGGTGACAAGCTGAAGAACTCCACTTGCCTGTTTACAAAGAACAGCCCTTACTCAACTCCAGCCACTTGTCACCTAGAGGAAATGCAGGCACAGTATTGCTAGATTGTTTTTAAGAGAAGCCCGAAATCTGAACGTGTCTGTGAAATCTCCTGATTTTTAAATGCTGGCAGCAAATCAAAAAATTTAAAACCTTGTGCTGAGCCAAACAAAACTTGGCCAAAGGCCTAATTTGACCTTGAAAATGCCAGGGGAACCCCTGCCTGCAGTTATTCACAGCCCTTGAAAAATCTGTATTACAACCACACCCAAATATTAGGCCTCCACTGCATATTAAGGGCAGAAACTTTCAGACTTCCATGCTTTTGTTTATCCTGTTTCACCTGTCTGAGTTGGTCTTTCCTCCAGTCTCTGCTTGTCAAAATCCAGTATCAAGGTCCAACTCAAATGTCAATTTGTTTGTGAAGTCGGCCAGAATCACTGCAGTCAAAATTAATCATTCCGGTAACACTTGGTTTTTACTCTGTCTTGCACTTAGCAGATCGGCCTCACAGGAGGGGTAAGCCGTGTTGGTGTGAGTCCCAGTTGTGAGTCCCTGAGACCTCGTGTTTTATCCACTACATCCTCTCTCTCTGCCCAGTGCCCAGCACAGAGCCTGTGCGGATGGCTGGTTCGAGTTTTCTTTGGGAAAGTTATTAAATGAGAAGCAATACATGCCGTTCATTGACTAAAAAAGCTAAAAAACTCAGGGCGCTTCAAAGGTCATTAATTCAATCCCTGCCTTGCATTAATCATGTCAGGTGATCGGATGACAAAGCCCAGGTACTTCTTAAATCGGGGCTACATAATGATGATTAAATCAACAGCTATTCGAATAAGGTGCATCTCTCTGCCAGACCCCAGGGATATGTTATTATTATCATGTATATTATGACTTCCTAGAGGGCAGGGTTCTTTCCTTTTTTCTTTTTTTTTTTTTTTCTTTTTTTTTGAATGTTTTCATCCTATGTACCTACTACACTTTCTGGCACAGAGAGGATTCAACAAAATATTTGTGGAGTTTAATCATCATCATCAAAACAAGTCTCTAAGGAGCACCTACTTCATGCAAAAAGAACAGCACACTATGCAGTGGTGGGTGTGCAGCGCCCTCCAACAGCTACAATCCAGTTGGAAAGCAAAGCATATTTAAATGAAAAAAACTAAATGCACCATCAATACATGGTGAATGCTGGAAGGTATTTCTTGAGTTCCAGCCATGTGGCATGCCTTTTGCTAAATGCTGGGGATTCAAAGAGAGCAAGGTGCAGTGCCCACCCTCATGGAAACAGAGTAGGGGAGTTTGAAATGGAAAGATCATTGTGGACTGAGCAATCAGAAAAAATGCAATTTGAAATCACAGGAAGCAGGAAGTTAGTAAGTTCTGGATGGAAATTGATGCCCTATTGTTTTAACATTGGGGATGTTAATGGGGGGAGGGTGTCAAATAAATTGAAATGTTGCAGAAGGGAAAATATTCTAAAATGATGCTACTCCAAGATCCCTAGGGAAGTAAAACTCCCTAGCTCTCAACCTTGGGATCACGCCTGGTTAACACCGACACGGATGACCCAAGGAAGTGGTGAGTCAGAGGGCAGTGAGGCCCGACAGGAAGGACAGCTCCGCCTGGTGCCTGCAGTTGCACCTGACTCTTTTCCCTTCTAGGGACACAGATGCTGAAGGGAAGGAATGAGTGAGACAAACCCTCTGTTCTACATTAGCATCATCCTTCTCCTGCTCTTCATGTCTCCAAAACACTACTCTCTATCTGTCTCAGTCTGTTCAGGCCGCTATACAAAAATACCATTACCTGGGTGGGTTATAAACAATAGAAATTTATTTCTCACAGTCTGGAGGCTGGGGAGTCCAAGGTCAAAACGCTGGCAGATCGGCTCTGGTGAGGGCATTCTTCCTCTTTCACAGCCACCCTGTGCCCTCACACGGTCAAAGGGACAAGCTAGCTCTCTGGGGCCTCTTCTTACAAGGGCACTGATCCCAATCATGAGGGCTCTACCCTCATGATCTAATCACCCCATAAAGGCCCTGCCTCCTAATACCATCACCTTGGAGGTAACGATTTCAACATATGAATTTGAGGGAGACACAAACGTTCAGACCATAGAAGCACAGAAACTCCCATCGCTCTCATGGATCACCTTTGTCTAACCACAAACTTCACAATCCCTGGGTACAGCTCCCCTGTTGGGGGAAGGGAAAGGACAATAACCGTGTCCTCACCCTTCCTGTTGCCCAACTTGAATTTGGTCAATTGGTCAGGGAAAGCAGTGACAAAAGGAGGAAGAACAGTCCTCATTTCAGCATAAGCCTTTCTCTTCCAAGAGAGGAAATTGATGTCATGACATGTAGTTGTGACGCCTCAGCCCCCCAAGCAGGAAAATCCATCCACAATACCTGCGAGTATAGAGCTTATAACTACCCTATAAAACAGAGCAAGTCCAGTTAAGGAAATAAGAAAGAAAGAGGGAAGAAAAGAAGGAAGAAGAAGGGAGGAAATCAGTGTAACAGGTCAAAATTATTGATTCATTAATCATTTAATTAATTTAATTAATTAATTAATATTGAGAGAATCTGAGATGCAAATGGAGCTTAAGACTGAGAGTTGCTGGAAATAAACATAAGAAAATGAGGAAAAGGGGAAAAAAAGAATTAAATAGAATCAAATCCCTGCTTCACAAGCCCATGCTCTGCCAATAATTTATTCTTTTAAAAAAAGGAGGCAGAGGGCTCCCCTGGTGGCGCAGTGGTTGAGAGTCCGCTTGCCGATGCAGGGGACACGGGTTCGTGCCCCGGTCCGGGAAGATCCCACATGCCGCGGAGCGGCTGGGCCCGTGAGCCTTGGCCACTGAGCCTGCGCGTCCGGAGCCTGTGCTCCGCAACGGGAGAGGCCACAACAGTGAGAGGCCGGCGTACCGCAAAAAATAAATAAATAAATAAAGGCATCCTTCAGAGAGAAAACATGTCATACAAACAACACAGTCATTTTTACAGCAAACGAATTATGGGCCCGGAGAACAATGCGAAGTCTCTTTTGCAGTTGTTCGTGGGAGGGTGCTCATTCTGAGCCATTACCGCGGTGTCTGTCAGAGGGGATCTGCATCAGGCTGTAATGAGGCACGTTCACTTTCCTTCCAAAACAGTGTTCGGTGGCCTGGCTCCGTGACAGCTATGAAACTGTGGTTCAGTGAGCTGCTTCAGATCCAGCTTTCTGTCTTTTCTGGAAAGTTCATAGCCAACCAGGCTGCATTATCACGGCAGATCTTAAAACCACAGGCAAGGAAGGAGAGAGAGAGGCAATCCAGAAGAAGAGTTTCCTCCGGGAAGCCTGCTGCAAAGTGAAGACAGGGGATGAGGCACGGGGCCTGAGGTCTAACCCAGAACGTCTCCTCCCAGCGTTGATTTATTCTGTCTTTCTGCCTTACAGTCCACCTGAGACACTGAGGTTGACTTACGCCTTCACTGTGTCACCCTCCTGTTGAAAATTCTCCATGGTCCCACCGCCTTCAGAACCAAGTCCAAATCCCTCCGTGCCGTTCTCAAGAATTGGCAAGATGGTACCAGCAAGCCTTTCCCTGCCTCTGCAATCTGGTGCTCCCACACTGTGCCAGATATTTGCTGTCTGCCCCTCCAGACCCACGATCTGCCTGTCTGCACCAGCTCTCATCCTGGGAGCCTGACCTGTGGGATTTCATCCAGTTCCCATGGATGCTGGCTTCCTGCTTGGGCTCAGCCAATAGGGGGAGAGGGGCGGAGCCAGGCAGGAATTCAGAGGGATGGGGCAGAAAGGAGGTCTCCACTGTCCGGGCTTCTTCCCTTTCTGTCTCCTTTAAGCTATATCATGTAATATCCCGTACACATGGAATCTAGAAAAATGGTACAGATGAACTTATTGGCAAAGCAGAAACAGTCACAGATGTAGAGGACAAACGTACGGTTACCAAGGGGGGAAGGGCGGGGTGGTGGGACAGATTAGGAGATTGGGATTGACATATGTACCCTACTATGCATAAAATAGATAACTAATGAGAACCTACCGTATAGCACAGGGAACTCTGCTCAGTGCTCTGTGGTGACCTAAAAGGGAAGGAAATCTAAAAAAGAGGGGATATATGTATACGTATAACTGATTCACTTTGCTGTACAGCAGAAACTAACACAACACTGTAAAGCAACTATACTCCAATAAAAATTAACTTAAAAAACAAAAAAGCTAGCTGTGCCCCTCACCTAAAGGGCAGTGCCCCCTGAGAGGCGGCTCCCTCCACACTGTGCCTGCTGGTCCTAATGACTGTTCTTTCCCTCAGTCCTAGAGGTCTGAGGATAATAGCCCTCCCCCTTCCCTCACCCACTGCTCCAGGTTACTTGTAAACACTCATGCTCCTCTTATCTATTTACGGTACTGCTTCCGTTGGGACCCTCTCTTTCCCTCCTTCTAGATGAGAAAACTGAGCCTCGCAGAGGTCAAATTGTCAAGTGTCTCAAGGCTTAAAGCTAATAAGTAGCAGAACCAGGATTTGACCCCAACCAACCTAGCTCCAGAAACTTCTCGTGCAGCCCCTGACACACTACCTCACTAACACACTAGGCTGGAATTGCACTGTCACCTCCACTCCCATCAAATTCTTACCTTCCCCACAAGGTGTGGGATCAAGCTGCCCCTCCCCCATGACATTCCCCAGTCCTTCCAGCTCCAGTATAAGCTCAATTTCCATGAAGCAGAGTGTCTGTGTCATCCCCTTGGACACATACCATGTATCGCTTCACCATATCCATTCAGGATTCAGGTGTATATTCTTGTTTCTCCAATGGATGGCAAAGCTCTTGGAGGACAGCAATTGTGGCTTCCATATAATCCCCATTGTCCTCAGCCCACAGTAAATAATACAGTGGCCCGTATTAGTCAGCTGGATAGATGAACAGGGAGGAATTTCTATGGCTATTTATATTGTCTGTCAAAACGATTAATTGCCCCAGTAATTATGGGTTCTTCTTAAATTGAAACTTGGAAAAAAAATTGAACAGTGAAGAGAAAGGTGACAAACTCTGAATAAACGACAGTCACCTAGAAGCCATTATAATATTTCCTTTATCATCAAAGCTTGCTTAAGGTTCCTGTGAAAGTCTCCTCCTAAGAGCCATTCTATCTTGGTGGCTACAAGAGAAGTGTTTGGGGCTAGACGGCCGGGGTTCAAATCTTGGTTCTGCTACTTGTTAACTGTCAATCTTAGGAAACACAGCTATTCAAGATCTGTGCAGCTCAGTTTTCCCATCTATAACATGGGGATAATAGTAGTCCCAAGGCCCCTCACGTTGTGAGGATTAAAGAAATTAACACACAGAAGCACAGGATCTGATACATTGTGTTCAACATATGTCCCTTACTATCGCGTAATATGCAAGGGTCACATGATTCTCCTGTTCTGTCAGGATTCTTCCTAGGACCTCCTAAGACCTGGAAGTTTCCAAGCAAGACAAGGGTTAGGTACAAAGACTCTACGTTAAGGAGTTAATAAACTCCACAGACTTAGTCTCATTCTAGTGAATAACATGCTGATGAAGTATTTTCATGTAGAGCTGGAGGAAAGAATGGGGAGGCTATTTTTAATGTATTATGTACTATTTTACAGTTCAGGAAATGGAGGCATCAAAGGCATAGAGGAGACTAATTAATTTATAAATGAATCTTTACTTGGCACCTGCAGCGTACCCAGTTGTGGACTCAGTGACGGAGGGTGCTGATGAACGGTACACCACTTGTCTAAGGTGACCCATTACCGCAGCACAGAGCCTGAGTTCTGACCCAGTTTTTTGACACACCACCTAGTAGATCAAGAAGCAGCTCTGATTTTTGAGAACGAGCTATCAGTCTCTTGAGAGGTAGATGGGTGGATTGCCATAAAAATAAAATAAAATAAAAAAAACTATGACAACACTGGGGACACTGTCGCCCCTTCTGTGTTGAAATACCAGTGGATTGAGAAGAATTCCACGACAGGAGAGCAAATAAAGAGCCTTCCGTCCTTGACGCGTCTCTTTCTTCTTTATAAACTTACCTTTTTATTACCTTTATTACGCATGGCATGCACAGAGGCCCTGAAATAAGAAAGAAACAATTTGAGTGTGGGTTTGGTAGCAGCTCTCCTTCCCTTGAGAGCCAAGCTTATACACCTTGCTTATTACCTTCTCGTGATCCTGAACACTGCTTGCGGCCATATAATATCTTCTGCTGGGTAAATGGGGAGCAGCTCTCTCTAGTCTGTCAATCAATTTTATTTCCCCCTGAATCAAGGAAGTTAACATCTTACCCCTCTAGCAGTTGAGGCAGGTGAGCTTCCTCTTGCTTCCTGCCAGGGGTTTCACTGCAGGAGGAGAGAGAAGAAAGAGGCTGTGTCCTGGCATTCCTGGCAGTGCCTCGGCCGCGTGGGCCACCGGAAGGGGGAAGGTCAGTACATATTCCTGCAGCATCACTAGCTAGAATGCGACTGCTGAAGAGAAAAATCACAGCAGCTCTAGGATTTCACCCTTAGCTAGAGCTTGACCAAGGAAAAATGGTGACTGTTCATTGGGGTGATCCAGACAGACTCCAGATTGCAAGGGGCAAGAGCAGGAGGATAGTAAAAGAATAAAGAATAGGGCTTCCCTGGTGGCGCAGTGGTTGAGAGTCCGCCTGTTGATGCAGGGGACACGGGTTCGTGCCCCGGTCCGGGAAGATCCCACATGCCACAGAGCGGCTGGGCCCGTGAGCCATGGCCGCTGAGCCTGCGCATCCGGAGCCTGTGCTCCGCAACGGGAGAGGCCACAACAGTGAGAGGCCCGCGTACCGCAAAAAAAAAAAAAAAGAATAAAATAGAGACACATCATGGATAAAACTATCCACCTCCCTTTCTGGGAAAAGGTACCCCATCCCATGCTGAAGAAGTGTGTGGTCTTCTTTAATTTTTTTATAGTTATTATTTAATATTGGTTATATTCCCTGTGCTGTAATATATATCCTTGCAGCTTATTTATTTTATACATAATAGTCTGTACCTCTTAATTCCCTTTCCCTATCGTGCCCCCCCCACCTTGCCTCTCCCCACTGGTACCCACTAGTTTGTTCTCTATATCTGTGTTTGCTTCTGTTTTGTTATATTCACTAGTTTGTTGTATTTTTTAGATTCCACACATAAGTGATATCATACAGTACTTGTCTTTCTCTGTCTGACTTGTATCACTAAGCATAATGCCCTCTAAATGCATCCATGTTACTGCAAATGACAAAATTTCATTCTTTTTTATGTCTGAGTAGTGTTCCATTCTATATATCTACCTGTCTCCATCTCTGTCTATCTCTCCATCTGTCTATAGACCACATCTTCTTTATCCATTCATCTGTTAAAAACCACCCACCTCATGCTGAAGAACTATCTGGTCATCTTTAATTCAATTTGTATCAAGTTTTATTAAGCCACTACTGTCTATAAAGTATTTGACTAGATTCTCGGGAGAAGTGATGCAGGTATAAACAAGAGGACTTGCCATCTCTCCACGTGAGCCTTACCTCCTTCATGTCTTTGCCCAACTCTCACCTTCCCAGTGAGTTCCACTCCAACCACATTTTAAACACTGCCACTGGCTTCAGCACTCCTGATAGCTCTTATCGCTATGTTATCCTTTTTTTCCTTGGCACATACAAGAAAACGTCTCCTTTGGACAAACTTTACATTTACTTACTTTATCATGCTTATTACTTATTGTCAGTTTCCACACACACACCATCACCAGGACAGGGATCTCTGTGAGTTTTATTCCCTGATGTACTTTAAGTACCTAGAACAGTGCCTGGCACAGAGTAAACACTCAATAAAGTGTCGTTGAATGAAAATATTAATGTTTCCCTCAGAGCCCAAATACATTCTTTACTACCTCCTGAAGAATCTCCAGGAATTATTAAGGACTTACAACAAAAACGACCATTTTTGCAATGAATGCATCCAGGAGTGTAGACAGTAAACCACCCAAACCCTTGAACAGGTTTTGGTTAATGAGTGGATGCGTCCTCACAGCTCACTGATCTCACTGTGCGACTGACTTTCCACAAATCAGTGTCCCGTGGCTTCCCTTCACAGATCATCCCTCAATCAGTGAGCAGCTGGGTCGTCCATCAGCTTGATTCAGAGGTTTCATTTCTGAGACGGATGTAGTATCTTTTCCTTTTTTGTGGAAGTGCACTCACGGTGTGACGCACAGGATGTGTGCGTTTAGGCAACATGTCATAGGAGTTCCATCAATTCTCTTACATGCCAACAAGCATGTATTCCAAAGGTACGTTATAGCCTTCAACGTATTACACAGTTTAAGCATTAGCAGATTCCTAGCGTCTGATCCCCGAAGGGAGCTGTAAATATCCGCCCCTCCCCAGAATCAGCAACTGGGTTCTGAACAAGGGAAAACCCCCCGCCCAGCCCAAACACACTCAAACACCAGCACAGACTCCATGCTGCTCCCACGTAATACTCCTCCCACAGGCAGCTCTCAACCGGCACATCCCAGCCTGAGGACCATCCATCCATCCAGAAACTGTGGCAGGGAGCCAGATATTCGTGTCTTAGGATAAATTATCCAAAGTTCCTAGATATGAAAAGCTTCACACAAGGTCACAAAAATTGACTAATGGCCATGAGATAAGAGCACGTTGCTTACGTGGCTGGACCTCCACACCTGATGCTACAGCAGCCTTTGGTTTTTCCATCATTCTCCTCCTGGGGATCCCCTTTCATTTATGATGGGATTACCCCTGAGATAACCAATTCCAGGAAAATTAGTGGCCCTGCTGGCTGATGCCCTGGATTCTCTAACATCTCAAAAATTAGACCTCCGTGATCTTTATCCCGAACCTACTAGAAAAAATTATCCAAATCTCTTGCTAATGTGATCCACCACGCTAAGGTGTTGAAGCCATAAAGACACACCTGCTTAACAGAACTGCCTCTCTGCCTCCAAAAGAGAAAGGGTACCAGGACAATTAGAAAGCACTAATTCTCTGCATTCAAAAAAAGCCTCATTAAAGGCCAAGGATATCCACTCCGTGGCCCAGCAGTGATAACGTTACCACTTGGGCTTGACCTGGTTATTGGAACTATGAAATCTTACACCAGCATCTGGCAAAACCAACTAAAATCTCTTTCTCTCACTATTTAACTCTTACCTTCTCACATATACACCAGTAACGTTTTGCCATGAGACAAACCATTCCAAACATGGTGGCTTAACCCAGTAGCCATTTAGGCCACGATTCTACAGATCAGCAGTTTAGGCTGGTTCAGCGGGGCGGTTCTGGTGCGGGCTCAGCTGCTCTCAGCTGGGGTCATTCATGTGTCTGAAGTCAAAGACTTGGCTTTTAAACGTTGGCTCAGTGCCAGCTGGGGCACAGGGGCAGCTGGGCCACGTGTCCCATTACGCTGCAGGCTAGCCATGTCATGCTCACACGAGGGTTCAGGGTCTCAAGAGCAGTAGGGTTCCATTGCACAAGAACTTGCCAAGTCTCTGAGTATTTCATGTCCATTTACGTTCATTAGCCAAAGCAAGACACAAACCTAGCCCAAGAGCTGAGAAAAACTCACCTTTTGAAAGAAGTTATGAAATCACATTGCCAAGGCATGAATACAGGGAAGGAAAGAAATTGTGGCCATTTTTTGCAATTTTCCAAGATCTGCACGGAGGTGTTGTGAGAGATGTAAGTGCTGATACAGGGAGAAGACTGGGGATTTCGTGATCGCTAAATCATCTAGTCACCTCTGATCTCCTCAAGAGACTGTTGGTTGAGGATACACAAAGCAGTCAGTCATTTGTCAACAAATATTTAGTCAGCACCTACCGTGTGCCAAGCACCCTTCTAAGCAATAGTGATGGAAACAGACAATGTCCCAACTTACGGTCTAGTGGGGGACAGACAGACAATCAATACCTAAATGTGTAATAGTTCTAACTGTAAATGCTATAAAGAAATAAATAATAGTTAAAGGTGAGAAGAGTAAGAGGAGTGGGTGTTATTATATTTGGGGTGTTTATGGATGGTCTTACTGATAATATCTTGAAGGAACGCTTGAAGAAAGTTGAGGGGACAGTCCATATGGACGGCTGGAGACGAGCACCCCAGGCAGAGGAAAGAGTAAATGTGAAGCCTTGAGGCAGGATTATCTCTGCCTCTGAGTCACAGCAAAGACGCTAATGTGGCTGGTGTGGAGCGAATGAGGGGTGGGAGAGAGAGAATATGGGAGAAGTGTTAGTGGCCAAACTGCACTGAGAAGTTTAGATTATATTCTGAGTGAGAAGGGAATCCTTGGCCAGTTTAGAACAGAGATGGGTATGACCTGACGGAAGTTTTTCAAGGATCACTCTGATTGCTTTGTGCGAAATACACCGTGGGAGGCAAGAGCAGAAGGAGGAAACCAGCTTCCAGGCTGTCGTTCTAGTCCCACTGGGTTCCCAGGCTTCACAGATCACAGCTAATAAATATATTTCTCAGTTCTGTTTCTGATCCCCCATGTTGGATTTCAGTTGAGTTTGGCAAAAGGATGGCCGGGGGGAGAAATCCTTCGAGACCTTGCTCACCAGGGGGGAGCCAGTGGGGAGAAATCCTTCGAGACCTTGCTCACCAGGGAATCATGAGCTTCTCTCCAGTCACTGTAGAATCCATCTCTGTCTCCTTCCTTCACTGAGTGGACCCTGGGAAGGATGATGGCTGGTCAATGGGTGCTGATGAGAGGAAAAGGATACGGTTGGAAAGGAGTCACCACCACGTGAACAGATGCCGTGCAAGGCAGATGGCTCACTGTCATCGACATTTATCACAGGGCCAACTTTTCAACGAACAGGAGTTCTGATGGCTGAAACAAGTAGAAATAAACTTCAGGGGGAGGCACCCACTGGATCAGAGGAGGAAGATTGTATCTGTGACCTGCTGTCTATTTGGGGGCTGGATTTCAGCAAAAGACATGTAAGCACCCAAAAATGTCTAATTCTGCCAAGTTCAAATCTTCCATCCTTCCATTTCCATCTCCCCCCACATTCTAGTGCTCTCTGAGCCCCTTCACCCAATGGCTCACGTCAAATGAAATTCAACGGGAAACAGAGGAATTTCCGTTGTCTTGTCAACTGGGTCCAGGCAAATGGCTTTCTCTCTACCTTCCCAGACCCCTCACTCTCTACAAGTCCGAATCTGCTTCTTTCTCTCCTCTGTTGTCTCCATTTCTAACTAAGGGGATCCTGAAACCAGTTTCAGTTTCCAAATGTGGAAGAAATGTCACTAACAGGGGGAACAGTGATGGACCACAAACACCAAATCCATCTTCTCCATCCCCATCCCTGACAAGACATCCCAGTCCTAGGCAGGAGCGGGCAACTCAGGTTTCCAAGGGCAGACTGAGATTTGACAGGATGCAATAGAACATACCGCCCAAGAATATGGTCCTGGGAGTCAGGGAGTCTTACCTTGGGCCCTTCCTGAACCACTTCTTAGCAGTGTAAGCTTGGACAAATGACTTCACCTCGCTAAGCCTCAGTATTGCATTCATAAAAAGGTATTAATACCACTTATCTCGTGGGTTTTTGTGTGGATTCAATGAGAAATTACATATAGAGTGCTTTTGGCCTAGTACCTGATACCTTGTAAGAAATGGGAGATATTATTATCATTCACATTATTCTATTAGGGTATTAGGCTGGTATCCAACTGTCTCTGCACAGAACGCCCATAAGTAGTGATTGCACCGCCTGGGAATATTGACTAGCAGGTGAAAGCCATGTTCAGAGTAGGTTTGCTGGCAGGGAGTTAAGGAGTGAAATTTATCTTCTCACTGTGAAGTTCATTTAAAAATAATATATAAGCACATTTGGTGATGTGGTGGTGAGTAGGATCTCAATGACTGGAATTTTTCTCTGGTTTCCCTGCCACGTACCCATATTAGATGAAGTAGCAGGTGGCCAAGGGAGGGGACCAAAGCTCCCACCGTGGCACCGTGCAGGGACCAAGGCCTTCCCAAACCCTTGCCTTCCACCCTTCTCTGATTCTCTCCAGGTGGGCAGAAACACCACTGCTCATCAGAGCAAATGTCTCAACATCCTTTTAAGAAATGGCTCGCAAAATGATCCTCCAGGATTTACTTCTGATGACCAAATTAGCGTGTTAGAAGCTTAAATGAAAAGGCTGAAAGGCCCTAAGGGCAGAGAACTAGAGAAATGAAGAAGTTCTGACACTGGGTGGTGGGACATCTGCCTTCCTGAGGTCTCCTTTACATAGTACAGGCCGTGATCAGGCTATCAGGCTGCCAGCTCTCAGGCCCCATGCTGCCACCAAGATGCTGGGCAGCTGCGGGCCTCATGTTCTCTCATCTTTATTTTTTCTTTTCTGTCCTCGCGGCATTCAGGATCTTAGTTCCCAGACTGGGGATAGAACCCTTGCCCCCCTGTAGTGGAAGCGGGGAGTCTTAACTACTGGACTGCCAGGGAAGTTCTTCTTATCTTTAAAGATGAAAACATTTTCTGGCTCAATGTTTCTCAAGTTAGACACCGACTTCAGAATCACCTGGGGAGTTTGTTTGAAAATGCAGAACCTTGGGCCCACTTGAAACCATTGGAGTCCAAGAAGATAGATACCCAGAATCTGTATTTGTAATAGCCCCTTCAAAGTCAAGTTTGAGAGCCCCTAGCCTAGGAGAGATCTCTGAGACGCAGGACTAACCGCTGGCTCTGACTAGCTACCCACGCAGAGGAGGAAGGAGCTAACAGGATTTGTCTCTCTTCTTGGGGCACTTGAAATCAGCAAGAGGCAGGTATCCTGGTGAACAGGATAGTAACCATTGCTAACATCCGAGTCATCCTTGGCAAGCTGCAGCTCTGTCTCCCCTGCCGTTCTCTCCCAGCCAGGACCTCCCCCTGGCTCACAAACGCTGGCCATCTCTGGCAGCCACTGTGACTGCGGAACTCAAGGCTTGCTCTTAATGAAAGCAGACCACGCATGCGCAGAGAGAAGATTCCCGGACTGGTCACCTGAGGTCAGTCTCTTACGTGTCTTTTCTTGATTATCATCCAAACAATCCTGTGAGGAAGGGACTACTTTGTCCCCCTTTGAACCCTGACAACACTGCAGCACGAGGTTCAGCGACGCGCGCACGATCACCCAGCTGAGAAGTGGAAAACCCAGGACTGGAACCCAGGTAATAAGTCATAACAATCCCCCATGGTGGGGAGTTTAGGCATCAGTTTTAAGGGAGAGTCTTAAAGGGTCACACATTCTTACGCTTCATCTGTGAAATAAGGAGATTTGAATTCACAGATCTCAGTGAATTCTTTCCAACCTTAAAAGTCAAAGTGAACAAAGTCAATGGATTTGACGCCCATTGACGCCCAGGTCAATGGATCTCTACGCAGGGAAGGCAATCTGGGAACATGCAGGGACATTTTAGATTGTCACAGTGACTGGGAACTAAAGGCAGGTAGACCCTGCAAATGCTAAACGGTCCACAGCTCTCCAAACAGGTCCAATAAAGGGGAATTGCCCTCCAGGTGCAAGAAGGGTAGCCATGGAGAAACACCCTTAGGGGGTGGAGATACAGTGTCTAGTACAGGAGTTCTAATAGTCCCAGCCCCCAGCAGGACACGGAGGAATACGGAGTAACCAGTCTTACTTGGCCATCTCTAAGAGATTCAGTTTATGAGAACTTTGGCAATTTCAGACAAATTTATCTCCAGCAGAAAAAAAAAAAAAAAAATCATACTGGTATTTGGGTGTCCTTCCATCATCTACCTGTGTTTTCATCGATTATATAGAGAATTCAGACCAAAGCAAAGTTTATCTGCAGCTGTGCATGATCTATGTGGGTAACTGGAGCATGAAAGATTGCAACAGTGTAAACAAAGCCAGGACTAAAATATGTTCCTTCGAGGAGTCTCTACCCAGTAATGGTTATATTAATCAGCGTTATCATTATAGTTACCCTCCTCGGCATCATCAGAATCAATTCAGCGACTGTTTCCTTTGGTGATGCCTCCTTATCACAACATGGTATTAATTGTATCTGAGTTGATTTTCTGCTTCTACTGATGAACAGCTGTGTGAGAGTAAATATCCCTCAGTGAAACACCAGCTCAGGCTGCCAGGATTCAGAAAATTGATCCAGATGTGAACAGCAGGACCAGGGGGCAGCTGCAGAATAGAATACGCCAGCGTCTGTGCTAAACTCCATGACCAGTGTCCAGTTTGATGAATTCTGAGACTTGTTTTCCATCAAAGAGTTAATGCTTGAGTTTGGCTTTCTGTTAGTTTAATATAGGTCAGAAACGTTTTATCCTAAGGAACTTTTGTGTGGCTCCCTCTTAAAAATTCAAAATAAATAAATAAACAAACGAATGAATCCATAAATAAATACAGCCACCATGAAGAGAATACCACATGGATTCCCTACACATCTGATTAAAAACTATATCTCAAATTGCTATGGTGGTTATTGGGGAACAAAGCTGTCTCAGCACTTAGATTTTTTTTTTTCTTAAGTACATTTCAAAGCCCTTTAGTTTGTGACTTCCACAAATTAGAACTCTCACACTTTTTTTCCCCAGATAGACCAAGGCACATTTCAAAGCAACAAGCTATTTTTGTCTCTCCCTTTAGGGTCGCCAACTGGCTGGTGATGCCAGAAGACCTGTCGATCTGTATCTCTTTCGTTGCTTTGCATCAGTTCCATGGCCTCTGGGCATCACAAACGGGCGTTTATTTTACTTTATTTTGTTTCAAGGATCTAGCACCGAGTTAAGATTCAGGTCAGTTAGCTACTTTTCTTAACCGCTTGTTTGTTCAGGTGACTGTGGTAAGGTTACCTGAGCTGTCCGCCATTTCTTCATCTATTGAAAGTGGAAAGAACAGCTAGTATTTCCACTGCTCACTAGAGGAGCAGCAGTGAGGTACAGAGGACAGACCATAGGGCTGAGAACGACAAGCCTTCTCAAGTCCTGTAGGAGGGTACACACCAGGGGAAAAGCTTCTGGGAAGTTCTATGCAGTGCACGGCAGAAGACTCACATTGTCTCCTTTGGCCCTACTATACCCCTTCTAAGAAACTGTCCTAGGAAGTCCCTAATGATGGGTTCACACGTTTTACATATGAATGCAGTTTGCTCCAATGTTTACAATAACAAAAAGTTGCGAGCAATCTAAATATCAACAATATAAGACTAGTAAGTGAGTGATGGTACATCCATATGATGAAATATTATGTAGATATTAGATTAAGGTTGTCAAAGATTTTGTAAAGCCATTGGAAAATTTTCAAACTAGTTTTTTTTTTAAACTAGTTTTAAATAAAAGATTAAAAATCACTCAATTCGACTTTTTTCAAAATTTAACACATCCACACATATAGGTAATCATCGTGTGTGCGTGTAATGTGCTTGTGTATAAAAGGAAGGGGGATTGCGAGAGAAAAAAATACACTAAAACTATTTGTTGATCACTTGATGGGCTATTGTGTGATTTATATTCCTTCATGTTTCTAATTTTCCAAATTTTCTACTTTTATAATTGAGAATAATTCTTATTATTGTAAAAGCTTAATTGATGAGTGAAACTATTAAAATTATACTTTAAAATAGTTTGAAGAGGTGGGCAAATGCCTATTAAAAAAGTCAGGGTAAATTCTTATCTCACTTACTAATATGCACGTAAGCTCCCTGCATGTCTGTTCACGGAGGATAAATTCTTATGATTGCAACTCTATCCAAAATTATAGATGAAAGAAGTAAACACATTAAAATATGAGTCTTGGTATTTCTTAATGACAGGATTGGAGTGACCTTAACTTTTTCCTTAAATTTTTCTGAATTAGAACACAGCAAACAACAAAGATTCTTTTTTTCAAGAATTAAAAATATAAGGGAGTTGATATTGGCAAAAATGGGCATTTTTTAAATATTTAAAATATTTTTGTACCCAGTTATATGAATTCCCTTCTTGTAGATATAATACATATATTTTTACTTAAATTTTTATTGAAGTATAGTTGATTTACAATATTGTGTTAGTTTCAGGTATACAGCAAAGTGATTCAGATATATATATATTCCTTATATTGATATATACGTTCCTTTTCTAAATTCTTTTCCATTATAGGTTATTACAAGATAATGAATATAGTTCCCTGTGCTATACAGTAAATCCTTGTCATTTATCTATTTGATATACAGTAGTGTTTATCTGTCAATCCCATAGTCCTAATTTATCCTCCCCTATATAATACATATATTTTAATACATGGAGTGGGAAGGGACTTTCCTTATTCTGAAGCAAGTGAAATGTGGCCAAGCAAAATATCTCCATAGCCCAGGAGAATAACTGTACCCCAGCTGTTGCACAAACAGCCAACCTGCCGTCGAGCCTAGACTTGGAGCCAACATAGCCATCCATAGCAGGGAAGCTGTGGGCTGTTACCCTTCATTATGTCAGGACTGGGAGAGACTGGTGAGGCTGCAGAGCAAGCAGTGGAGTGTTCAAAAGTTTAATCTCAAGACCCAGCATCAACTATTCCAAAGTCTGTTTAGAATAGCCTCTTAATATTCCGTCATGCCAATGGTGTGGAAAAATCAAGCTGTGGTTAATCAAACATAGGATTCCGAATGAGATAAACATCACTTCTTGGCTTTGAGAGATGTTGCAGAACAGTCATTTGGAGAAACACATTTTTTAAAAAAAATAATTGCATCCTGAGGACATGTGAGTCATTTCCCACACACTGTAAAATGGACTAGTTCTTCCAACTCATAATCCATGACGTATATACTTACACGTGTACCTAAATTGCAAATTTGAGATAAACGGGTATAACCTATTTGTCTTTGTCAAGTGTATATATTTTGAGAGGAGAGGGGAAATGCAAATTCTATTAAAATTATTAAAACTGAATTTTAACTTTAATAAGCATTTTTGAGCTTTTTTTTCCTGTACAGAGATGTGGGGAATAAAAAAATAAAAAACTCTTTAGGTTTTTGCCCCTGTCTGGCCTGTAAAATGACGTGGACTCCCTCATTTATGATCTCCTAGGTCCTGCTCAGCCTTTGCCTGGCTTTTGTGGTCTTGGTGTCTCTTTCCTGAGCGCAGAGAAAACTCACGGCTCCATATGTAACTGCATGTGCTGTCTACCCAAAGCATATGTGTTTAATCAACTTTAATACCCCTACAGTCCAGAGGAAGTGAAATGCTAGGCACTGGGAATAATTATCATTTCCATTACATTAGCAAGATTTGCTGGTGTGCCAGAGGGACGGGGCTCTCTCCATCACTCTGCTAACGCTGGCTGGCAGCTTGGAGAAGAGCCGTGGGAGACCGAACTGAAATGCACACATTCTCCTCTTGTTCCCAGCCATCCTCCCTCTATTTTCCCCCTTACCTTGGGGTTGTAGGCTCTACTGTGATTAATGAAGAAAATGGCTGAGCTGTCTCATTTTCTCATTTTCATCGACACATCCTTAATACAACTCTGCATTAAGAGAATGAAATCAAAATCGATGGTCTTTGCAAGCCAGGGATATATTCGTGGGCTCACAAGGAGTCCAAGTAAGGAAGAAGATCCCGAGAGCATCAGGAACCCCATCAGATGGGCCAGCAGCTGTCGGGATGGGCTGGGATCCCCAACTCCGCACCACCTCTTAGAACGGGAATGCGGGGAGACCAGCGCTCCCACACAGTTCTCTCCAAGGGACACCTTTGGACGGGGTGCCTGTGACTCCCGGAGAGGACATACAGGACTGAGTTCTTCTCTGGACTCTCTTGCTCCCCATGCAAACCATGTGAGCTATTTGGTTTCTCTAAGTGTTGATCTCCTCTTTTGTGAAGTGGGAAGAAACACACCTGCTCTTTCTACTCATGGCATTGCTGTGAAGATAAAGGAGATGGTGTTTATGAAAGCTCTTTGTACACAGAAAGCACTAGGATAATAACTAAGAAGTGAAGCAAAGGAGTGTTGAAGTTTTATATATAGTTGACCCTTGAACGGCGTGGACCCACTTTGACACAGGTATTTTTCAATAGTAAATACTAAAGTACTACACAGTCTGCAGCTGGTTGAATCTGCAGCTAAAGAAGGCCAGCTACAAGGTTATACAGTAAGTCCCCTACATACAAACCATCAAGTTGCAAACTTCCAAAGATGCGAACATGCGTTCGCATGTCCAGTCACGTAAATTAGTTCACGCGTCTGGCGTACTTTGTCCCGTGCGTGCATCCTCTACAAGTGGTTGTGCTTTTGTGTACTTTACTGCACAGTGCTGTACAGAGTACAGTAGTACCAGTATCTTTATTTCAAGCCCAGGATCTCCAGAAGCAAGCGTAAAAGCAGCTTTGCTTGGCGTGAGGTTACGGCCATCACCATGAATGGGGTTTGGAAGAACATTTGCCCGCAGTTTGTTCACAATTTTCGTGGATTTAAGAAGGTGGATAGGGAGGCCAAAGAGGTCTTAAGCAACTTAGTGACCCTCAGCGAGAAGCTGGAGATAGATCTGCAAGAGGACGACTTCATTGAACTCCTTGCTGTGCAACACGAGGAGATAACTAATGAAGACCTGATGGCATTGGAGGCCCAGAGAAAGGACAAAGAGAGACAAGAGGAAGAAGAAGTAACTGAAGAACTGAAGAGATTCACGATGCAAGAAACGGCAGGGGATTTTCTTTATTTGAGGAGGCACTGTTAGATTTTGAGGCACAGGACCTGAACGTAGAACAGTACACAAGGGTTGCAGCAGCCGTTCAGAATGCAACCCAGTGCTACCACGTCATCCATGACAAGAAAAAAAGAACTACTACCCTGACATCCCTGGATCATTTTTTCAAGAGAGCAGATAGGCTTGAATCCAGCAAGGAACCAGAACCTGTGCCATCAGCGTCAGGCGTGAGGGAAATGGCAGCTTGCACTCCGTCTCCTATTGCTGACGATCCTTCAGCTCTACCATCTCCCGCCTCCCCTCCCTCCTCCTGTCAGTCACTCTTCCTACCTGTTCACTCGATGCCAGCCCCTGTATACCAGCTGTTGTACTGTACTACTGTACTTTTCAAGGTACTGTAAGATTAAAAATGTTTTCTTTATTTTCTGTGTTCTTTTATGTATTATAAACCTATTACAGTACAGTACTGTATAGCCAATTGTGTTAGTTGGGTACCTAGGCTAACTTTGTTGGACTTATGAACAAATTGGACTTATGAACACGCTCTCAGAACGAGACTCCTTTGTATATATGGGACTTACGGTACTTGGATTTTCCACAGTGCAGAGGGTCAGGGCCCCTAACCCCAAGTTCTTCAAGGATGAATCATATATATATTTTTATCTCCAATCTTGGCAGGGTGGGGAAAATGTACCCTCTCTAACACTGCAGGAGCAAGGACAAACAGGCTTAAATGTTGCAGTTTACCAATCTATATCAAAAGACATTCAATATGCACGTACCTTTTGATCCAAGACATCCACTGCCTCGCTCTTATTTAATTTGCTGTCGTACATGCCAAAGCGACATGTGGATTTGTAGCTTGTGTCCAACTCAGTACTCGTTAGAGCAATTCTAGTGTTGAGAATGTTGCCAATAACATCCATTTTCCAGTAACTTCACGTAAAAATAAAATAAATTACATAGCCCAGGGAACTCTACTCAATACTCTGTAATGGCCTACATGGGAAAAGAATGCTAAAAAGAAAAAAAAGTGGATATATGTATATGTGTAACTGATTCACTTTGCTGTACACCTGAAACTAACACAACATCGTAAATCAACTATACTCCAATAAAAATTTTAATAAATAAATTTTTAAAATTACATAATGTTTAAAATTACTTATGGCATTCACTTATACAAATAAAATGGTCAATAAAATGATCACATGTAAATGTGTGCATATGTGCACACATGTGTGTAAAAAAAGTTCAGAAAATATAGTAACGGGAAATTAGAAGTTGCTCACGTTAGGTAGAACGAGTTTTGTTGTTTTTTTCCATCTGAATAGCTGTAGTTTTGCATTTGTTTTATAATGAATACATTTGCTTTTGCATATAAAATTCCACTTTTTAAAATACAACATAAATCAATATGTGATTAATAATCTGTGTAACACTAAGGATGCAGAAAAGGAAAATCAACAAGAGTACAAGCTGGAAGAATGGAGATGACTTAGTAATGGCAGAGAGAGGGCATGCTAGTCCAGAGGAACAGTAGTTTAAGTTCAGAGTCAACAAGGAGAATGACATGCACGGGCTACAATAGGAAAAAAATTTCTGGCAGGGAAGCTATGGATAATATCATCTGATAAGGAGGATAGAGGCAGAACAGAGAACCTTAAATTTTATCCTATCAGCAATGGGGGCCACTGGCCATTGTTGAGCCTGAATGTTCAATTTTGAAATATATATATATATTTTTCAAGATATAGGCACATCTATTTGGACATTAAAGTAAGATTTCAGATATGTAGGGATTTATGAGGAACGAACAGAAAGGACTATGGAAACCGTCTGAGCTTGTCTCGGAAGGAGAAGATGACAGCTAGGCTCTCTACTTCAGTTATCCACTTCTACATATCAAACCCTCAAAACTCAGCTCAAAATAATTTATTATTTTTTCATGATTCTGCACTCCAGGCTGGGCTCAGTAGAGCAGTTTCTCTGCTCCATATGGTGTCTACTGGGGCTGAAATGAACAAGATGGCTTCATCACTCATCTATCAGCTGCCTCTGAACCACATCTATGACTAGGGGCTGGCCAGGGGTAAAGAATTGTGAAGGGTATGAGATTGACCCTGCTTGCAGATTAGTCACAGTTTCATAGATGCTGGCAGAATCTTATGTGAGCAACAGAGGACTTTATTGTTCATGGCACAGGAGTCAGCATGAGCTTCGTGTTTGCATGGGTTCCCCTTGTCCCCCTCAGGTCTCTCAGCAGCAATATGGAGTGACTCAGGCCGCTCACATTGGGTTGTACCAACAGCTGAGGGACCCTGAGCTTAGGAAACTCCCAATCTTACAAGGGAACTGCTAGCAAACACACCCAAATTTGTCCCAGAAGGAAACATTATCTTTATTATCCTGGTCAGGAAATAAACCTCCCCTCTGCCCAGGAGGGAGACCCTATCTCTATCCTTCAAGGATCTTTGTTATACAGATATCCTTCAAAAGGCAGTTCAAGACCAGAGCTGCCACAGACATCTAGGAACATGCAGAGCTGCACCCCCCAACACTGGATATCTTCTTTCTCTGTATAACCTCTCCATGCAGTGGCTTCCTCACAGCCTGATGCTCTAAAGAGAGGCAGACCTTTTACCTGGGGGCTGGTTTCCAAGAGGGCGGAATTGGAGGCTGCCTACAGGCACCACACCACTTCTAGAGAATCACTTCTATTGGTCAAGGTCTATCCCAAAGTCAGCCCAGATAGATGCAAGGGGCAGGGAAAAGGACTCCACCTCTTGGTATGAAGCCAGCATATATTGCAGGGTAGTGATGGTTGGTGCCTACTTACCAAACTCCCTACCTAGGGAGAGCAGTGATTTCAACATTATAAGAGGGAAGCATTCAGTGTGTGTATAACATTCTTTTAAAATAATAATTCTGAAGGAAAGTAACAAATGAGGACAAGAAGGCTGAGTGGGAAATGAGATACTGCTCAAAGTATATCCTAAATAGAAAATTTTTTAGAGGTTGTGTTTTTCTTTTTAATTTTTGTTGGAGTATAGTTGATTTACAGTGCTGTGTTACTTTCTACTGTACAGCAAAGTGAATCAGCTATACATATACATCTATCCACTCTTTTAGATTCTTTTCCCATATAGGTCATTACAGAGTATTGAGTAGAGTTCCCTGTCTATACAATAGGTCCTTATTAGTTATCTATTTTATATATAGTAGGGTGTTTATGTCAATCCCAATCTCCCAATTTATCCTTCCCCCCCTTCCCCCTTGGCAGAGGCTGTGTGTTTTAAGTACACTGTGACACAGGTTAATCTAGCACCCACTCACCACCAAGAGTCCTCAAGCTTTGATTTCTTCCTTGAGAGAGACTTCACTCCATCTACAGAAAGTAGGCTCTGATTGTGCCTCTGTTTTAAGCTTTGGCCATTCCCATTGGTTCTGTGCCAATACAGAGCGCCCCCTCCTATTGTTCCCTAGCTGAGGGGCACCACTCCCCAAAGGGTTTTTCTCTGGGAATTCTGAGAGAGTCTTCTCGATACTAGAACTGCCAGCCTAGGACCAGTGTGGACTAATGGTTCCCAAACCTGGCTGGGCATCAGAATCATCTGTGTGGATTTTTAAACGCACATCCCCATATGCAACCCCAGATCCACTGAATCAGAGTCTCTGAAGAAGAAGTCCAGAAATCTACAAGCTCCCAGATGATTATCATGCAGCCAGTCTGGCTCACGCTGCTCACGCTGAGCGTCCAAACCTGGGAACTTCTAATTTAGCTGATTTCTGCCCAACCAGTTTGTCACTATCACAAGAGCTCTCCTCTCTTCCCCAATGTCACCCATCATAGCTGCAGTTCCCTCACTTTATATTTTTTAATTTTTATTTGATATTGGTTTACAATGTAGGTTTACAATGTTGTGTTAATTTCAGGTGTACAGCAAAGTGATTCAGTTACATATATACATATATCTATTCTTTTTCAAATTCTTTTCCCATTTAGGTTATTGCAGAATACTGAGTAGAGTTCCCTGTGCTGTACAGTAGGTCATTGCTGGTTATCTACTTCAGTGTATATACGTCAATCCCAAACTCCTCTAAACTTCCGTAGTGAGGCAGCACCTCAGGAGAGAACCGTATGATTTTAGGTATCCGTGAAATGAGGAGAAATGTCACCACAAGAATCTCACTTCTTCAATAAACAAAACCACTGCCATGACAGTTGGCTTTTGGTGGTGGAGAAAGACAAGCAATATAAGATTCCAGGAGGCTTCAAGGATCTCACAAGTTTTAAATCTGAAGTGCTTTGCAATTGCTTTGCAATTTCTGTTCAGTCCCACTTCAAAATCTCACAGGTGGGTTTTCAAGTACAGTAATACACAGGTAAAAAAGTAAATAAAGGCTATTTGTCCTTGACCAGTGTTCGTTGCTGTCATCTTTCAAGCAAATATTTTTACTTGTCATCTTTTGAATAAATATATTTTAACCACTCTATTTCTCAATGAAACAAGAAAGCCTTTTCAAAATATTTATAGTGCACGTTTCTGTCATGCCATGAAGAAATCACAGTCTGAGATAAAGACTGTGATAAAGACTAACTGATCTCCTGAAGGCTGGCTGTAGTCCTTAGATGTGCTTTGTTTGGTCATCGTAGGCTTTTTAAAATTATGCTAATATCTTAAAATCCCACAAAAAATCCAGATTTCTGGCATCTCCTGAGAAGGCAGGAGACCTGGTGTCTCTGACTCACTCCTGAAGGCCACCGTCATCTGAGCTGAATAGAATTTCCTCTGTTAGATGTGACATGTTGTCTCCAATTTGCTACATTTCCCACCCCTCAATATGGTCTTGTAACGAGGTTGGTTAATTACTTGGCCCGTGAGGCATCTGGGTTTGCCTCCCTTGCTAAGCAATGGGATCACAGCAGAAATCAATATCCAAGATGACTGAGACTGTATTCTGAGAGAACAAAACAATAGAAGAGTGTCAAGACCAAGGGAAGTTTTAGAGCAAAAAGAAACTAAAATCAGCAAAAGGGAGGCTTCCCTGGTGGTGCAGTGGTTAAGAATCCTCCTGTCAATGCAGGGGACATGGGTTCAATCCCTGGTCCGGGAAGATCCCACATGCCGCAGAACAACTAACCCCGTGCGCCACAACTGCTGAGACTGCGCTCCAGAGCCTGTGAGCCACAACTACTGAGCTCACGTGCCACAACTCCTGAAGCCCAGGCACCTAGAGCCCATGCTCCGCAACGAGAGAAGCCACCACAATGAGAAGCCCGCACACCACAACGCGGAGTAGCCCCACTCACTGCAACTAGAGAAAGCCCGCGCACAGCAACGAAGACCCAACGCAGCCAAAAATAAATAAATAAAATAAATAATAAAATTTTAAAAAATAATAAATAAAATCAGCAAAAGGTAGCAGGGACAAACCATCACGAGACCAATAGTCAAAAGATCTGGGTTCTACAGCCACTATGGAGAACAGTATGGAGGGTCCTTAAAAAACTAAAAATAGAACTACCATACGACCCAGCTATCCCACTACTGGGCATATACCCTGAGAAAACCATAATTCAAAGAGAGTCATGTACCACAATGTTCATTGCAGCTCTATTTACAATAGCCAGGACATGGAAGCAACCTAAGTGTCCATCAACAGATGAATGGATAAAGAAGATGTGGCACATATATACAATGGAATATTACTCAGCCATAAAAAGGAATAAAATTGAGTTATTTGTAGTGAGGTGGATGGACCTAGAGTCTGTCATACAGAGTGAAGTAAGTCAGAAAGAGAAAAACAAATACCGTATGCTAACACATATATATGGAATCTAAAAAAAAAAAAAAAATTGGTCATGAAGAACCTAGGGGCAGGACGGGAATAAAGATGCAGACCTACTAGAGAATGGACTTGAGAATATAGAGAGGGGGAAGGGTAAGCTGGGACAAAGTGAGAGGGTAGCGTGGACATATATACACTACCAAACATAAAATAGATAGCTAGTGGGAAGCAGTCGTATAGCACAGGGAGATCAGCTCGGTGCTTTGTGACCACCTAGAGGGGTGGGATAGGAAGGGTGGGAGGGAGGGAGATGCAAGAGGGAAGAGATATGGGGATATATGTATATGTATAGATGATTCACTTTGTTATAAAGCAGAAACTAACACACCATTGTAAAGCAATTATACTCCAATAAAGATGTTAAAAAAAAAAACAGTGAAGCAGTGTAAAATATTTTTCAATTAAACACAAATTTATTGTTTTGGTAGGACTACATTTCTCTTTAATCATTGAAAAATTAGCATCTGAATTGAAATGTATGCTGTAAGTATAAAACACACTGAATTTCAAAGACAGCACAAAAAAGTGTAAAGTATCTCATTAATTTTTTTTTGGCAGCATGTTGAAGTAAAAATATTTTGGATATATCCATTTAAATAAATTACTAAAAAAAAAGATATGGGTTCTAATCCCAGCTCTGCCACTCAGCTAAGAGAGACTCCAGCCACATGACAGAATATCTCTGTGCTTCTCAGTCCTCATCTGTGACTCAGAAAGCAAACTGATGTCTTAGCATCTCGTAGATTGAAAATGGGGGTCAGCAAAATACCGCTCAGGTCAAATCTAGCCAGCTGCCTGTTTTTGCACAGCCCACTAGCCAAGAATGGTATTTTTATATTTTTTTTAATGGGTGGGGAAAAAAAAACAAATGAAAAATAATGTTTCATGGTACAGGAAAAGTATATGAAATCCTAATTTCAGCAGCCATAAATAATTAAGTCGTACTGGAACACTGCCACGTTTATTCATCTACATACCGTCTGCAGCTGCTTTCACGCTCCAACGGCAGAGTTGAAGAGCTGCAGCAGAGACTGCGGCCCACAAAGCCTCAAATATTTGCTAGCTGGCTCTTCACAGGAGAAGTTTGCTGAGCCTGGTCTAAATCATCATTCCAAGCGCTCCATTAATATACCAAACTCTACCAGAGAATTCCTCACTCGTATTCCTATAAATCATTCTTTCTAAAAGAAGTTAAAGGTACCAGGTGATTATTTCAGGAGCAGGGTGTTTTAAGTATGACCAAAGCATTTGCATAGGCTTTTTTTCCATGGAAATAAGAATAATAGTAACTCACTTATTGAACACACACTCTGTTCCAGGCACTTCCAGGCGTTACGCCGTTCAAATTCTCTGCAATCCCTTGAAGCAGGTTTCATCATCCCCCTTTTTAAGGTGAGTAGACCAAACCTTAGGAAATTTAATCAATGTTCCCAAGGTCAAGCAGCCAATACGAGGTCAAGTGAAAATTCAAGTCTGTCTAACTTCAAAGCCCAGTTCATCATATAAGAATCAAATGTCCATCCCCAGGGAAGATAAATTCGAATTAACACCCTACTCTGTTGCACCCCAATTTTTTTTTTCGTCAAACCCATCCCATCCCTAATTCTAAAAACCCTACACATAATAGATTCCCTTGATTTATTTTCCCCTTAAATCTCATCTTTCTCCTTCAGAAACATTGCCATGGAAGCTGAGGATACCCAGGGTTCCTCGATTTGATGATGCAATGTTTAGTCCTCATGAAAATAAAATCCCATTAGCCACTGATGTGCTCAGCCAGTAGTGGGTACACCCATGCTACCTTAATATGGCCTTAGAAGTCATGCCTCTACTGCATTCTTGCCAATCCTGATGGCTGTTCATTTACATCCTTAATACTCCCACTTTCATACCGGCAGTATTGTTTTCACTTTTGTAGTTAAATCAGATTTTCTGGAAATGATGGAAACTCATCAAGCAGCACGTTTGTGCCTTTAAGCAAAAATAAACCACAAATGAAAGGAAGGAGAAAGAAAAACAGTGGAGATAGAGCAATGGTGACAGGAGTGAAAAGAGATAAGAAACAGATGTGCCATGGAGCAGAGAGACAGACGGATGGATGGAGGGAAGAAAGAAAAGAATGGTCCATGGAAGAGACAGAAAGAAGAGAGCATGAGAGGACAAAGGGAAGAAATAGAATCATTTTTTCCCAGAGGAGAAAGAAAATATCCAAGCACCCTATTTCCCTAATCCTTTTCCCACCTGGATCCATCTGCGACTGTTCCAATTTGAATCCAAATAATGTCTGAGATTTGGGATTCACTAGTAAACTAGCTCTGATTCCCTAATCCCAACACCGGATGTTCGGGGGTGTTGGGATTTCAAGTTAATTAATTCAGCCACCTGTAACATTCTCTCAGATGTGGTTACCTTTTCATCTCAGTGCAAAGTTATCTGCAGATGTTAAGAAAGGCTGTCCCCATCCCTAACTGCCCCAGCTCTGAAAAGCCGAGTCTTCGTCCTCATAAGCAATCTCTTTCACCCCATGCTCCTTTATTTCTGAGTGCAGATCTGGAGCTTGGGGTAGGGATCCCGTAGAATGAATAGTTTACTCTCTAAACTTTTTTATTTATGACCTCTTTACTGTGCAGTCGCATGCCCATCTTGCTGTGGAAAACAGAAAGAAAAATCTATATTAGGTGAAGAGGGTGTGATTTTAATTTCTCAAACGTAAGTACTCGTTACTTTGTGAGAGAGCAGATTCAAAATAATTTTACAAAGGGAATTTGGGGCTACCCTGATGGCACTCCCTCAACTTGCCTTCACATAGATGGAGAAGCCTGATTTTCAAGAAAGTGACCTTGCTGGGTGTCTCCTAAGATTTTTGCTGTCATATTCAAGTACAGTGCTTATAGGCACTCACCCTGCAAACAGCAATGATAGTCATCAGGGAGTTTAAAAATACTGAGTTCCTGGGACTTCCCTGATGGTCCAGTGGTTAGGAGTCCACGCTTCCACTGCAGGGGGCACGGGTTCGATCCCTGGTCGAGGAAGTAAGATCCCGCATGCCACAGAGCCAATAAATAAATAAATATATAAATGAATAAGTAAATCAATAAATAAAAATACTAAACTCCTTACCTCCCCATATTAACTGAAAGTTTTAAGAGGTACAATATACAAGGTGGTCTGTTTGAAAGACATCAATTAAAATCCCTCCTCAGACTATTTGCTTAGCATGTTGTAGAACTTTCTCTAGCCAGTCTAAGACATGGGGGTCTTTGTGAGCCAGAGAAGACATCCAAGTGGTCTACCATTTTGATCCATTTAGTAGACCCCCATGAAAAAACAAAATCTTATGGTATATATTTTCTACCTATTTTATAGTTAAGAGAATTGAGACTAAATTTAAACAAACTTGGGGAAGGATTGGAATTAAAACCCACGTCCCTGACTGCAGAAATAGAGACATAGATGGAGAGAACAAATGTATGGACACCAAGGGGGGAAAGTGGCAGGGGGTGGTGGTGGTGGGATGAATTGGGAGATTGGGATTGACATGTATACACCAATATGTATTAAATGGATAACTAATAAGAAACTGCTGTATAAAAAAATAAAATTAAATTCAAAAAAAAAAAAAAAACCCACGTCCCAGGGGCTTCCCTGGTGGCGCAGTGGTTGAGAGTCCGCCTGCCGATGCAGGGGACACGGGTTCGTGCCCCGGTCCGGGAAGATCCCACATGCCGCGGAGCGCCTGGGCCCGTGAGCCATGGCTGCTGAGCCTGCGCGTCCGGAGCCTGTGCTCCGCAACGGGAGAGGCCACAACAGTGAGAGGCCCGCGTACCACACACACACACAAAAAAACCCAGGTCCCTGACTTCAGGTTCACTGTTCTTTCCACTCTATGCCATTCCTCCTACTTTTAGAAATAAAATAACTCATTCCAGGAACACAGATACCCTCTGGTTTATACAATAAGTGTCTGACCAACAAGCAGTTTAAGAATCTCCATTTGTATTATCCTGTTAGATGTTGAAGGACATTAAAAACGATGGCCACTAATAAGCATGCTGGCATTGCTGTCCACATTTCAAAGGATCTCTTGAGAGAAGGAAAAAGGTTGGTCAAGCACAATTATCTTGTATAGCAGTTAAAATTTTAACTACTCCAATATGTTGGTGGTAAGATTTAATCTTAGCGTAAGGATACCTTTTTCACCCACTGGGACTTATCATGCGCTCAAAGCAATTTAGACACACATGCTTCTTGCCTTTAAGAATCTTTCTCAAATGGAGTTCCTCTCCCTGGATCCTCATTTGTATGGGTGGAATTTCTTGCTAAGAAAACAAAATGTCTTTCAAAATCCCAGGTTGTTACCAACTTGTCATATTGGAAAGATAACGCAATTTCAGCTGCATATTCCCTCTCCAGTCAAAAGTTAATGAGATAATGAGATCCGTTTAATTTCTTGGTAAGGACACCATCTTCAAATCACAAAGGCCCCTGACAATTCTGGCATTTCTCACTGCCTTCCTTTTTGGTGCCTTCCTTTTTGGTGCCCTTCTTTTGCAAAGGAAAAACAGAAGATGCAAGTTCCAAATTTAGCATAATCTTTCCCAATTTGAATTTCATCTTAGCCTATATTTTATTCATGTATCTGGTCCCACTGTCCACCTTTTCATTTATATATATATATATATATATATAGAGAGAGAGAGAGAGAGAGAGAGAGAGGGAGGGAGGGAGAGAAACAGAGAGACAGAGGACCTGCAATGAACAAGATATTGATTGTGCTAGGAACTAAAAATACAGAGCTGGATAAGAGCCTGTTCTTAGGGCATTTAGCCTAGTGTAGAAAACTGATCGAACCCCCATAAGCAATCTGTCTGGGGGATGGGGTGTAGGCATGGAGGGTGAATTTAATCCTCCTTGGGGGAATCGTTAAAAGGCTTCTTAGAGAAGATATATTTGAGCTGAGCCTTCAGGGATTAATAAAAATATCCAACATAAATGAAGGACGATACAGATGCTCTCTAAACTCTTTAAGTGTATCGAGGACTCAGGATATATGGCTGGAAAGCCCAAGTGGATGGATCTGTTGTGACCCGATGAGGAACTTGAATCCTAGGTAAAGACTTTGCACTGCATTCTACGGTCTAAAACTGTTACCAGGGATTTTTCAGCAAGGAAGCCACAGTGTCAAATGTGTATTTGAGAAAGAGGAGTGATTCAAGTTGAGTAACGAAAAGTGAAGACAGAGAAACTTGGCAAAAGGGAAATTTCAAAGACAGAATAGGAGACGGGAGAACCGAAACTAGGACGTTGGGGATGGAAAAGAGAGAAAGAGGTGTGTATTGGACACCTTCCCTCTTCCTAGGGTCACAGGCAGATGGCCTATGAGCGCCTCTGTTCTCCAGCCCCCTACCCTTTAAACTCTATACACAGTCGCCCAAACGTCATGCATACTTTGGCTGAGAGCTAAAAACAAGGATCCCTGCATTCATTTGAATCTCTTTTTATTTCTGAAAATGAAGACTGTCAGGTAATAATATCTCATCAGCTCAATCCCCAAAACATCAGCTGGTGGCCTCTTCGGGGCGACCTGAAACAAGCAAGAGGGAGTGTGGATGACCGTGTTTGCCACTGATTAAGTCTAACTCCGGGTACCATAAGCTGGCCCAGCCAGCTGGCATGCTTTCATCTTCCAGCAGACACCCCACGTCCATATTCATCTGCACAGAAAGGCAGAGGCTCACACCTTTCATCAGAATAATGAGCAAAGATGCCCGCAATAACAAAATTGGATTCTTTGGGGGATGGCATCTCTTCCTAATCATTCCATCTGATCAATTCTTCATTCTGTCTCTCTAGCATGTCAGAAGGGGCTCAGTGACATGCATACCTTCCCTCCTGAGAATTTCTCCCAATTCCAGTTTTGAATTAATTTTCTGAATTGGTACTGCAAAATCTTCAGGATAATTTAGGGCAGGGGTCTCCAGGCAATGCAGTGGAATTGAGTGACATGGCTCGGTGTTTCCACGTTACCCGTCTTGGGGGATTACTCTGCAAAGGTGAGCACAGCCTGATGAAGGAACTATTCCTGCCCTCTGACACCCCAAGATCTTAACTATTTTTTGCCACAGATTCATTGAGCTATAATTCACATACCATAAAATTCATCTTGCAAAATTCAGTAGTCTTCAGTGTATTCACCAAGTCATGCAACCATCATCACTGTGTAATTTTAGACCATTTTCATCATCCCAAAAAGAAAGCCCAGACTCATAAGCAGGAACTCTCCATTCCCCCCTCCCTCCAACCCCTGGCAACCACTAAACTACTGTCGATTTCTTTGGAATGACCTATTCTGAACATTCCATATAAATGGAATTGGACAACATGTGGCCTTTTTGTGTCAGACTTCTTTCATTTAACATAACATTTTCAAAGTTCATCCATTTATCCTTTGACCCAGATACCTCATTTCTGGGAATTGGTCCTAGATATATTTGCATGTGTGCTAACTGCTGTGCGTACACATTTTTTTCCAGCATTGTCTATAATAACAAGTTTGAACATGCAGGGGTTCTTCCATGGGGGACTATTTAAGTTACTTATGGTCATTCATATAATAGATTCCTGTGCAGTGTAACACAGAATGAAGAAGCTGTCTATACACTGTTATGGAAAGGCTTCCAAAATGCTTTGCTGAATGAAAAAAGCAAGATTCAGAAGACTGTATATAGTATGCTTCCTTTTGTGTAAAAGGTAGGGTGTTGGGGAAATAAAAATATATGTTCCTATTTGCAGAGGATGGAGGCATGAGGAGAATCAGGGTGGTTCAGTGTGTACTTTTTATGTAGCTTTGATGTATGCTCCATCTACATGTATTACTGGTAAAATGTTTTTTTAAAAAAAATAGGTAACTGTGAGTGAGGATCATAAGCCTTCTCCAGGTAAGAAAAAGCCTAAATCTCCCTCCCCTTTAAAAGCACCCTTTCTGGGGCTTCCCTGGTGGCGCAGTGGTTGGGAGTCTGCCTGCCGATGCAGGGGACACAGGTTCGTGCCCCAGTCCGGGAAGATCCCACATGCCGTGGAGCGGCTGGGCCCGTGAGCCATGGCCGCTGAGCCTGCGCGTCCGGAGCCTGTGCTCCGCAACGGGAGAGGCCACAACAGTGAGAGGCCGGCATACCGCAAAAAGAACAACAACAAAAAAAGCACCCTCTCGTGGAGAAAAGAGAACCCTCTTACACTCTTGGCAGGAATGTAAATTGGTGCAACGACCATGGAGAACAGGATGGGGGCTCCTTTAAAAACTAAAACTAGAGCTACCATATGATCCTGCAATCCCACTACTGGGCATATACCCTGAGAAAACCGTAATTCGAAAAGATACACTGCACCCCAAAGAACATTGCACCCCAGTGTTCATAGCAGCACTATTTACAATAGCTAAGACATAGAAGCAACACAAATGTCCATCAACAGAGGAATGGATAAAGAAGATGTGGTACACATATACAGTGGAATATTACTCAGCCATAAAAAGGAACAAAACTGGGTCATTTGTAGAGACGTGGATGGACCTAGAGACTGTCATACTGAGTGAAGTCAGACAGAGAAAGACAAATATCATATGATATCACTCATGTGTGGAATCTAATTTAAGAAAATTATACAAATGAATTTATTTACAAAACAGAAACATACTTACAGATATCGAAAACAAACTTATGGTTACCAAAGAGGAAAGGTCGGGGGGGAGGGATAAATCAGGAGCTTGGGATGAACACACATAAACTACTATATATAGGATAGATGACTGACGGGGACCTCCTGTATAGCACAGGGAGCTCTACCCATTATTCTGTGATAACTTATATGAGAAAAGAATCTGAAAAAGAATGAATATATGTATACGTATAACTGATTTACTTTGCTGTACACCTGAAACTAACACAACATTGTAAATCAACTATAATCCAATAAAAATTTTTAATAAAATAAATTAAACTAATAAATAAATAAAAGCACCCTCTCTTCATAAGATTCTCTTTTTGTCTATACAAACATGTGTTTATAACTGCGCACACATGGAGCAAAAGACTGGAAGGAAAGCATAGACCTTCTGTTAGATCTACTGAAGGAACAAAAAGCCCTAAAGCCATCCAGGAGCTCCTAGGCACTTGAAAAAGCTGGAGAGAATGTTTATCAGCCATTCCCAGGGATTGATGGGTTTCTTATTCTGCTGCTTCTCCACAATTGTCCTAGGCTGATGTGGCCCAAGGAAGTGCCTGTTGATACCTGCTAAATATAATACAGGGGCCAGAGAAGAGAGAGATTTGAGTCACTGTGGGAGGTGTGAAAAAGTAATCTGATGTCAGAGATCACAGCTTATTAGCTGTTTAACCTGCTTTCACTTTTGTAAAATGGAGGAAATGGCAATGCCTGCCCTGTCCATCCCACAGGATCGTTGTCAGGATCAAAGTGACAACGTATGTGACAGCATCTTGTAAACTCTAAAAGGCTACACTAATGATAGGCACAGTGGTTATTTTTCAAAACTACCTCTAATAACCAGATCTTCCAAGGGTCACAATTTCTCAGGAAACCAAATATCATGTCATTTCCTTTGCCCTTTTCCTCGCTGTCATCAGGCAAGTATAGATTTGGCAAAAGAAAGAAAAGCATAGTATTGGCTGTGTGACATTTGTCATTACTTTTTAAAGCCTTACATCCAAGGCTAAAATCTTAGCGGCCACGGTCATGGGTTGAATTGTGTCCCACAAAAAGAGATGTTGAAGTCCTAAACCTCCAGGACCCCAGAGTGTGACTTATTTGGACTCAGGGCCTTTGTAGATACAGTTAGTTAAGAGGAGGTAATGCTGGAATAGTGTGGGTCCTTATTTCAGTCAGACTGGGATCTTCATAAGAAGATGGCATGAAGATAGAAAGGTGCCATGTGAAGATGGAGGCAGGGGTTGGAGCTCTGCATCTCTGCAAGCCAAGGGACATCAAGGATGGATGGTACCACCAGAAGCTAGAAAGAGGCAAGGAAGGATTCAGAGTCTCAGAGGCAACACAGCCCTGCCGGTACCTTGATTTTGGCTTTCTAGCCTCCAGAGCTGTAAGAGAATACATTTCTGTTGTTTTAAGCCTCGTTGTCTGCTGTCCTTTGTTATGGCAGCCCTAGCAAACCAATCCAGCCATTCTCTCATTTCTTTCTTGATACTTCCTTTGACCTGGGCAGTTGGCTCTAAGTGGAGAAAGGTGCTTGGACTCTCTATGTGACTCCGGCCATCTCAGCAGAAGTCCCTCTACCTGAGAACCTCAGAGTTACTCCAAGGGGTCTTCAACCAACTGCAGACCAACTGAAGAAAATTATAACTATTATCGTAGGGGATTGAATGGTCAGTGAAATGAATTTACATGAAAATATGACCTCATACCACTGATTGAGACTTTCACTAGACAATGATGAAACTGAGGCAGATGGAATAGAAAAAGCTCTTCCTGGCTATCACTGTACATTTGAGATATGTAGCTTTTAGAAAAGATCAGGAAATATTTTCCCTGCGGAGAACTCTCCCTTTCCTAGCTGTTTTGTTCTATTCAGTTCTTTAATGGGTTGGATGATACCCACCCATATTGGGGAAAGTCATCCACTTTACTGATTCAAACTCTAATCTCATCTGAAACACCCCTCACAGACACACCCAGAAATAATGTTTAATATGGGCTCCCTACATCCCCATCAAGTTGATGTATAAAATTAACCATCACAATTACCATCACTATACAAATCATTATCTGTCTCAATTATTGTGTTCAGAAGAAAAGAAAAAATATTGAACAGGTTACAAATGTCTCCTCCTTATTCCATGCTTTTGAGGGTGTGTGTGAGTGTGTGTGTGCGTGTGTGTGTGTGTGTGTTTAATAAATGTAATGATATAGGTAAAATCCTTAGACCTATTTAAAGTAAAAGTATTGTATTACTTGGTGGTAATGTTATTTCAGATCATCCTGATTCTGACATTTTCTGAATTGGTTTTAAAAGGCTACACTTAATGGGGTGAAACAGGTGGGGGTATAGATAAAACATGACAGCCATCAGTTGGGAAATATTAAAGCTGGATGAGTTCATGGGTATACAAGGAACACTTACAGTATTTTGTATCCTTTTGTATATGTTTAAAATTTGTGATAATTGTTTAAAAACAAGACGGCACTGTAGAAAACAGCTTGACAGTTTCTCAAAGGTTAAACGTAGAGCTACCGTATGATCCAACAACTCTGCTTCTACCTACACTGCACTTCTAAAAGAACTGAAAGCAGGGATTTGAACAAATATTTATACACCAACGATCACAGCAGCATGATTCACAATACCTACAAGGTGGAAACAACCCAAGAGTCAATCAACTGATGAATAACAAAATATGGTCTATATACACACAGTGGGATTCATTAAGCCAAAAAAGGAATGGCATTTCGTTACATTCTATAACATGAATGAACCTTGAAAACACTCAGTTTAGTGAAATAAGCCAGACATAGAAGGATAAATATTGTAGATTCCACTTACACGAGGTACCTAGAATAGGCAAATTCATAGAGACAGAAAATAGAATAGAGGTTACTAAGGGCTGATGGGAGGGAAAAAGGGGTTGTTACTGTTTGATGGTTACAGAGTTTTTGTTGAGGATGATGAAAGAGTTTTGGTTATAGACAGTGGTGATGGTTACACAACACTGTGACTGTATTTAATGCCACTGAAATGCATATTTATAAATGGTTAAAATAAATATGATTTATGTATATTTTACCACAATAAAAAAAGAGGAAAAAAATTTTTAAAAAGGCTACACTTATTTAAAACAATAAATGAAAATGCAATTAAGATATTTCCCAATAACACTGAGTTTTAAAAAATCAGACTACAAACAATATCATAGTATAATCATATCTCTATTTTTAAAGATAAATAGATATTTTTCTGTGAATACAGAAGAAGATGATAAGAATACAAAATAACCTAATTACTAAGATTTTTAGCAATTCTTATCTCTGGGTGGTCGAATTGTGGGAGAGATTCATTGTTTGCATTTTGTTTCTATTTCCTAAATTATATATAAAGGACATGTTTTACTTTAAAGAAAATAAAAGTTTTTTTTAAATAGAAGAATGTCTCACCTTCTCAAACAATCATGCCGGGGTTTTAAAATCTGTACCTGTGTTTGTTGTCAACCTTCAGATTTTGCCAAATGCAGCAACCCACAAACATTTTTAAAGAGTCTAGTCTCATAAAACAAGGTGTCCCCAGGAAGTTAGTTGAGTAAATATTCCCCAAAATACATGGAATAAACCAAGCAAGAAGATGTCTTTTGGTCCAGGCAACCATGAATCCCACCCAGGAGAGAAATGAAAGGCCACAGAAAGACTAGATGAACCTGGACAGGGCTTGGCTCCTGAAGAGAGAACTCTGATGTTGGGTGGGAGAAGGAATGTCATTGAGATATGTGTTACCATCTTTGGAATTTGAAAGTTCTTAAACACAGAACTTAAACTCAATAAGTGCCAAAATTATGGTTACAGAATAGAATGTAAATGTTATAAACATTGACACAGTAAAAATAGTAGTTGGGAGTCTGGGAGGAGAGAGGAGGTGCCGAAAGCTGTTCAAAGTGCTAATTTCTTCATCTTCATAGCAAGGAGCCACTCAATACTGTCAAAAATGGAAGCATCGAGTTATAAAACACACAAGAGGGTTCCCATCTCCTAATTTTTTTCCTAGTCTTTGCTCATAACCTTAACAAGATCTTTTCAAAACCTAAAAACTCTTGAGGGGAAGAAACATTTATGTAAGTTCAGCAATGCCTAAAAATTCACTTGTTTCTTTTTCTTCTGTTGACGTCATATAAAGCTAAAGTTAAAACGTTGTGCAAAAAGCAACATGTTGGTCTATCCTATCTTATGCGATTATTCCTTTCTCTCTGTCTATATGTACAGTGTCTATGAATAAAAGGATGAACACTTAATGTGATGGAAAAAGTCTGAGAGGTGGAGTTTGTGTGCAAGAATTTTTGTTCTGTTTTCTACTCTTCTCTAATTTTGCAAAAAAGATTTATCAAAAATAAGAAGTATATGTATTCCTGTACGTTTTATTAAGAAAGCAGTTGAGTTGGAGGACTGTTCTTTATTTATTCGTCTGCAAAGGAGTCTGGCTTCCTCAGAATAAGAAACAGAATCATTTTTCAGCTATAATCTTGCCCTTCCCCGCCCCCCGCCAGTGTCCTTTGTTAGAGGTGAGGTAAGAAACATGGTCTGAATCCAAGTTTCAGTGAAATCTAGGACCACAGAAGTAATTTTCGTAACTGTCCTTGTTTAGTTGAAAAGAATGAAATAATTAACTTGGCATAATTTGTACAAAAATCTAGCCAGAGTTCTATCAGGGGAAAAAACAGAGAGGAAAAAAAAAAGAATGAAATCATTGACTAGCAAAGTCATTTTAGCACTCTGTATCCACCATACCCACATATTCCTCATGTCAGTCCATCACACACTCAGGCACAGGCACACACACTACCACCTCTCTCGTATCTCTCTCTCTCGCTCTCTTTTTTTTTTTTTCTTTTGGCTGGGCCCTCATCAGTGAGAGCGCAGAGTCCTAACCACTGGACTGCCAGGGAATTCCCTCTTGTGTCTCTTAAAGTTGCTTATTTATCAATACCTTCTCAAAAAATTGTGTGCCAGATTCCATCATAGACCCCAGAAAAATCCATTTAACTTTCAGACGACCACTGCTCCCTCATCGGCAGGTGTTATTGGGTCAACCTTAAGAATAAGGACTGAACATGGAAATATTAGAATAAGATGATCCACCCTAGCCAGGTAACCATGGTTACTCTGCTGACCAGAATCTCCAGCAGGGAGACACGGGTAGGAATTTGTTAGCCAATGACAAAGAGCATCTGCGTGTACCAATTGTAATAGGGCAACAGAAGGCTGGCACTCAATTCCCAAAGGTATATCCTGAATATGTAGGAATGAGATAACTAGCGGAAAATTTTCAGGAAGAAACCGGCAGTTCTATGCCTATCTTATAACTTACAGAGTTCAAAGTAGTCATGCTTTATATTAGATCTGTTTTCAAGACTCCAAAGATAAAATAGCTCAGAGTCTAAGAAGTGGGGCTGATTATATTAAATTCACATCAGCCAGAAGCACTCTTTCTTCCCTTATTGGTTCGATATTTATTTATACATGGTCTCATTCTGAAGAAGAATTTGCCACTGACTGGGAAAATGTACACAGGACCAGCCAGTCTCTGTCACACGATGCTCTTGAGTAAACCGTCTCCCAGCTTCTCATCCTTCAAGCTCATCTTCATGGTCACAGACAACGCCACAGCAGACAGGGAGCCACACAGACCCAGGAGTCTCCTGGGGCTTTGCTCCAATCTCCTCTTGAGACTCTTGGATCTATGAGAATCAAGGGACCCCCTCCAATCCCAGGACTTGGTGTTTGTCCCTGATCTCTACAGGATTAGTATTCTGACTTTCCTTTTTCCTTCCAGTTTTCAGCATCTTATGATCCTTCAGCCAGAGAGCTCCACCTAACTCTGATTCCACAGAAGCCAGCACCTAACACAGCCTTTTGGCTTCTGTCCCTTTTGAGCCAACTGTTTAGGCCAAAACTGAATATACTGACATCAAAGAGAGACACTTCTAGGCTCAATTGGACCCACCTCCAAAATTCAGTCTCTCTCTCTGTCTTGGACTTTGGCCCTGGACTCAGATTCCTTATCTGCAAAATGGAGATTATTATATCTGCTCTGTCTACACCCAAGTTCTCCATATTGATCAAATCTAATGAAATGATGAATGTAAATGTACTTTAAAACCTTAAAAGATAAAACATATGTAGATGAATATAATAATCCCAAACCTTGGATTTCATTTTAGTTAACTTTAAATGTGTTACACTGTATAGTAGAAAAGAAATTTTTTCTGTTGGAAATAAAGAAAAAACTGAATTTGAATCATTATTCCATCACTAATTTGCTGTGATTTGGGGTAAGTTCCTTGACCTCTCTGAACCTCAATTTCATCATCTGTGGTCTTAATCAGTGCTCTTTTTTTTTTCTTTCTTTCTTTTCTTTTTTTTTTTGGAGGTAACAGAAGCCCTCTTTGACTTGAGGAAAAGGAGATGGGAAATAAGAGAACACCAGGCTTTTTTAATACAGAACCCAAGAACAGGAAGTTCAATCAGGCCTCACGGGCAAAGAACACCAGGAAACACAAAGTCCTCAGGAATCCAGACAGTCTGTCCCTTCACCTCCTTTTGACCCCGTGAGTTATCACATCTGTGTCTCTTTACAGACTGGCTTTCCCAGCATCTCTGTGCATACGGCATAAAATGAAGGCCACCGCGCCAACCAACTTGTATCCAGTGTATCTGTCCCTGGAGCAGAACAGCTGATTGGCCCAACTTGATCCAGGATCCATGCCTGGTCCATTCACCTCAGGTCAGGATAATGGTGTCAAAAGAAAATATGGCCCCTGGGACCTACCAGGATGAGTGAGAAGCATTTTTCAGAGCTGAAGAGCACAGGCTCCATGGACATCAGACATGTGCGCTGAGTGCCGTGCTGCGCCGTGAAATCCCCCCTTCAGAAGTGAATGACTCGCTTCCACAGTGTCTGTGGATGCTGCCCGCAGCCGTCATCCCTCTTTGGGAATTGTCCTTGAAGAAAGGGAGCCACCTTGCTTTGCCCCACATTGCATCCCTTCCTAGAGACAACACACATCCAGTGACCGCTGGCTGAGGCTATAAAGGCCTGGGTCCCTGATCCCACCTCTAGAACTTCCCATGGGCTTGCTGGGGCCCTTGTGGTGCCTACACTGCAGCCCAGCTTCTCCCTCGACCCCGTGCCTGCTTCCTCCCTTCCCCACCCTCCTGCCCCCACTCAGGTGTTAAACTCTAATAAATTTCCCTAGTCAATTTCCCACATGACAGTCTCCATCTCAGAGCCTGCTTCTTGGAGAATCCAACCTGCCACATGTGTGCCTTATGATTGTAACAGAGATGCCATTTTGGGGGCGGTAATGTCTGTCGTGTGATTAACATAGAAGACACTCAATATTAGTTTCTCTTACTTCTCTCAGCTTTCCCAAAGGGTGATTTCACAGCAAACCTGCTACTAAACTCTCCAGGATCAGGGCCCTTTTCTGTTTGACTCTGATTTGAGACCAGAAATGGTGATGATGCCCAGAACCAGCTTTCCTCCATCAGATGGCAAAAGCCAAGTAGAGCATCAGTAGCAGGTCCAAAAATAAGCACTAGGAGATTTTGCCTGTCAACAACCTCGGGCCCTGTTCCTCCTCTGGGACCATCTACACAATCCCACCAGGGCTTGGAACACACAGATCATCACACACACTGCTTTTGGAAGGTTAATCAGCAGCAGTACATCCAGTGCCCGTTCTGGGCCAGACTCACATCTTAGGTGGACAGATGAGGTTTGCTTTTATAAACATATAATCAGCAACACAAGACACTGCAGTGATAGATAAGTGTCCAAGATTGGAACAGACCATGAATAGAGGCATTTAGAAAAGGACAGTATCATGTCTTAGGAGAAAAGGGAAAGTTTGATGGGAAGATACCATCCAGGACTTGAAGAATAGAACAGATTAATGGATTTAGAGCTTTTGATAGTCAGGGAGTTATGGCGAGGCATCCCTGAAGCAGGCAGTGATGCCTGCAAAACAGAACAATATCCAGGCTGCCTGCTGGTTCATCTCCACGTGTCTTGAAGTTCTTGGAAAACAGTATTGGGTTGGGGGTCTCAAAGTTGTTCAGGCTGCAGCCCAGGCCAAAGAATATTTAAGGAATATTGAATGGTGTGTGGTGCTTACTAGTGATATTTAAATAATCTGATGGTGACAAGGAGAGATGCACGAGGTCCCTAGACCACACATGGTTCTTCTCTATGAGGACTGTGCAGCCTGGCACCAGAATTTACGTTCTGCAATCTTAGAACTCCATTAGCATCATTTTCCTCAAGCATCTTAGAAACGAAAAAAATAGAGAAAGTGTAGTTGTCCTCCGGACCCTAGAGAACTCACTGGAAGATCAAAACCAGAGACATCTTGTCCTGAAGACTAGATACATGTTTGGAGCAGTGCAGTGGGGTAGGCGCGGAGCTAAGTGCTTTATAGACAAGACAGAACAGGAGTCATATTTGCAACGACAATGACCTGACGAAGTACATGCAGAATCACTCCCGTTTGCAGGTGGGGAAATCAGGACCCAGGAATGTTAAGGAACTTTCCCATGATCGAAGTATTGAAGTTCAAACCTGCACTGTCCACCAACAGGGCCCGGGCTTATAACCTCTTTTTCTACAGCAACCCTGTTCCCACTTCTAGGTGGGAGTGGTGTGGTCTAAGGCCTGAAATAAGACCAATATTATGCGCTGCCTTGATACCTGATGAAATTCTTGAATAGCATAACTGCAAGTTCCACTCGCCATTATGCTCCCACAGGTAAAGCCCCACAGCCAGAGGACCCTCCCTACCATGGGAAGCAGGCACAGAATGATTTAAGCCAATCACGTCCTTCCAGGGGCACCCCAATCTCTTGATACCACAAAGTCAGCCTCCTACAGCCCCTGGTTGTTCACTCTGCTCCCAGGGACAACTGCTGTGTGGCCTGGAATGGCCCAGTGTTCACCTCCCCAGGGCTGTGAGTATATGTGATTAATCAACTGCTGTCCATCTCATCTGCCCAGTGTCCGGTGTCATGTGTTTAGCCATCCCCCAAATTCTAGGGTAAGAATCCCTCCCTCACCTGTAGGGTCAATAGAAGGTGCTTAAAGCAAGCCAAGGGCTTCCCTGGTGGCGCAGTGGTTGAGAGTCTGCCTGCCGATGCAGGGGACACGGGTTCGTGCCCCGGTCCGGGAAGATCCCACATGCCGCGGAGTGGCTGGGCCCGTGAGCCATGGCCGCTGAGCCTGCGCGTCCGGAGCCTGTGCTCCGCAAAGGAAGAGGCCACAGCAGTGAGAGGCCCGCGTACCGCAAAAAAAAAAAAAGCAAGCCAAGCCAGAAATGAGAGGCAATACCAACTGGGCAGTGGCCAGTGAAATACTGTAAGGAAATTTGGGACAAGAACAAAGGTGAGAACAGAGAAGACCAAATAATGACCATGCATGATTTATAAGTGTGTGTGTGTGTGTGTGTGTGTGTGTGTGTGTGTGTGTGTGTGTGTGTAAGCAGGCACATTACCTCCATCAACTTTGTGAAGCTGGGATAAAGAAAAACATTCAAATGAAGCAGCAATGAGTAATTGATGATCATAACTGTGATTATAAGGCATAATTACAATTAGCTGCACAAGAGTGCTAATCGTGGAAATAATTACACGTCAGCTTTCCTCCTAAAGAAGAGAGAATGTAATTAAGTGGCCCAGAGGAGGCGAAGAAAACACATCTCTGGGTGATAGACGTATGGGTGAAGGGCTGATGTTTGAAGGGGTAAAGCTTTCTCAGTGCTTGAAATGAACCAAGCAATTTCTTCCACCAAAATATAGGAAAGTATGAACAAAGTATGGCTTGAGACTTCTTTTTTTCAAACAAAGCAAACCCAAACTTAAGGTATGAGACAAAAATACAGTGATTAGATGCCAGACAGACTTGAATTCAACTTTTTTAAAATTTTACTAGTTACCAGCTCTGTGAGATTAAACAAGTTCTGTAACCTCACTCCAAGCCTCAGTTTCCTCCGTAGTAAAATAACGATCATACGGGCCTCTCCAAGTTGTTGTAAGGAAATAACGCTTGTGAAACTGGTATGTCAGTGCCTTACACATATTTAGCTCCCAATAAATGTCTGAGATTGTTACATAACAGAGAAAGGAGAAAAGAAGAAGAAAAGACAGGTGTGGGTAAGTCCAACCCTGTCTTACCGAGCTTTTCCACTTTGGTGCCTATCTGAATTAAAGAAATCCTAACACATTTCTTTCCTATACCTCTGGAGCTTCATGTCTTTTTCCTGAAAGTTTCTACTTTTTATTTCCCTGATTTGAAGGTGTGAGATCGGGTATGGGTTTATAACCTGTGTTTCTTGGGGACGTGGTAACAAGTGGCTAAGAGAGGCCAGGTCAGATAGAGCTAGTAGGTTTTTGCCCCCTCAGATGCTGACTGTCAAGTTGCTCCCGTCTCATTCACCCATGCATTCGTTTATTTTCTTTATTTTTTGCAATAAAGGCAATGATATCAGTTGCATGCCAACTCTACGGACAACAGTGGGTAAGATAAACATATATGTGTGTTTATTGTATGTTAATATGAGAATCTTCCTGTGTATGTTTCAGCTGAGCCTTGAAGCTAAGAGATGCCACATTCTTAGGTGAATACATTGTAGACATTTGAAAGGAGGTGGGATAGATCTCTTGCATCAATGTCTCCAATCCTTCACCCCTTCTTGTATCCATCCACTTTGCCTTTCAGTGCTCGGCCACGCTGACTCTGGACTTCTAGACCTGGCTATGTGACTAGGTTTGGTGATTGGGGTATTAGCAAATATCTTGTTCTGTAAACAAGGTTACAGAACTTGTTTAATCTCACAGAGCTGCTAACTAGTAAAACAAAAAAAAAGTTGAATTCAAGTCTGTCTGGCATCTAATCACTGTATTTTTCTGCCTCATACCTTAAGTTTGGGTTTGCTTTGTTTGAAAAAAAGAAGTCTCAAGCCATACTTTGTTCATGACACAAGCATGACACAAGCAGAGGCTTAAAAAGCTAATTGAAACTGCCCACACTCTTGCTCCGCTGTCATTGCCATGGAAACGTGTCCAAGCAAGCCTTCTGGAGGATGAAAGACACATAGGGCAATTGCCCAAACCAAGCCCCAGCCCAGATCCGGAAATGGCCAGTTGACCCCCAGATATATGAGCAAGTTCAGATGAACAGAACCCTAGTCGACCACACAAAGGACACAGGCAATAAACATGCACATTGCTGTCCACCATGGAGGTTTTGAGGTTGTTACACAGAATTCTTGCGATAGCTGATAAATTTTATAATAGTTAGATAACCAAGGGAGGAAAAGTGGAAGAAGAGAGATTTATTAGGAAAATTTCTCTGAAAAAAGTTGTACTCTGTGCCCCACCCCCAAGCCAAGGAATCCGGATTTCAGCAGGACCACTCAGAAAACTGTAGTTTGGGGGATTCAGGCAAGGGATGTGCCGGCTGGCTGTTGACAGGTAAGCTGGAGGAGACGGACTCCAACGATAGCCACCTGCAAGCCCAGAAGTTGTTAGCGCAAAGGATGTACGAGAGTTTTCCTTGTACTACAGTTGGGTTGCTCAACCTTGGTACTATTGACATTTGGGGACGGATCATTCTTTGTTGTGTGGGGCTGTCCTATGCCTTGTACGATGCTTCGTAGCATTCCTGGCCACTATCACCTAGATGCCGATAGTTGTGACAACCAAAAATGTTTCCAGATATTGCCAAATGTACCCTGGAAGACAAAATCACCCCCATTCAGAGACTGTACTAGAGAGAGGCTAGCTGAAGGTATTGCCAAATTCCCAAGGGCTGCAGAAGAAGTAAGTGACCGGCCAGAATACAGGTATCTCGAGCTGCAGTCAGGAGACAGCTGGTGAGAGACCTCCAGCAACTGGGAGGTGAAGCATGTCCAAAGAGCCAACCAGAACACCATAAGACAGAAAGATTCTATTTTAATTATCTGTCAAGCTTAGAGAGCTTGAAGCCACCTCCCTAACAGTGTCCATTAAATAATATTCTGCTCCCCTGGTCACCTCCATCTGGCCTCTCTTCTCTAACCTGGAAGGGTCAGAAATAACAGGGAGTCAGACAGAAAGTGTAGGAAATGTAGGAAAGCAGGAATGTAGGAGAAGGAGATGTAGGAAAAGCTGACCACAGCCCGCTTCATCTGCTATCGGCTTCTCTCTTAGACTTGGCTAGGGCTGGAGGAAGGGGAGAAGTCTTAACTGTGAGTTAGAACTGACTTACAGGTTACTATCAGGCAGTAGGCCTTCTACTTTCTGAAACTAGGCTGTTAGTTATTGAAAAGAATTGTTGGATTTTATACTACCTACAAGTGACCAGAAAAGTCAGCAGATACCTGAGTTGTTATCTAGTGGCAAGAAAACCAGCTGCTGTGAATAGGTTTAAAGGGGCAGTGGTGGCAGGATGCTGCTCTGTGGTTAATTTCCATTCATCTCCATTGTTCAAAGGACCAGATACCCATGCCACTGGGTAGAATTCCTTGTGCCCACAAGATCACGATCCATTCCATTTCTGCCAGCCCCATTAGTCCTGGCATACACCCAGCATTCTCCACTCCCCTGCAAAACAGCCCTCCACACACTGAACGCATATGCAGCAACACCAGACAACACAACCACCCACAAACGCCAAGCACCACAAAGCTGAACGCTGATTGTTTGGGACATTGGCTTGAGTCATGCCAGGCCCCTCAGAACACTAAACAGTGATGCTGGGTATAACCGGACAGTAGTCCTAAAGACTGTCCTTCTTGGGTGGCCGGCTCCCAGTCTGTGCCAGGAGCAGTGACTGCATTTTGAAATCCTCCCCAGCACACGCCTCCCACCCCAACCGGTCTCCTTGAATAGCAGCCTTGTGGCGAGGTCACAGAGCCACAAGTCATCAGTCAGCAAGGCAGGTCCTCTGCCGCCTTGGGCTCCCAGGGGGCGAGCGCCGTGAATCACAGAAGTGTCCTCCCCTAGGAGCCAGGGTGACGAGGTCCTGTAATTTATCTCACATGAAATGAGCTGATTATTTGACTAGGCTGGAGGAAAGCAGTCCATTAATTCTCAGAGATAGCTCTTGGCTGTTAAGGATTTTATTCTGAGCCCCCACCACAGACACCCCGCCTCCGTCCCCTTTCCTGAACCCTCATGGCATGCCGAGGGCTCGACTCACAGCCCCCTGATGGCTTGATGCTAAAACAAGGCCCAAGACCACCCTTCGTCCTGGGAGAATAAAAAGGTCACTTAGGCTTTTAGTGCTTTATCATTAACCCCCTTGTTCTGGCCCTCTCACTACTCCCAGCCAACTCCCACCTTCCAGGAAAAGATCATTTCATTTGACACCAAAAGCACAATCCATGAAAGGAAAAACTGATAAAACTGAACTTCATGAAAATAAAAAATTTTACCCTGGAAAAAAAACTACCTGTGAAGAAAATGACAAGCCGAGCCACAAAGTGGGAGAAAATACACACTACACTACATAGTCAACAACGGACTCAGATATAAAGTAAATAAAGGACTCTCAAAACTCAGCAATAGAAAACAAACGATCCAATTAGAAAACAGGCATCACACACGAATAGACATTTCACTGAAAAGGATATACAGACGCCAAACGAGCACATGAAAGCACAATCAACATTATTAGCCATTAGGGAAATACAAATGAAAACCATAATAATATATCATTAGGCACGTATTAGAACTGTTAAAATGAAAAACAGTGATAACACCTAATGCTGGTGAAGATGCAGAGAAATGGGGTCACTCATACACTGCTGGTGGGGTTGTAACACAGTTCAGCCACCCTGGAAAGCAGTTTGGCGGCTTCTAGAAACTAAGCATGTCCTTACTGTATGACCCAACATGGTACTCCTGTGCGTTTATCCCAGAGAAATGAAAAAACAAAAATTTTTTTTGGCCATACCACACAGCATGTTGGATCTTAGTTCCCCAACCAGGGATCGAACCCATACCCCCTGCATTGGAAGCGTGGAGTCTTAACCACTGGACCACCAGGGAAGTTCCAGAAATGAAAATTTATGTTAAAAAAAACCCTGTACTTGAACGTACATAGAAGCTTTATTTATAATAGTCAAACAAACTGGAAACAACTAAAATGTCCTTCAACAGGTGAATTGTTAAACAAACGGTGGTACATCCTCACCATGGAAAACTACACAGCCATAAAAAGGAATGAACCACTGACACATGTAACAACTTAGATGGATCTCCAGGGCATTCTGCTGAGTTAAAAAAATCAGCCTCGGGGAATTCCCTGGTGGCCCAGTGGTTAGGACTCAGCGCTTTCACTGCCGAGGGCCCGGGTTCAATCCCTGGTCGGGAACTATGATCCCGCAAGCCCTGTAGTGTGGCCAAAAAAAAAAGGGGAAAAAGAAAATCAGGCTCTGAGTCTGTGCTCTAGAGCCCGTGCTCCACAACAAGAGAAGCTACCGTAATGAGAAGCCCGCCCACTGCAACGGAGAGTAGCCCCTGTTCACCACAACTAGAGAAAGCCCACGTGCAGCAACGAAGACCCAAGGCAGCCAAAAATAAATAAATAAATAAAATGTTAAGCGTTCTTTTTCTAAAGATGATTTCCTTTCTAATCACAGCAAAGACCGTTTCAAAGATAATTCCATTTGGATTTGTTTATTATTTTCAAATTATACTTTGGATTCAGTTACAGAACTTCCTTCCCTAGAAATTCATCTTATTCTTTCTCTGTCTTGGAGCATCCTGGTCTCTTGGAGTAAATTATATGGAAAAGGGTCCTGTAAACAGGACGTAAGCATTATTATTATTAATAGTTGCTGCTTCTGTATGCGGTGTCTGAAGGATGAGCAGCTTCATCCTGGAAGGAAACAGAACCCTGTAAGAAAGATTCTCTGTGCTGAGTCACAGAGAAGGAAACTAGAGTTAATATAAATGTAAATTCTGCTTTTTTTACCAAAGAAGAAATAAGTGCTTCTCCCCATTATGACAGGCCCAGCATCAGAAAAGAAGCAAGAATGTTGTATACAAGGGGCTATTAAGATGAGGCTAGCCTGTGAAGAGTTTATCTTCACAGGTCCAAACCCCAGCCCTACCATGTTCCAGCTCTGTGATAGTGGCCATGTGACTTTACATCTCTGGGCCTCTGTCTCATCCTCTTTGAAATAGGAATAAAAATACCCCCTACCCCATATGTTTCTCCTAAGAATTGATGACATATCCTTACAAAGACATAGCCAGGGCTTGGCACATAATACATGCTTTGTAAATGCTGGGACCTAAGCCTCCCACAGCAGAAAAACTAAAAATATTAAGTTGAAGAAGTTGACCACACCCAACTATGAATTCCCTCTTACTGTGGACCCTGCCCAAATCTCCCACTGTGACCTCCCTGGACCCCAAGAGTCACCATGTTCCAGACCTTTCATAGGACCCGATTCCTGCTGATGTAAATGGATGGTAACAGAGAAGCAGAACGTTGAGCAGGTGTGGGCGGTACCCTGTGATGTAGGCCCAGAAGCACAAAAAGGGAAACAGAAAAGACAAGACGGTTTCCATTCAGGCTTTTCCTGGCGCAGCCACGGGACCCAGGGCAGGTCATTCTACCTCCCAGGCTAGTGTCCTCACGGGATATGAGAAATGAGAGGGCAGACCAGCTCAGAGGTCTACAAGCTTTTTCTGTAATGGGCCAAAAGGCAAACACTTTAGGCTTTGGGGGCCTATGTGGTCTCTGTTGTAACTACTCATCTCTGCTGCTATTAGGAGAGCAGCCACAGACAGTACGATGAGTGTGTCTGGGTTCTAATAAATTTTTACTTGCAAAAACAAGTTTGGCCTGCCAGCTATAGTTTGTTGACCCTGATCTAGATCAGTGGTCCCAAATTATTTCCCTACTGGGAAACCCTTTTATTAGCCGTCACCTAATAGATGCCATACTTAGAAATATTGTATCTATCAAATCCACTGCATTTTCTGGATTGAATTATTCTCCAACTGAATTATAAATATACTATATGATATCTATTATATATTTGCACAGTAATAAGCTCTGATTTATATGTATATATGTAAACATATATATAATGCCAACCAGAGTTTTCTAGTTGCAGGCCAGAACCAGTGTTAACACACTAGGTTAATATATTTCTAACCAAAATAGTAAAACCTGACATTCAAGTTGACCTATTTGACCTAAACATGTATAAATATAGGTACAGAAAACCACTCACAAATCTCCTAATAAAAACGTCAAAACAGCCTAGAGGTCTGGGGGTCCCACCGAGTCAGGCCTTTCATGTCACCTTCTTTAATGACAGAGCATTGGTTTGTGGTTGACAGTATGGTTCTGGATTGGTCTCATCTCATTTCTGGGTCTCTTTTTCTGCCTCCTGAAGAGGGTGCAGTTGGATGGTCTCTAGGGCCTTGCTGTCCCTGTCATTTTGTGATTCTAAGACCCTAGTCCTTCAAATGCGTTTGTTAGTTTGGGAGTCAGCTCCCCCAGGTAACAGCGTATTAGAAATACCATCAAAACCCAGATCTCCTTCCTAAGGACACTTCAGGATGATTCCTGAAGCCTATTAGGTATCAACCCTCAGGCTTCAGCCCCTGAGAAGGAACAAGGATGTTTCAGTTAAAGCTGGTTTATATGAATTCTTCCAATGATACCACAAAGCCTGGTCGTGCCCCATCAGGCTTCAAATTCAAAGCATTTTCTGAGCATTCCCCTGAGTGAGCCCAAGTCTCTGAGCACTAGGAAAGTACACTGATTTTTTTTTTTTTTTATGAGGCTGCAGACTCCCTTCTGCCTGAAGGGAGTTCATGGAAACACGTTAACTCAAACACAATAAACAAAAATGCAGTCCTGTGTCTCCCGCTCTGGCATCTCATTCCTACCATCCTGAGATCCCAACATACAACTGTGTTCCACGATCAGAGAAGGATGGGTAGAAAGCCCAAAGGTCAAAAGAGAGGCCAAGTAGGAAAAGCCAACACACTTCTCTGGCAGGGGATAAAGCCTGGTGTGCTGGCAGTCAGGCAGCATAACCCTGTGCATGAGATGCAGTGGAAAATACCACAGGGCTGCATTCTAAATATGACTGACACACACACATTTTGGAAAAATTAAGGTTGTGAGTCAAACCCCACCTCCCCACATGTACCCCACCCCCTAGTCTTCTTACCTACCAACGCTAAGACACTTTGCAAATTCTCTTTCATAGTTGTTCCTCCTAATTTTTATGTTTCTAACAGAGGTCGGGAAACTTCTTCTGTGAGGGCCAGAGAATAAATATGTTAGGCTTTGTGGGATGTATGGCATCTGTCACAACTACTCAGCTCTGCCGTTGTGGCCTGAAAGCAGCCACAGACAACAGGAAACGAATGGGTGTGGCGGAAGTCCAATCAAGCTTTATTTACAAAAACAGGTGGCTTTCTGGGTTTAGCCCACCGGCTATAGTTTGCGGACACCTGCTCTATAATAATACTTAGTGGGTTTTTTCCCCAGCAAAAGCCTATGCAGGAGGTACCTTTATTATCCCCACTTGACAGGCAAGGAATCCAAGGCACCAGAACGGGAAATACTTGCCAGGTCCCACAGGTAGTGAGTGCCTGTGCTGGGCGCACACCGAGGAATCTACCAGCTAGACCCATAACTACAGTCTCAGGACCGTCTCCTCGGGCGACGCCTTGCAGCTGCCTGTTCATCCACCCTGAGGGCTCCCGACCTCTTCGAGGGAGCTGCAGCCACAGCGTGGTATGGCCATTCTTCTGCCTCTGTGCAGAACTGTCCCTAACCTCCCCCCTGCCAGACAAGAAAGAGCTATATATATATCATGCCCTCTAGGTCATCTCTACAGGTGGTCCATTGGCAGGAAGAATAAATTGATGGGTTTTACCTCTGCAGTAGGAACTTCGTGGCTAACACCCTCCCCTTCAGTGACCCAGGTTAGAAAATAACCCAGAAACCAAGAAATCATCACCTGGCCTGGCTTGTGGGCATGGTGCCTGTTCATCCCAAAGTCCTCTCTCTTCCATCTCCAGAATCTATTTAGTTCATTTGACCGTAATCATTTTTCCCCATCATTGACATGACCACTTACGTAAAAGTCTTTTATACCGATTTATCTTGAGAGGATCAGTAACTTGTTCATTCTTACAGGTGCCATTCTGTATAATGCTCTTCTCTGTGGCCAGTTATACCTAGTGCCATGGCTTCCTCTGGAAATCAGTAACTGTCAGCCGCCAGTGGACGGCTGTTGGAAATTTTCCCTCCCAAGCTATCATTTGAAGATGGCTGGCTCGGGGCTGGCTCACAGGGGCTCCTTTTAACTGCTGGGGCCACCTTTGTGAATCTTTTAAAGGCACTGACTGTCTCCCGGCCTCACTCTGATGCATTTCCCCAAGGCCTCAGGTTTCTCTTCTCCGGGCTCCATACATACGTACATCAATACTAGGATTTTTTAATTAGCTCTGTGAAACATAGACCTAAAATCAAACCCCCAAAAAGAAGCTAGGGCTCGTGGAGTAAAGTAACTTGGATGTCTACCTGGATGTATGGACTGAATCCTGATTTCTAGCATGACCACAGTCCGGCAGCCAAGAAGACCGTTTGCCACCAGTACCTGCCTAGGTTTCACAGGTCCTACCAAGCTGCGGTTTGGAAGTTGGCCTTCCCATTCCCAGTTTGCTGATTTCCTCTTGAGTTAAGGGGAACGAGAAGGGGGCTGCCTGACCAAGCTCTGACTGAGTCTAGAGAATCAGACCTTTGGGGATGAATGTGCCAGTGATGGCAGCGCCAGCAATCCCATTAGGGATTTCCAAGGCCCCCTCGAGATTCAGAACCAACATCTCCTGGGTTCTGAGTGCCTACGCCAGGGCTAAACGTATCTGTACAACTCGAGTTCAGCCCAAGACCACAGAGAGCCTTTGCAGCTACCCGCTCTTCAAGGAAGAATCACTTTAAGCTCTGACTCTGCTCACCACCTCAAACAGAGTCCTCCTCTTAGGAAAACACAGAAGTCATCGTTGAAAAAGACTCAGGAAATTGCTCCCCCACACTCCGGAAGCTGCGAAATAATGCAAAAATGTCAAAAAGACATCAATCGAGGTCTTTCAAGGGCAATCTTCATACCACAGATATCACCCAGTTTCTGAACAGCTATCTAATATGAGAGAGACGGCTGTATTGTTAGACTCAGATAGATATAGATAGATAGATTGGTAGATAGATAGATAGACAGATGATAGATAATAGACAGATACATACTACATACATACACAGATGATAGATAATAGATACATACATACATATATAGATGATCAATATGTACATACATACATTATAGATAGATAGATAGAGATAGAGATAGACAGATAGAAAATGGACAGATACATATATATATACATACATAGATGATAGATAGACCCATACAACAGGTATACACAATTTTTGTGAATTATCTGAAGGCAATGTACAAATGTTTTCAGCTCTAACAAAGATGAAAAAACATGACATGAACTCCTAGTTTCTGTGGGGACTGAGAAAAAGCTAAACAGTCCCTTCTCTGGTTCTTTTTTTTTTTTGCGGTACGCAGGCCTCTCACTGCTGTGGCCTCTCCCGTTGCAGAGCACAGGCTCCGGACGCGGCCATGGCTCACGGGCCCAGCCGCTCCGTGGCACGTGGGATCCTCCCGGACCAGGGCACGAACCCGTATCCCCTGCATCGGCAGGAGGACTCCCAACCACTGTGCCACAAGGGAAGCCCCCTTCTCTGGCTCTTAATGAACAATTTTAATAAATTCAATATAACCTGCATCAATTAAGCCCCTTCCATGTACGTGGCTCCATGCTAAGAAATGAATGAGCATAGTGCCTGCCTTAAAAATCTAGCAGAGGGCTTCCCTGGTGACACAGTGGTTAAGAACCCACCTGCCAATGCAGGGGACACTGGTTTGAGCCCTGGTCTGGGATAATTCCACATGCCACAGAGCAACTAAGCCCGTGCACCACAGCTACTGAGCCTGTGCTCTAGAGCCCACAAGCCACAACTACTGAGCTTGTGTGCCACAACTACTGAAGCCCACACACCTAGAGCCCATGCTCCACAACAAGAGAAGCCACCACAACGAGAAGCCCGTGCACAGCAATGAAGAGTAGTCCCCAATTGCTGCAACTAGAGAAAGTCCGAGCACAGCAACAAAGACCCAATGCAGCCAAAAACAAATAATAAATTAATTAATTTTTAAAAAAAATCTAGCAGAGAAGACTCACCAAAGAATAACCATAATATAAAGCAGGCTATAGGGACTTACCTGGCGGTCCAGTGGTTAAGGCTCTGTGCTCCCACTGCAGGGGACCCAGGTTCGATCCCTGGTCAGGGAACTAAGATCCCACATGCCGCATGGTGTGGCCTGAAAAAAAAAAAAAAAAAGCAAGCTATAATGAGTGCTATAATAAAGATACAAAAGTGCAGAAAAAAATAATAGGGTCGTTTGCTCTGTTTTTTCAAGGACCATGAATTTTAAAAATTTACCGAGGCATCCAGTGAGGGCAAGGGCTAATTGACAATCTTCAGAGCTTAGAAACAACAAATGAAATGAAAACAGGATTTCTCATTCCCAAAATAAAACATACTGAATTATGACCACAGACACCTTCTCAGCACTCCTAGAAATGATCTAAACATCTCTTCTTCATTTATGACCTGAAAAACTCTGTAATAGGTCAAAGTCTAGAGAAGAGACTAAAATAAAATCTCATCATCTTTTCACTCATCATTCTTTTATCTCTGTACCTCAGCCTCCCAAGTCGCTAAAGGCTTCATTTCTAGATTTCTGCAACAAGAAAGGCTTTTGCCTATTGACCAACCTGAAATGAGTCAGGATAATAGCCTTCCACAGACACTTGAAGGTGTTTACTTTTCACATCTGTTCACTCCACAAACATGTATTAAGCACCTGCCATGTGCCTTCTATTGTGTCAGACTCTGAGAGCAACAGAAAAACAAGACATGGTCCACAGCCTCGATGAGGCCAGAGCCTAGTGATGGGAGGAAAGGAGGAGGAAACAAATGAGTACAAAGAAGGACATCTGAAGGTGATAGATGCTGTAGTGGTTTATGCCCAGAGGATTATATGAGCATCCAAATACTACTTCTTGGGCACAAGGCTGAAGAAAGAAGGCAGAAAATCAACAAATAGTTTAGAAAAAGTCAAGTAGTCTAGTACTTGAGGTTTGGTTTCCTAAGTAACCTCTTACTTCTAGTCTCCTTCCTAATTCATCTTTCATCCTGCCACTAGCTAATACTCCTAAAGTTCAATTCTAATTGTGTTAATCCCCTGCTCAAAGACTCGCAGTGCTTCTCCTCTTCTTTTTTTTTTTTTTTTGCCGTATGCGGGCCTCTCACTGTTGTGGCCCCTCCCGTTGCGGAGCACAGGCTCCGGACGCGCAGGCTCAGCGGCCATGGCTCACGGGCCTAGCCGCTCCGCGGCATGTGGGATCCTCCCGAACCGGGGCACGAACCCGTGTCCCCTGCATCGGCAGGCGGACTCCCAACCACTGCGCCACCAGGGAAGCCCTCCTCTTGATTATTAAGCGGAGTCCAGACTCCTTAGCATGGCACCAAGCACTCCAAAACCCAGCCTCCGCCTCTGTTCCAGCCTTGCTTATTTATTCAATACATATCTAGTAAGTGTCAGGCACTGTTCCGGACACGAGAGATACTGGGGAAATAAGACCGTCAAGATTTCTAGTTTCATGAAGTGTAAGATAAGCTACGAGGGTATGTCGGGGATTCCCTGGCCGTCCAGTGGTTAGGACTCCGTGGAGCTTCCACTACAGGGGGCACGGGTTCAATCCCTGGTCGGGGAACTAAGATCCCACAAGCCGCATGGCGTGGCCAAAAAACAGACAAATAAAAAAACAAATAAGCTATAAGGATATGTTGTACAACACGAGGGATACAGCAAATGTTTTAAAATAACTATATATGAAGAATAACCTTTAAAAATTGTGAGTCACTATATTGTACACCTATAACTTAAATAATATATATCAACTATATTTCAATCTTTTTAATGTCAAAGAGAAATTTTTTAAAAAGGTTCCTAGTTTCCTAATACAATAGTAGAAGGGAGATCAATTAAGCAAGCAAGCAAAACTTTCAAATGGTGATAAATGCTGTGAAGAAAAAGGAAGCTGAGTGACAGACGAAGACGGCAGGGGAGTTTTGCTAGAGCATCAGAGCAACTGACATTTAAGCTGAGATGTGAATAACAAAGCGCAAGCCATGTGACCCTCTAGGGGGTAAGGGTGTCAAACAGAGGACGCAGCAAAGACAAAGACCTGGCGTAACCATGAAGCAGACCACAGAGGGCAGGTTATCTGATACATGGGGAAGAGCAGTGTAAGAAGAGGGTGGGGAGGGGACATGCATGGACCACTGAGGCCTTGCAGGCAAGGGGAGAAATCTGGATTTTCACTCCATGTCTGATGAGAAGCCATTAGTAGATTTTAAGCAAGGAAGCAAACTAATGTGATAGTCAATTTAAGTGGGTCAGTTACAAGGGATGGCAGTGGGGCAAGGGATGAAGCTGAGAGCCCAGTTGGAAGCTGAGGTCAAGTTCAAGTGAGAGATGATTGTGGCTTGGACCAGGGTGGAAGCAAGAGAGACAGAGAGAGATGAACTGAGTCTTGGTATGTCAGGGATGTAGATCACCTGGGATCTAATGTACTCTGGGATCACACGTGAGGGAGGCAGAGAAAAAAGAAGAGTGAAAGACGTCAGAGGTGACTTCCACGTGCTTAGCTTGAGCAAGCAGGCTGACAGTGGGGCCATTTACAGAGTTGCTGTCGTGTCCTCTTACGTGTCCCTCAAGCCCCCAAACACTAGAGTCAAACTAGATCACATGTCACCTCTTGAGCACACCCTACTCTTTTCTAGTATGTTTCATTGTCCATTTCCTTCATTTCTGCACTTTCAAACCCTAGACATAGTTCAAGATTCAAAGCCAGTGTTCTATTTCCTGCCTTTGTCTGCTGAAATTCTCTCTTCTATTCACAATGCTTTTTGCATTTCAGTTACCGCATGTATCCCATTGCACCTTGGATTTGTATTATTAATATTAGTGTATTAACAGTACATAGTATATTAATATTATTACGTCCAGATATGCCACCTCAACCCATAAACTGTAAGCCCCATCTGCGACCAGCTTTTCTTCATCTTTCTGTCCTCCATGAATCTTTGCATATCCACAGACATTTGTTGAAGGTAGAGACGGTACAGATAATATTGCCTTCTAATCTTTGTTTACTTCTTCAGTCCCAGACTGCCTTATGATAATTCTTAAGGAGATTTGGGGGATTATTCTCTTGCCCGGAGGAGAAAGTCAAGTTTGAATAACTTGCCTAGGTGACACCAACGTGTCAGAATTAGAATTCATATCCTCGGAGTCTTACAATATTATGGGGAGCCACGTGGATTACATCTATTTCCTCTTCAGATCCCTATGAGACTACACAGTACCTTATTTCATCAAGCCTAAAATGCCAATTCTAAGAGCCAATATTATTTTATGGAACACTAAAAAAGAAAAAATGAGGTCAGTTAAACTTTGACACCTGCCCAAACACCATCTGTTACAAGGGCATCCTGATTTCAGAGATGGTAAAGTGTGAGAAAAAAAAAAAAGTGCATCTTAGAACTCTCCATTTTATAAGTGAGGAAACCAAAGCTTAGAGAGAGCAAGCACCAGCCCAACATCAGACACCAGGCAGGTGGCAGAGTTAGGAAGCAAACTCGGGTGTCTTGGCTCCGAGAAATGTAGTCTTTACATGTTAGCGACGCACCCTCGTCTGTGTCTCTTGGGCTTTTCTAAGGAGGCACAATCCCAACAGGTGAACATAAAGAAATAAAGATCCAATGCAGAGCCCAGGCTGAATCTGTGTTCTACGCAGCACAAAGCCCACAACTTCCTGGCCTTTACTGAAATTAGGAAGGGAAATGTCTGGCTGAGCGCCGCCTTTGTTTTTTTTTTTTGCGGTACGCGGGCCTCTCACGGCTGTGGCCCCTCCCGCTGCGGAGCACAGGCTCCGGACGCGCAGGCTCAGCGGCCATGGCTCACGGGCCCAGCCGCTCCGCGGCGTGTGGGATCTTCCCGGACCGGGGCACGAACCCGCGTCTCCAGCATCGGCAGGCGGACTCTCAACCACTGCGCCACCAGGGAAGCCGACCTTTGCCCTCTTTTGCATAGAGCAATAAAGTGTTATAGAAAATGCAGCACGGGTTTTTAATTTTCTCCTTGTCACTGGCTGCTGTAATCACGTAATTAACCAAATGCTAGAGATAGTCATTTATAGCAAATGGGCCAAACAACCGCAGAGGTGAGCTACCCAGGGACCCAAAAGGTTACGATCGGCCTCTCAAAAAGCCACGTGTGGACAGAGCTGCACCATTCCTGGGCTGTTTGGAATCTGACACCCAAAGAAGGCAGCATTAGAGTAAAGCAAGGGCATGGAGTTTGTCCTTCAAGACAAATGAATTGCTATCATCTCAGTGGTTTGGAAAGCCCTGAGGTGATGGGGAGGGTACAGGAACCCGGGGCCAGAGGCCACAGCTCTATCCGTGCTCCTGCACTGCCCTCCATCACTTCACCCAGGATGCGAGCTGTCTGCATAGGCGCCTTTGCTCAGGCCCCTCCTTCTGCCCGAGGTGCCCTTCCTGCCAACTGCATTCCTCTTCCTTCAAGCACTGCCAACCACCTCACCTGTGCCCCGGGGCCCTTCACTGCTACCACTAGTGTAGCATTTGCCACAGCCTATCTTGGAAACAAGTAACAACAGCAACAAGTAACATCTACAGTGTTATTACATATAGTACAATTCAATATATATACACATATATAGAGCTAGTATATATACATATATAAATATGTATTTATATATATTTTATATATTTATATAGAGCTATTATATATACATATATAAATATGTATCTATTTTATATATTTAATATATTTATATATAGCTATTGTATATACAAATACATATATATTTTTTATATATTTATATAAAACTATTATATATACATATATAAATATGTATCTATTTATATATATTTTATATATTTATGTATAGCTATTATATATACATATATATGTTATATATAATTTTACCATATACAGAGTTATCATATATAGTACTACTTTATATATATAATATATATAACTATTATATATAGCTATTATAAATATAGCTATTATATGTACATATATAAATATGTATCTATTTATATATGTTTATTTTTATATATTTTTATATAGCTATTATATATACATATATGTAATATATATAATTTTACCATCTAGAGTTATCATATATAGTACTACTTTATCTATATAAATATATATAGCTATTATATATACATATATATCTATTTATTTTTCTATATAGCTATTTTATACGTATATATAATTTTACACACACACACACGCACCACCAGCATCACCACCAGATTGTGGGCAGAAACTAACAGAACCCTGTTAAGGCCCAGAAAGGGTCTTGCTTGCCCGCTTGCCCTCATAGAGAAGCCCCTCCCGCAGCGAGCATGGCAATTGCAAAGGTGGTGCAAATACCCACTTTCTAAGATCCAGGGATGAGAACCAGACAGGTGATTTGCAGGGGGGTTTTGACCGACACCAGAAAGTCTCCGATCCACCCTCACCGCAAATGAGTTTTGCCTTGGAAGACTGAAATTCTAGCTTGAGTATTAAGCTTCACCTTCTCCACAGAACGCTCCCTTTTAAAAGGCGATTCCCATCGCAAAGGCAGCATCTGATGTAGATTGACACAGTTTATGTCTTTCTCCCCTACAATGTGAAGCCCAGACAAAAGCAAACACTCCTCACCTGAGCAGGAGAGGGTGGGGCAATGGAGAAGGAGGCACTAAATTTATCACCATCATGATCATCATTATTTTCATTTCATGGATGACAAAGAAAGCTTAAGTATTTGGCCCAAAGTCTAAGTGGAGTTGCTAGAATTCAACCTTGGGTCTGTCTGAAGCCAAACCCATGCCTTTCCCTACAATCAAGGATGCAAAATACCTGATTGTTTCCCCTTTTCACCCTGCCCCACCCATCTCACTCCAGGGCTTCAACTGGTCCTTATGCTTTTACCTTTTCCTCTCTTTACAAAGCATGTCAGATACTGGGAAGAGACGGAAGGTTTAACTTCCCACGTGTGCCTGCAGCCCGTTGAGGAAGGGTGGAAGGGGCAGGGGGCAGAGGGACAGAGACGTCTTCCAGGGTACCTGACACGCCCCCTGCCTCAGTGGCCAATCTAGATGACAAAGACGATTTGGATCCTCAGAACCAGAGATAAAAAAGTGTCTAAGATGGGCTTCCCTGGTGGCACAGTGGTTGAGAGTCCGCCTGCCGATTCAGGGGACACGGGTTCGTGCCCCGGTCCGGGAAGACCCCACATGCCGCAGAGCGGCTGGCCCCGTGAGCCATGGCCGCTGAGCCCGCGCGTCCGGAGCCTGTGCTCCGCAACGGGAGGGGCCGCAACAGTGAGAGGCCCACGTACAGCAAAAAAAAAAAAAAGTATCTAAGAGGCATCCGGTAATCTTTCTGAAGTTTCTTAACCCCGTGTACGGGAGAAAAAATATCTTTTTCCTCCACCCTTCTAAGTTCTCACCTGAGACCCCTAAAACCAAAGACAGATTAGCACCAGAAAAGCATACGAATGTATTTAACACAAGCTTTATGTGATACAGGAGCCTTCATAGGAAATAAAGACCCCAGAAACGGCCTTCTGTGCCAGGCTTGAGGAGAAGAGGAGGGTCATGGAAAAGCGTGACAGGACGAAGAGCTAAGACTAATAAACTGGAAGAAACTGAGCAAGCGCTGTTGGTTCACATGCTGTCCACATCCCTCCATCTTCAGAGACAAGCGGTTCCTCCTCCTCCGGGTAGAGGGAGGACATCTCTTATGTGTGGGTCTTATGAATTGCTTCAGGGGAGGGTCAGAAAATCCTTCCTGCTCCTGCTGTTTCTCAAATTCCTTCAGCTTGAAATATTCAATAAGCCAAGGGGCTGCATTTTGGGGGGTACGTTTATTAAACCCGGTCACCGGCAACCCCTTCTGATAAACATACACTCTCACAGCCCCCCTGGAGAGGAAACACAGGGCCGCCCTGCTGAGTAGCCCCACCAGCCAAGAAGTTTTAGTGGAACCAGAAAAACGGGTATAGATTCTGTCTTCCAAACAGAAATTATAATCCAATATTAAAGCCTCCTCATTCCCTGCCCCACGGCCTTAGCAATACAGATGCCCTGAGCTGAAGACATTACCTCTCATGATGACACAATCCAGCTCCATGTATTGTGGGGATAATACAAATCAGGAAAATTCAAGAATGCATGACTTTGCGCTGGTCAGAATGGCCATCACTAAAAAGTCTACAAATAACAAATGCTGGAGAGGGTGTAGGGGAAAGGGAACCCTCCTACACTGTTAGCTGGGAAGGTAAGTTCATGCACCCACTGTGGAAAACGGTATGGAGGTTCCTCAGAAAAGTAAAAATAGAATTACTGTACGATCCAGCAATCCCTCTCCTGGGCATATATCCAGACAAAACTATAATTCAAATAGATACAGGCACCCTTATGTTCATAGCAGCACTATTCACAATAGCCAAGACGTGGAAACAACCTATATGTCCAGTGACAGATGAATGGATAAAGGAGATGTGGTATATATGTACAATGGAATATTAGCCATCGGAAAGAACAAAATAATGCCATTTGCAGCAACATGGATGCAACTAGAGATTATCATCCTAAGTGAAGTAAGTCAGAAAAAGACAAATACTATATATCACCTATATGTGGAATCTAACATATGACACAAATGAACCTATCTATGAAACAGAAATAGAATCAGGGACATAGAGAACAGACTGGTGGTTGCCAAGGGGGAGAGAGATAGGAGAGGGTTGGATTGGGAGTTTGGGGTTAGCAGATGCCAACTGGTATATATGGAATGGATAAACAACAAGGTCCTACTGTATAGCACAGGGAACTATATTCGATATCCTATGATAAACCATAATGGAAAAGAATATGGAAAAGAATTTATATATATGTATAACTGAGTAATTTTTCTATAATTAACACAACATTGTAATTCAACTATACTTCAATGAAAAATAAATTTAAAAAAATAAAGTTTATCATTCTTAAAATAAAATAAAATAAAATAAAATTTGGAAGAATATAAAAAAGAATGTGTGACTTTGAAGGTCTACACATGAGAAAGTCTGGGAAGAGCTGATTGAGGCAGTGGTTCTCGAAGTGTGGTCCCCAGACCAGCAGTATCAGCATCACCTGGGAACTTGTTAGAAACTCATGTTCTTGGATCCCACCCAGTTCTACTGAATCAGAAACTCAGGGATGGGGCCCAGCTATCTGTATTTTAAAAAGCCCTCTGGGTCATTTTGATGTCCACCACAATTTGAGGACCACTTGTGTTGTAGACTGAAGAAAGGAGAGGGGTGGCAAACGCAGTCATTTCTGAAGAGCTCTTTCCTCCAGCTGAGACTCCAGCAATAATCCAGGCAAGGAGAGAGAGAGTCATGCAGCTTGGGAGTATCGGCCTGACAAAGGCTAACTTGCCCTCATTCATAGTTCCCTTTCTTACGGCAGGCTGAGCCCTAGTCCAGAGTCCCGGGTGACACACTGTCTTTTCTTTTCTTTTTTTTCTTTTTTGGGCATCCCCGTTATGGCATGCGGGATCTTAGTTCCCTGACCAGGGATCGAACCCATGCCCCCTGCACTGGGAGCATGGAGTCTTAACCACTGGACCGCTAGGGAAGTCCCAGAGGCCCGGGTGAAATAGAACACAGTAAATTCAAAGGTTGCCTTTGACTACCTTGGATTTTAATTTCCCAGGCATGTCCTTCAGGCCAGCTTCACCTAGAACAAGCTCAGAGTCTCCCTAAAAAGAGAGAAAAGAAAGTGATTGCTGGCTCCCTCCCCCACCCCCTTGCCTTGAAATTGTTTTCTTCCATCCTAGCCTGCTGGCTTTAATTAGGAGGAGTGAAGGCAGCATGCAGACTGGAGACAGCAGGCAGTCTCAGCACAGAAATGTGTTCAATAAACAGGTTTGGATAATCAGAGGTCACCACATCTCTGTGTCTGCGTCCTTGTCGTCCCCCCCGCCCCCCCACCTTCCTTCCTGGCTTCTCCCTCCCCATCTTGTTTGTCTTACCATTTACACCTCATTAGTTATAAGGAAGCCACCAGCTCAGAGTCCTGTTGCTATGGGCTTGGGAGATGGTCTGTCTTCCAGAGAGGCTGAGGGCCAGGAGGCAGGAAGTCAGGATAAATGAACTCATACTGCATGTTCACAATCGGCTATAATTAAGGCATCTTATAAATACATATGATACAAATGCATTACAATGACAAAATCAGCCACATTTGAGTGCCTTTATACTCTGGACAATAGAGGGTACTTTTTTGGACCCAAGAGGTATCTGCTGTATTGAAAAGAGCATTAAGTGCATATTACTAAGTGAAAGAAGCCACCTGAAAAGGCTACATGCCTTGCGATTCCAACTCTATGACATTCTGAGAAAGGTAAAACTAAGGAGACAGTAACAAGACCTGCGGTTTTTAGAGGCAGGAGAGAGAGAGAGAGATAAACAGATAGAGCACAGAGGATTTTTAGGGCAGCGAATTTGGTATGATTTTATGATGGATACATGTCATTCATACATTTGTCCAAACCCATGAAACGTACAACACCAAGAGTGAACCCTAGTGTCTGTCAACTAAGACTTTGAGTGATGGTGAAGTATCCGTGTAAGTTCATTGATTGTAACAAATGTACCGCGGTGGTCGGGGGCTATTGTACCTGTGTGGGAACAGGGAAGGTATGGGAACTTTCTGTATTTTCTGCTCCATTTTGCTATGAACCTAAAACTGCTCATAAAAAATAAAGTTTAGGGACTTCCCTGGCAGTCCAGTGGTTAAGACTACACGCTTCCACTGCAGGGGCACGGGTTTGATCCCTGGTTGGGGAACTAAGATCCCACATGCTGCACGGCGTGGCCTAAAAAATAAAAAAAAAATTTTAATAAATAAAATTTATTCATAAAACAAAAAAGTATTAAACTTGGACTCAAAATATATGGAGTCTAATTCTATCATGGTCTTGGCCGCAGTCTGGCTATGCCAACTTGGACAAGTTACTCGGCTTCTCTGGGCCTCAGTGGCATCATCTACAAAAATGAGAATGATAATATCCTCCAGATAGAAATGTTGCAAAGGTTAAAATGAAGTAATAAGTGTAGACATACAGTCAATGTTTGTCTAGCTAAGAATAATAGGAGAATTATATGAGGAATTTGGGGCAGAGTCTGGGACTAGAATTCCAGACTGCCGTACTGAAAGAGGCAGGGCCAGCCCAGACAGCACCACCTATATTATTACCTGATTTGAGATATAAGTTTTTTTCTCCACCATTGAAAGCTATCTGCCCCACTGCCCTGCTGGAAACTTGAAAAGCAAACAGTAGCTATTCCTGGGAGTAGCATATTTGGTTTTTAGGACCAAAATACAGTAAGTCCCCTACATACGAATGAGTTTCATTCTGAGAATGCATTTGTACGTCCAGTTTCTTCATTAAGTCCAGCAAAGTTAGCCTAGATACCCAACTAACACAATCGGCTATATAGTACTGCACTGTAATAGGTTTATAATAATTTTCACATAAATTATACATAAAAAACAAACACAAAAAATTTAAAAACATTTTTATCTTACGGTACAGTACCTTGAAAAGTACAGTAGTACAGTACAACTGCTGGCACACAGGGGCTGGCATCAAGTGAACAGGCAAGAAGAGTTACTGATGGGAGGAGGGAGAGCAGGTGGGAGAAGGTAGAGCTGAAGGATCGTCAGCAACAGGAGATGGAGGGCAAGCTGCCATTTCCCTCACGCCTGACGCTGATGGAGCGCATGTTCACATCTTTGAAAGTTCAAAACTTGAAGGATTGTATGTAGGGGACTTAACTATATATTATACTGTAAACACCTCAAAGGGCAAAACAATGAATGACAGCATCGCAGCAGGGATGATTAACATTATCTACCTGAAAGCAAAGTCCCCAAAGAACAGAACACAGAATGTATACGTTTTTATAAAGGGGGTGGACAGAAAATCTAAAAATATCTAGAAGCTCAAGGCATTGCCTGGGAAGGTAGATAAGTTGACAAGGTCAGAATGAGTAGTCAGAGGAGAATTTTTAAGGCGAGGGCACAAAACTCAGAGAGGAAATCAATCAAAAAGCAAGCAACCCACATCCTGAGCACCTATACTGTGCAAGCCATTGTTCTACGTATTGGGAATACGTCACTGATGGACACAGCAATTCATGGAACTTACATCCTGGTGAACGTAAGGAACAGACCAAAAAACGGGTAAATAAGTAAACATAACTAAGCTGATATCGTATATTAAAAGGTAATATATTCTATAGAAAAAAAGAAAAGGTAAAGAATGATTGGGGGAATAAAGAGTGGGAGATTCCATTTTAAATAGGATGATCAAGGAAATGATCATTGAAAAGATGAGTAAAGCGTTGAAGGAGGGGAGGGAGTTAGCCACACAGATCTCAATGGAGAAGAGCTTTCCAGGCAAAGGGGACATCTAGAGCAAAAGCCCAGGTGGGAGCTTTCTGGGCTGTTCCAGGGATAATGAAACCAGTACAGTTGGAGCTGGGTCAATAAGGAAGAGACTAGAGGACAAGAGGTGAAACAGCTGAAGGGGCTGAATCCTGCAGGGCCTCGCAGGCCACTGTAAGGAATTTGGTTTCACTCTGTAGTAGGGAGCTATGACGAGGTTGTGAGCCAAAGTGGCCCGATCTGGATTATGACCAGATGGACCACATTGACTATTGTGCGAAGAACAGACTGAGGCCTATAGAGACAAAGGTAGAAGACGTGAGCTTCTGGGAGACCCTTAGATTGAACTCCACAGGCAAGCACTGACAGTGGTTGAGCCAGGATGACAGCCGTGGAGGCATGAAGAGGTTTAGCTCCTGTCCAGATGCTGAGGGTGGGACCACCAAGCTCACCAGAAGGAGTGATGTACAAGGTCTTGGACCTGAGCTACTGGAAGGATGAAGTGGCTGTCAACTTGTCAACTGAGACAGGGAAGACTGCCGCTGAGCAGGTGTGGGTGGAAAATCAGGAGTTTGGGATGAAGTGGCAAGAGGAGGTGTGGGCTCAGAGGGGATGCAGCAAACACAGACCCCACACCTCCCACATCTCCCTGTAGCTTGGCCTGGACGTAAGATGCAGCACATGATTTATCGATGCCATTGGCCTTCAGCAGGAATCGTCCTGAAGTATATTTTAAGCCCTCAGTTTCCCCCATGCAATGGAACAAACAAATCTAAAGAAACAAAGATCGAAAGAAGCATGAGTGTATTTGGTTCCCCCTATATGAATGTCTCCCCCTGCTCACGCCCACTGCCTCTGCCACCTCTCCAAGAGTGTTGTCGAACCCAAGTTCATGTGCCTGACGCACAGTGAGGCCAAACAAGCTGAAACATCAGAGTCTGGAGGAGAGAAAGGTTTATTGCAGGGCCAAGCAAGGAGAATGGGCAGCTTGTGCTCAAAAAGCCCAAACTCTCAGATGGTTTTGGGGGAAGAGTTTTTAATCGGCAAAATTTGAGGGGAGGTCTGCAAGGTATGTGACCATCCTCTGATTGGTTGGTGGTGAGGTGAGAGGGTGGCGTTCCAGGCATCAGCCTTCCGATTCCAACCAGTCTGGGTTCACGTGCTTGTGCTCAGCCTGAAGTGACCATCCCCTACCTGGGTGGGGGCCTTCGTTCCTGTAGAAGAACTCAGAGATGTGTATGAGATCGTCACGTACATCACCCAAGGAGGAACCAGGACCCTAGCCCATCATTGCACTATTGTTACTTTCTGCATCCCCTCACTTCCCTAATTAGGATCTGTTTGAATCTGCCCCTTGGAAGTCAGGGAAAGTCTAGGAGGCTGAAAGTCTTTTTCCTACAAACAAGAAATGGGGGGCATGGAAAGCCTTTTATACCTGGTAAGGCCCACAAGGTCCCGCTCGATTTCAAGAGGACAGCCAAGTGTCCTCGGAGCCACATTCAATTAGATTGTGAGTCATCACATCCATCCCCCTAGACAGCAGGGCTAGTTATCTCCTAAGGTATCCTCTGGTACCCACCATGCCCACTCACTCACCCCCTCAAAACATGTTCACGGAAGGGGATCTAATAAATCAACTCACAGTAGGGGGTAAATGAGTAAAAGAAGAAACAAATGAAAACACTCCTCCCCTAGGGATACTGGAGCTTTAAAGTAGCCAACACCCTAAACCAAGGGACAAAGTAATGAAATATCTGGCCACAGACTAAGGGAATGTAAGGGTCAGTGACCTTGGACTCACACTCCTCTGTGGCCGCCTCCTGAGAAAATAGTAGGGCTGCCCATACAACTCAAGGTGGTTTCCTTGACTGTTCCAGAAGGAGGATGTGGAGTCCCCTGGGGGTAAACACATTTCCTGCTTGCCTGCACTGTATCCTTTTTCTGCAGAGCACCTGTCCCACACATAAACAGCCGGAATGCTAGGCCTGCATGCAGGGACTCTTCTGTGACTCTGCTCCAATAAATACCTAGCTCACGATGGTCTCGTTCCTTTTGCCCCTTGGCTGTGAGACCCCAGAAGATACCACGTGTGTGCACGTGCCTGCATGCATGTGTGTGTTGTCTGCACAATGACCTTCAGAGTTCTTCAACTGTCTGGACACCCCAGGGTCAGCTAAGCAACAGCAAGGCTGGTAAAACAAGAAGGGAGCCCTCGGGACTTCCCTGAAAGTCCAGTGGTTAAGACTCCATGCTTCCACTGCAGTGGGCGCAGGTCCCCGTTTGGGGAACCAAGATCCGCATGCTGTGTGGTGTGGCCATAAAATAAAATTAGAAAAAAAAAAAAAAAAGAAGGGAGCCCTCTGGCTCTGAGCTAGCAGGAGCTTCCCCCCACACCCTGGGGGTCTCTCAGGTACCAGTCACTCACTCAGCAGGAGGCTGACAGCCACCACCAGCAACAATCACAGCTCCTCCATGTTTTTCCAGGCTGTAATGTTCAATCAATCCATCAGGTGTGCCGCCCACAGAAACTGGGCCTGCCAGCTCACTTCAGGGGTTTGAGGGAAGCAATCCCCATGTCAGCTCCTTCTCTGGGCAGTTTTATTTGAGTCCAGTCCACTTTGTGAAGCCATTACACATCAATCCTCCAGGGGTCTTTCCTCCCTCGATGGCTTTGGGCTGCACTTGGCTAATCAGTAACTCCCAGGCAAGCCACATATATTCTGAAATGCACCCACACAGAAATAGTCTTCCCCGGGGAGCAGGGAGCATCCTCCCCCAGACACTTGGAAAGATGCATACCCCCTGGGGCACAGGACCACTGGCAGTACCACCGCCTCGCTGACCAGGTCACGTGGTGCCTGAAGAAATGACATGTCAGAGGAAAAGAGAACATCCATCAACAATGTCCCCTCTTGACCTAATCAAACTTACAAGCTTTTGCACAGCAAAGGAAACCATAAACAAAATGAAAAGACAACCTAGAGAATGAGAGAAAATATTTGCAAATGATGCAGCAGACGAGGGCTTCATCTCCAAAATATACAAACAGCTCATACAACAACAAAAAAACAAACAACCCAATCGAAAAATGGGCAGAAGACCTTAATAGACATTTCTCCAAAGAAGACATACAGATGGCCAGTAGGCACATGAAAAATGCTCAACATCACTAATTATTAGAGAAATGCAAATCAAAGCTACAATGAGGTATCACCTCACACCAGTCAGAATGGCCATCATCAAAAAGTCTACAAATAAATGCTAGAGAGGGTGTAGGGAAAAGGGAACCCACCTACACTGCTGGTGGGAATGTAAGTTGGTGCAGGGAGAGGGATGGATTGGGTGTTTAAGGTTGGTAGATGCAAACTATTACATTTAGAATGGATAAACAAGAAGGTCCTACTGTAGAGCACAGGGAACGATATTCAATATCCTGTAATAAACCATAATGGCAAAGAATATAAAAAAAGAATGTCTCTATGTGTATAAGTGAGTCACTTTGCTGTACAGCAGAGACTGACACAACATTATAAATCAACTACACTTCAGTGAAAAAAAATTGAAAAAAAAACAAACAATGCAAGCAGGCAGGCCACAGTAGATGAAAGGACAATGGTTTTGTTCATTTGCATTTTGTTTTCAATAAAAAAGAAACAACTGGTAAACCATAATAGTCCAGTGTCCTGGGCTATTTCAGGCTGTGCTGCTATCCATATTAGGTGACTTTATTTTAGACGTTTTTTAATGTCTTTTTAGAGGTAACTGATCTTGAATCTTATGTTTTCTCCTTCCAAGCCCACTTTAATTTCTTATTCACACTCGCCTGACTGTCCATTCCACCTACCCAATACATATGCACTTTAAACAAATTCAGCATCCTTCTAGAAGAGACCAGAAAGGCCAGACCTTGTGAAATCCTCTTGGTTAATTCCACTGAGGCACTGGGGGTGTATAATAAAACTTAGCAATCAATAAAAAGAGGGAAATCCAGGAAAGAAAGTGCATACAGAGACAGATGACAGACGCAAAGACACGTCTATGGAAACTCCACACAAATAGGCTGTATGCCCACACCTATGCCTCAAAATAAAAAACCCCATTGCCTCACTCCAAGCAATGAGCTCCATCCCGTGCCGGAAAGCAGGGAAGTGGCATATGCTCAGGAGTCCAGCGTCCATATTTAATTTATTAACAGGTAAGACAGCAGAGGCATCACTTTGAACTGGAGACATCAATATGATTTAAACGGCTGCCACTTAATGTGGTGAAGAGGAATCAACTGTGCCCTGAAAACAGAAGACAAGGAGGGGCATCATCCTGTCGGTTTCCTGGGAAATAACGAGCCCTATTAATAGTTGTTAACATGAATCAACGGATCACTCCTCTGTCAGCGGCTGTCAGGCTGGGCCCCCGAGTCAATCAGTAAAGAGAAAGAAAGCTGACGATTCAGGGCAAGACTCAGCAAGGGAAGGTGCCAGGTCATTGGCCCCTGTTCCAACCTGAGCCAGCTACCGCCTACAAGGAAGGAGAGGAGGACTCAGCATAGCAACAAGGCCCCAAGGAGATGCACACCAGTTAGAGACATAAAGGTCAACCAGAAACCCCCCTACAGGGCCTCAGAGCCAAGGAGAAGCCATAAAGGGCAGGGCTCCTGGCCCCCTAAAGACCAAGAATTTAGATCTGCTAATATCATGCTAATAAAAGGGTTTGTGAGGCCGGGTCTAACCTGCTAGGAAGACTACCAGGTTTTGTTTGGGGTACAGCTTGAGTTCTGATGGTGTGGCCCTCCACCGTGTATATGACTGTACAGGTGTGTTTTTCCTCTCCATTTCTACCAGTTTAAAATATACTCGCACAAAACATTTTGCAACATCCATGTCAAAGGACAAATAGCCTTAATAATTAAAGAGCTGCTAAGCTTCTGCAAATCACAAAACATTAGCATTAATAATAACTAATATTTATGAAAACCTTACTACATGCCAGGCATAGCCTAAAAGCTTTAAATTATCTCCCTTAAATCTCTCAGATACTTTAGGAGGTAAATAATGTTATACCCATTTGGCAGATGGAAAAACTGAGGCTTAGATGATTTGAGTAACTTGCTCAAGCTCTCACAACTAGCAGATGATGAAACAATGATTCAGACCAGGTCTGTCTGTTGAAAGTCTGTACTTTCACACTATGTCACATCAATTTTTCACAGGCGGCCCACAAAGAAAGAAATATGTGACCAAAAAACATTTTTAAAACATTTCATTGTGATAGTAACCAAAAAGTCTAAACCAAAAGAATAATGATGAATGTATTTATTTGCTTATCAGGTAAACGAAGATTAAGATTAACAAAGCCTAGTGAAAATGACTCTATGGAAACACTAACTCACTTATGCAGTGTTGGTGAGCATGCCAATTACAAAATCATCCTGGAAGGTAGCTTTTTCAAAATATATAAAAATGTAATTTATGCATGCTCTTTGAAAATCTCCACTCCCAGGAATTACCTTTATGGGATATTTAAATGAGTAAGATAAGATTAAAAGACATTAATCACAGTATTGTTTTTAAGAGCAAAATATTGTAAACACATAAATGTCCATTTATAAGAATTGCTTAAATAAATTATGAAACATCCATCCAATAGAATAGTATTCAGTCACCTAAAATAATGGTGTTGATCTATATTTACTGACACCAAGATATCAATGAAAAATTGTCCAGTCAATAAAGCAATTACAGGGAACTCCCTGGTGGCGCAATGGTTAAGAATCCATCCGCCAATGCAGGGGACACGGGTTCAAGCCCTGGTCTGGGAAGATCCCACATGATGCAGAGCAACTAAGCCCGTGCGCCACAACTACTGAGCCTGCGCTCTAGAGCCCGTGAGCCTCAACTACTCAGCCCGCGTGCTGTAACTACTGAAGCCCAAGCACCTACAGCCTGCACTTTGCAACAAGAGAAGCCACCACAGTGAGAAGCCTGCACACTGCAATGAAGAGTAGTCCCCACTCGCTGCAACTAAAGAAAGCCTGCAGACAGCAACAAAGACCAAACGCAGCCAAAAATGAAATTTAATTAATTAAAATTCAAAAAAAAAAAAGAAAGCCATTACAGAAACATATATAAAAATATAAATATCATACACACATGCAAAGCAACTTTTCTGGAAAGATGTTTGTGAAGATGGTGTTAGCGATGACTTTTAGGTTATGCAATTTCTGGGAGCTTTTACTTTCTTTTGTGTATTTTCATGTACTGTTTGACTCTCTTTAAAGAAGACCTATTGTTTTTTCAACAAAAGAAAAAGCACATCTTCTGTTTTCTAATTTAACTTAGTGTAGGATAGTGCTGGACCTGGAAACATTTTTAACCTGAAACATCATATAATGGAGAGAACATGGGCTTTGGAATATGACCTCAGGTGCAATCTTCGCTTTTACTAGATTTGTGACTATATTCACTTTCTACTGCTACCATAACAAATTATCACAAACTAAGCAGTTTAAACAACACAAATTTAGGGACTTCCCTGGCAGTCCAGTGGTTAAGACTCTGCGCTTCCACTGCAGGGGACATGGGTTTAATCCCTGGTCGGGGAACTGAGATCCCACATGCCCTGCGGCCAAAAAAACAATACAAAAACTTTATTATCTTACAATTCTTAAGCTCTTAAGAACTTAAGTTCTTAAGTCACACCTACAGACTCAGGTGTGGGCAAGGCTGTGTTTCTTTCCAGAAGTTCTAGGGGAGGGTCCGTTACCTTGTTCATCCAGTTGTTGGCAGAGTTCTGTTCTATGTGGCTGTAGGATCAAGATCCCTGTTTTCTTGTTGGCTGTAGCTAAGGGCTGTTCACGGCTTCTAGAGGTTTCTAACGGCTGCCATATTCCTGCAAAGCCAGCAATATGGAGTCAAGTCCTCACTCACCTCTGACCCACCTACTGCTTCTCTCTTCCACTTTTAAGGATTCATGTGATTAGACTGGACCCACTCAAATTATCCAGAATCATTCTCCCTTTAAGTCCATCTGCAATTTGCCTTGTGCCATGTAAAGTAACATATTCACTACTTCCAGGGATTAGGGCGTGGACACCTTTGTAGAGCGATTATTATTATATGTTGGAGAATGACTTTGGCAAATCACCTGAGTAACGATCCTCAACTCTAAAAGGCAGGATGCTTTACTGAATTACTACTCTTTTGTTTTATTTTGTTATTGCTGCATTTTGACCTTCCCATTCTAAGAAGGTATCTAGGCCTCCCTCAACTCAGTGGGCTTTATGATGACTGAAGACAGCTTTTCTCTTGGCTTTTGTTTTCAAAAAGCCTAACCTGGCAGGATGCCTAAGAGAATGCAGTACATAAGAGGGGATGGCTGAATAGTTTCACAGGGAAGTGAAAACCATGAGTACCTTTATGCCCAGTCTTGACAAGGATGCCTTTAAAAAAACATGTGGACTTGGCAATGAGCAAATGAGCTGTGATCAGCATGGACAGGAAACCAAAAGGCTTTCTCCAAAGCTTCTGTTTGAGGTAAGAGCCTTAAGACCTTTGCATGGCCCCAAGGGAGAGGGTGATAAAATAATTCCAATAATGACAGATTGAATTTCCTGCCACTCCAATGGATACATGAAGTTAGACTGATTCCATTAAGATAAGATAATATGACTTTTTTTTTTTAATTTTTATTTTATATTGGAATAGAGCTGATTTAATAATATGACTTCTTCAACACCCCTGTCTATGACATAACAAAGGCGTCTCTCTGCTACCGGGGTAAAGTGATAACTACCCTGTGGGAATTTGGGCAGGATGCATATATGTAAAGCACCTGGCACATAATAAAGGGATTCCTAAAAATTGATACTGTTATATGAAGATGTGACAAGGAAGATGAGCCAGACACATGCAAACATTATCCTCTAAAGAACTAAAAATAAATAAATACATGCACCTTTGGTATTTTGAGACACACTCAAAAGTCTGGTAAAAGACTTATCACACGGTGTTCAGTATAAAATACTCTTAAAACGTTGATGAAGAGAGAGGAATTACCCTGTGCAGAAATTCTGGAGCCTTCTACATCACTTTCTTCTTTCTCTTCCCCTCTATTCAATTGGCCACTACCTAGAAATACCTGTGGCGCCTCTCTCTGCCTCTCACCCCCATGGTCAATGCTGTGGCTCCAGCCCTCATCTTCTCTCTCCAAGACTGTGGATGACAAGACCCTCCCGATGGGTCTCCTTGCCTCCTACCTCAGCCTCCTCTAATCCACCCTTCCCTTTCCCGTTTAAAATTCTTCCATGACTTCCCTTTGGCTTACAATCTTGCCCAATACTCCATTACTCCAAGATTCTCATTCTCACCTCCCTCTCTGACCTTGCACGGCTGGTACTACTTCCTGGGATCACCCCTCTCCCCATGTCTCCCTACTCATACTTAAGAGACAAATTAAATATTAACTCCTCTGTTAGACGCCCCCAGTTCCCCCACACGGTCAGTTCCATCTTCCTCATTCTTGTCACAGTATAGTATACAGTGCCCTTTCCACGCTGTTTTATTGCTCTGTTTATATGTATTTCCCCCAACAGACCAGGAACTTCTTGAGTGCAGGCACTGTGTCTTGTTCAACTTTGCATCTTGAGCGCCAACCCACTGTCTATCATACAAGAGGTGCTCTCAAGCATTTCATTCAATAAAAACCAGGGAAGGTGCAGTGAAGTTGTGAGGCTCTTGGTAGCTGTGAAGAAATGGAAAGGCCAAATGATGTCCAGCAATGGTTCATTATTCCACACAGACTCCTCAGGGGACAAAAACCCTTTTCATCTTCATCATTCCCTCATCTGCCAAAACAGTGAAAGGGCACTTCTGAAAAAGAAATGGCAGTGGGCAACTCAGAATGAGGAGCTAGTGAGCAGTCAGAATTCAACTCAACAAGCATTTCTTGAGCACCTGTGCCCTGCCAAATCATTCTAGGGACTGGGGATATGCCGTTCCCGTCTTCAGATGCCTCACCGTCTCCCACAGGATTCAGGCACATAAACCACGCAAGATGGCACGTGGCGTGGAGTGGGCAATAGAGACATGTTTAATAGATGTTTAAAAGGCAGTGAAGGTACCACTTCACACCCATTAGGACGCTTATTATCAAAAACAACTGTTAGTGAGAGAAATAGGAACTCTTGGGCATCACGAGTGGGAATATAAAATTGTGCAGCCATTATGGAAAACTGGTGGTTCCTCAAAAAGTTAAACAGAGATTTATCACATGATCCAGCAATTCCACTTCTAGGATCCAGCAATTCCACTTTCAAAAAATTAAAAGTTGGGACTCCAACACTTAAACACCCATGTTCACAGCATTATATATAAAAGGCAAAAGATAGAAACAACCCAAGTCTCCATCAACAGATAAGTAAATAAACAAAATGTGATGCACAGACACACACACACACACACACACACAGAGGTATATTTTACAGTCTTCGAAAGAAAGGAAATTCTGATACATGCTATAACATGAAAGAACCTTGAGGGGTTTCCCTGGTGGCGCAGTGGTTGAGAGTCCGCCTGCCGATGCAGGGGACACGGGTTCGTGCTCCGGTCCGGGAAGATCCCACATGCCGCGGAGCGGCTGGGCCCGTGAGCCATGGCAGCTGAGCCTGCGCGTCCGGAGCCTGTGCTCCGCAACAGGAGAGGCCACAGCAGTGAGGGGCCCGCGTACCGCAAAAAAAAAAAAAAAAAAAGAACCTTAAGGACATTATGCTAGTAAAATAAATCAGTCACAAAGGACAAATATTGTATGGTCCCACTTATATGAGGTGCCTAGCATAGGCAAATTCCTAAAGACAGAAAGAATAAGGGAGGTTACCAGAGGCTGAAGGGGATGGGGAGCTTAGTATTTAATGGGTACAGTTTCTGTTTGGGATGATGAAAACATTCTGTAGATGGATGGTGGTGATGGCCGCACAACAGAGCGTATGTACTTCATGCTCCTGAACTGTAGACTTAATAATGGTTAGGATGGTCAATTTTATGTTGTGTCCATTTTACCACAATTTTTTTTAAAGCAAGGAAGGGAAATTTTCACTCTACGAGAATGAAATTTAGGGAAACACTGATAACAAAAGTTACTGAGAAATCATTATGTGTGATCTGGGCTTTGAAGGGTGAATAGGAGTTCACTGGACAGTGAGTCAGAAGTCTGACTTCACATCCTGGAACTGCCACTTCCTTTTATGTGGTTCTTTTCCCTCATCTATAAAAGTGAGAAAAGATCTACCATACACTTGTGTTGAGGATCTCATGAGATAACATGCCTGAAATGGTTCTACAAACTACAGGAGGATTTTCCAATATAAATTTACTGATGACAAGTGATATAAAGTATAATTATTGAAGGCAAGACCTTCATGTTTCCATTATCTCGGTTTTGGCCAGCCCAGAATATTTTCTAAAGTTTAAACATGATATGCACGCCTTCCTGTCCAGGCAGGATGAAGTTAAGAAAGATGTAAGGGCAGAGAAGGAATAAAGGTTAAAGAGCAAGGTTTTGAAAGTATGTTCTTACTTTAACATATGAATATTATCCAGCCATTAAAATTGAGAAACAGGAAGACAGGAAGAAGAAATAGGAGAAGACATTTAGTATTTGACTACCTTCACCTAATATATTACAAATTGCATCGCTGATGTGGAACTGTGTAACTATACCGATACAAGAACGGGAGTCAATGTGCAAAAGGGAAAATACTTATGTAGAGATGGGGGGCTGTGGGTTACATTGTTTTTTTAAATTTCATTTTATGTTGTTTTATTGCTTCTGCCGTAACAAAGGAGGACAAGAGAAAAAGTAGTACATTCCTTTCGTAAACGTTTATCAGCTGGTTTCTCTGCTGACTACTTACCCACAATCCCTGCCCCCACCAGCTTCCAAGATGCTCGGAGGTCCTGTACCATTAAGCCCTGGAGGCTCGGAGGGTAGCATTTGCTTCTAGCAATGACAGAAGCTTGCACAGAACTGGAAGATGCTCCAAGGCCCCTTCAGGGTAAAGAGCTGCCGCCTTCTATAGATTTGTGAGTCAGGGCCCCAGAGGATGCTGAGGGCACGGGAAGGACCATCAAACTGCGTTTGGCCTTGGGCTTTGATTCAAAGGCTGCTGTTTCCAAGGCCCTCACCCTTCCCACTCTGGAAGAAAAGGTACTGACTCCAAATGCTTGCGACCCTCGTTTTGATTTGCTCGGTTGCTGGCTGAATTAGAGCAAGGACATTATTTCTCGGAGCAGGGTTGCCCCCAACATCCTCTCCAGACAGGAGAGGGTCATAAACTATTTTGGCTGCTAAGCTCATAACTAGATCAAAGAGAGAAACTAGGACTGGCAGGTTGATTTTATGCCCTTGTGCTATCTCAGTCTATCAACCTGTAGAACCAATGAGTATTAGCACCCCTGACATCCATCAGGGGCCGCAGCCCATAAACAGGAGGAACAGAATCAGGGAGACATCTCAATTTCGCTCTGCAGACAGAGGCCAGTCACATAGACAGAGAACATTTAACCCTGTAGAGACATGGGCTAAGCCTCTGATTCTTCCGGCATCAGGACCCCTGTTCCCAAGGTGGAGGTGCTGCGGGTCGGCGTGCAAGCTGAATACACACAAAGGTGCCTGGGTAAGCAGCAAAGCGGGGTGACCTCCAGCATCTGGCCCCTGCACCTGGTCACGTCCCTGGCACACGGAGAGCTGCCTGCAAGAAGGGGCACCTTTCTCACAAACACGTGATTGGCTCCCAAGCCACATTCCTAAGGGGCTATGCCTGCCCTGGGGGACCTTTTCCACACAAAGCACCGAATATAACAGCAACAGCCCTACCTGTGCAAAACCAGAAAGCCATCCAACACGTGTGTGTGTCCCATATCCAAACAGCACAGAAATCTGCCTAAAAACTGGGCATCAACTGTCCAGATAGAGAAGCCTAGCATTTTACTTTATTTTATTTTATTTTATTTTACTTTATTTTGTTTTATTTTGTTTTACTTTATTCTATTCAATTCTATTCTGTTCCATTCCACTTTATTTTAAAAATTCTTTAGACACCGACAAACTACCCTAGGCTTCATTTAACTTTCAAATCAGATTTCCCTTTTAGGTCCCACCATCAACAGTTCTTATGTTCAGTCATTTTCCCTTGCAAGTTCCACTGTGTTTGACCCCTGACAATGCCAGCCCTACTCCCTTCTCCTCGACTGTCCCCGTCGGATCCTCTTGCATTGGCCACCCTCCCTCAGAGCCTTGTCTTCCTTGCCTCGCACCTGGTCCTTTGAGAATAATGTCATCATGTTCCTAACCAGGCCTTCTGTCTGAATTCACGATTTTAGAACTATGTTACAGAGCCCTGAAACTATATGAGAATTCAGGAAGGTGTCTAAAACGATTAGTTCCATAGAATTAAAAATCCAGTTTCTGGAAGGGGTCAAAGCCTTCAACTGATGCAATTTTATCTTTTAAAAAGAAAATGAAGCCTGATCCAGCAGTTCCACTCATGCGTTTATATCCCAAAACGACCAAAAACACTAATTCAAGAAGATACATTCATCCTAATGTTCATAGCAGACTTATTTACAATTGCCAAATATGGAAGCAAGATAGGCTCAAGGATGTATTGTACAGCGTGGGGAATACAGCCAATATTTTTTAGTAACTGTAAATGGAAAGTAACCTTTAAAAATTGTATATTAAAAAAAAAAGAAAATGAAGCAACTGAGGCTAGAAATATTAAGTGACTTACCCCAAATCAGCCAAGTGTTTGTGCAAAACTAGGAGTCGAGTGCAGCCCTTGCAATCTGTCCTTCCCCAGAAGCTGCATTTATCCATCTACCAAGGAGAGACCAAGCTTCCATATAGGGAAATGGTCTCTGATATTCTCAAGAAAGGCAATGCCCAACAGACTGAGATAATGAAGGTGTTGTGCCTTCATGCATGACTGTTAGTGCAGGGCCCCCAGGGGTCCTTGTTAGAGAACACAGTAAGGAAAGAGCCATTGAACATGGACTTCAGAGTCCACTGGCCGGGTTCAAACCCCTCCTCTGCCATTTCCTAGCTTTGTGACCTTGGGCAAGTGCTTCAGTTTCCTGATCTGTAAAATGGGAATAGTAATAGTCTGATCCCATAGTGTTAAGGTGAGCATTAAATGAGATAACTCACAGAAGAAGTGATTAACATGGTAGTGACGCGTAACTTAAAAGAAGTCCTTCTGCCTTCTGCTAATAACCTCCCAATCCCAAAGTGTATAATAGCATATCTATTTTATACACATGCCAAGCCAGGGTAGATCATGCTAATGTGAGAGTCTAAGATTTTGTCTGATTTTCATGACCGCTGGCATCACGTAGCATATTCACACATGTTCCAAGAAGAAAACATGCACTGGGCACAGCCAATAAATATAAAAATTGCTAAATCAAGTTCATTTAAAAACCCCATGGTAAATCCCTAATAATTCTGGGTTAATAACATGTTAGTTACCATCTTGTTATAGCATCAATGAGCCATACATTTGATGTGGGAACCTGCAGCAGAGATTAAATGCTAAAATGAACTTTCTCCGACTGCTGCATGAAATGATCCCTGATCACTCCATATCGCCATGGCTTTTCAGAAAAACCTCCTATGTTACTGTTTTTTTAAGAGTTCACTAATTGCCTCAAGTATCCTCCAACTTGAGTTTCTTCTAGTGTAGGTATGTAAAGAGTAGTCAGTTAGCTAGTGGGAAGCAGCCACATAGCACAGGGAGATCAGCTCGGTGCTTTGTGACCACCTAGAGGGGTGGGATAGGGAGGGAGGAGATATGGGGATGTATGTATATGTATAGCTGATTCACTTTGTTATAAAGCAGAAACTAACACACCATTGTAAAGCAATTATACTCCAATAAGGATGTTAAAAAAAAAAAAAGAGTAGCCAATGACATCTACCGCCTGTAACCAACTGTTCCCCCCAAATCCATTGGATCGAAGTCCCTTGTGATGACAAGCTCCAGCCTACTGACCTCTACTGGGGTGATGATTTAAGCAGTTACAAGTGTCTCAGTCCTTGCCTCCACCTCCTTCCTGGGCTTTTAGAAGTTGACTTGTCCACTTTTTCTGCATTGAAATGTGAATCCAAAAAGTAAGTCATATGAGCCCAGCTGAATTTCTTGGTAGAGGAATTATGTATAACAAGACAGTTGGCAAGGTTATATCACTCCGTGAAAGCTGTAATCTCCCTGCAATTGATTTCCTAAAGATAACTCACTGTTTGCGTGCAGTGAAAGATAATTGAACAAGAAAGATGAGTCTCTTCAGAACACCTTGATTGGCAATTGTGATAAATTCCTATAATTACTATTGACGCAGAGGAGGATTTTCATTTGTTAAGATGTTGCTGAAATGACAGCCTGGTGATGGTTTAAAAAGAGGAAATGGCAATACCACGTGCTGTTCCCATCTTCACAAAAGAAAAGGTTGGGGGACCAACGTGGGTACAGATATCAGAGAGTCCTTGAAGACCCCATTAAATCTCAGAGAGACCTCTACATCCTCCTTGATGGAAAATTCTCATAGGAACCGCAGTTCTTTGGCCCAGAGAGTCTGGCTCGTTCTCCTAAGAAAGGAACAAAGTCAGGTCTGGATCAGTTCTTCCTTAGCGGAAGCAACAAAATCCTAGTATTAGTGTTAAAAATTGAATAATATTAAAAGTCCAACAGTAGGCAATTGGTTAAATGCATCATATTATGCAGCCATCGATATGATTTTATGGAGCGTTAAAGACACAGGAATATGACTACAGTATGTTTTTAAATATGAAAAGTAGGATATGCAAAATTACATCTAGAGTTGGAGCTCAGCTACGTAAAAATATGTATAGAAAAACAGGAAGGAAATTTGTCCCAGAATGTTAACAGCGGCAGGTGCTAGATCTCTAGGTGGTAGGATGAACAAAACAACAAGAAAAAAAAAAAAAGAAATTCCACTTTCTAAAAAGTCCACACTTATAATAAGGGGTTATCTTAAGTGGGCTCTCTTAAGAGAGTCAAACTACAGATATATCTCTTTCCTAAGTAAAACTGTCTTTTGCTGTTTGGGAATATCATCCGCGACCATCTTAACTATCATTGGCAGCATCACCAGAAAGCTTGCCCAGAAATTTGTTGTTTGTGTTTCTACGTGACACATACAAAAAGTAAACAAGCACTACTCTTTGTCTTCTATCACTTCACAAGCTAAGATAGTCTACTCTGACATAAAGCATAGACTTCCTATATAATTTGTCATGTAAATGTAAAGCATTACTAGTATGGATCATAATTTTATAATTATAATCATGAATATTCCTAAGTGCTCTTTTGCCATTAACTCATTCAATCCATTCAGCAATTCTAGGAGACACAAAGGATTATTATCCTCATTAAAGATGAAAAAACTATGGCTCAGAGATATGGAGTCATTTGCATGAGGTCACAGAGCAAAGTAATTATTTAAATCCAAATCTTCTGTTTCAAAGTCTAGGATTCTTCCCACTGTACCATATTTATGGTAATATTTACAAACTAGGAGTAATTAGCACATTAACACAGTGTGCCTTTATTGACACTTTTCATCTCCATTTAAAAAATGTTTATGGAATATCTATACTACCCAGAGCAATCTATAGATTCAATGTAATCCCTGTCAAAATCCCAACGGCACTTTTTCAGAATTAGAACCATCCTAAAATTAATAAGGAATCTCAAGAAACCCTGAATAGCCAAAACAATCCTGAAAAAGAAGGATAAACTTGGAGGCCTCACACTTCCTGATTTCAAAACCTACTACAAAGTGACAGTAATTAAGACAGTGTGGTACTGGCATAAAGACAGATGCATAGACCAATGGAATAGAACAGAGAGCCCAGAAATAAACCCCTGCATATATGGCAAATGATTTTCAGCAAGGGTGCCAAGACTACACAATGGGAAAAAGACAGCTCGTTCAACAAATTGTGCTGAGAAAACTGGATATCCACATGCAAATGAATGAAGTTGGACCCTTACCTTATACCATATACAAAAATTAATTCCAAATGAATTACATATTTAAATGTAAGACCTAAAACTATAAAACAGGAAGAAAACATTGGAGGGGGAGCTTTGGGACATTGGATTTGGCGATGGTTTCTTGGATATGACACCAAAAGCACAGGCAACAAAAGCTAAAAGAGACAAATAGTATTACATCAAACCTGGAAACTACTGCACATCAAAGGAAACAATCAACAGAGTGAAAAGGCAGCCTAAGGAAAGGAAGAAAATATTTGCAAATCATATATCTGATGGAGTTAATATCCAGAGGCTATAAGGAATTTCTACAACTCAACAACAAGAAAATAAATAACCCAATTTAATGGTCAAAGGATTTGAGTAGACAATTCTCCAAAGAAGATATATGAATAACCATATAAAACTGTTCAACATCACTAATCACAAGAGAAATACAAATCAAAACCACAACGAGATATCACCTCACACCCATTAGGATGGTCACTATCAAAAGAACAGAAAATAACGAGCATTGGCAAAGATGTGAAAAACTTGGAAATCTTGTTGGTGAGAATATAAAATGGTTCAACCATTATGGAAAACAGTATGAGGTCTCTCAAAAAATTAAAAATAAAATTACCACATGATCTAGCAATCCCACTTTTGGGGATTGCTAGATCATGTGGTAATTTTATTTTTTAAAGAATTTTTTAAAGAATTTAAAGAATTCAGAGCAGGATCTTGAAGAGATATCTACACACCCAAGTTCTTCTCAGTATCATTCACAATAGCCAAGAGGTGGAAGCGACCCAAATGTTGATCAACAGATGAATGGATAAAGAAAATGTGGTATGTTGGAATGGAATGTTACACAGCCTTAAAAAAGAAGAAAAATCCTGTCACATGCATTAACATGAATGAACTTCAAGGCCATTATGCCAAGCAAAATAAACCAGTCACAAAAGGACAAATCCTGTACAATTGCTTGCATATGAAGCATCTAAAGTCATCAAAGTCATAGAAACAGAAAGCAGAAAAGACTGGGGTCGGCGGGTAACAAATTAGGGTTTAGTGGGTTTAGACTTTCAGTGTTGCAAGACGAAAATGTTGTACATATCTGTTGCACTACAATGTGAATACACTTAACAGAACTGAATATCCACTTAAAAATGGTTAAAACGGTAAATTGTGTTGTGTTTTTTATCACATACACACACAAAAACGTTTGCATACCATTAAAGCTCCTTATCAAGGGCTTTGGCATTTCAAATGGATTTTCTTTAAGAGTTCATGGTTAGGAACATTAAAAGAAGAGAAGCAAACATGCTACTTTGCTTCCTGGTCCAACAAATATGATTTTAATGTGTTAAGAGCCTCAAATGAAATTTTAATTAACTACAAACTATCTACTACGTAATGACAAAAGATGATGTTTAGTTTGTCCCTCTTGGACAAGTTTCTTTTTTTTTTTCATTTTTAATTATGATAAAAACATAACACAAAATTTACCATCTTAACAATTTTTGAGTGTACAGTTCAGTAGTGTTAAGTATATTCACACTGATGTGTTGACAGATCTCCAGAAATTTTTTCATCTCTCAAAAGTAAAATCCTATATCCATTAAAGAAGTCCTCATTTCTCCTTTTCCCCAGGGCCTGGTAACCACCATTCTACTTCCTATTTCCGTGAATTTCACTACTCTAGGGACCTCCTATAAGTGGAATCACACAGCATTTCCATACATGGAAAAATACAATTTATAAAATATATGAAACGTTGTTTTGCATCAACTTTTAAGGAACTCACAAGTTTAGCATTCTGAGGGATACCAAACCAAAAAACCATTCAGAAACCAGAAAATAACCAAGATTATCATATCCCGGAAATTCTCTAGTGCCTCTAGTGCCATCTCTCTGTGCCTCCTTTCCTCACCTATAAAACAGAGATAATATTAGTATCTTCGTTAGAGACTTGTGATGAGAATTAAATGTATTAATACATGTAAAGCATTTGGAACAGTGACTGGCACAGAGTAGGCCCTCAATAAATATTAAATATCATTATTTTTACATGTATTCTATCAGTATTGATAATTAATACACCACAGGGACTTCCCAGGTGGTCCAGTGGTTAAGACTCCACAATTCCACTGCAGGGGGGCACAGGTTCGATCCCTGGTCGGGGAACTAAGATCCTGCATGCCACATCGTGGTGCAGCCCAAAAAGAAAAAGAAAAAAAAAGTGTTGATAATATACCATAATTAAGACACAATGGCTACTCTCGAGGAGCTCATAATCTAAGAATTTAAATGTTCTGAACAAAACTCAGCAAATGGTAGAAATTTGCCAGTTATTATTGTTAAAGAAGGCATTCTTCAAAATATGAACAGAATCAAGAAAATAAAATACGTAAAAGAATAACTTCTCCAGCTGAAAACTAATAGTCTGGCTTTAGCAACACAATGATTATTTTCAGACTGTAACCTCACCAAGATGTATATAATAATAATATTATTTTGTAAATATAATTAAAAGCAGATCTATTTTCACTGAGGGCAAGAATTTAACAAAATCTTATCTCTGATTTTGAAATAGCCACCCAGGAGCTTGTAACACAGCTACCTTATTTGCCTGCTCTAAGGACATATTGAAAATGTTAAATGATTGTAAAGCAATAAGTGTGGTCCTTCTCTTCCTAATGAAATTCTAAAACGCTACAGTCTCTTGTAATGCAAACAAGCATTTCTGCCTTGTCGGATTCATCAAAGTCAGCCAACCATGGCTGAGCAGGGGTTGTGTCCCACAATGCTGCCACCTGCTGTATGGAAGTGAAATCGCTTTCCTCGGATGGAAAGAATGAAAAGATCATTGATGCCATGGCAAATGTGTGCTCCTTGTCTTAGGTAAATATTCTGTTATCCCAGTAGCTCAGCACATTATTGAAGTAGGTTACCCTTCCACTTACCTACACTCATCTGGCTGTTTTGATAACTTACCCTTTTACCAACATCGTTTTACAAACTTCGCCCCTTATGCAGCAACTAGGCTTTCTGTTTTCTTTCATTTCGTTTACTCAAGATGGATTACTTAATGTTGAAAGACTGTTTGTAGTGTCAAAATTTATGAGCCCCGTCATTATAAGACCATTATGAGACCATCTCCTCGTGTCTCAGAAATAGCCTGTGTACCACTACTATATATAAAATAGATAACCAACAAGGACCTACTACACAGCGCAGGGAACTCTACTCAGTATTTCGTAATAACCTATAAGGGAAAAGAATCTGAAAAAGAATAGATACACAATCACCTATGTATAACTGAGTCGCTTTGCTGTCCCGCTGAAACGAACACAACATTGTAAATCAACTATCCTCCAATTTAAAAAAAAAAATAGCCTGAGTATAAGGGAGACAGATAATAAGTGCACACCCATCACATTTCTCCTCTTAAGTTTTATATATGTATATACCCAGGTATACTGAGTAGGAAACTTTGTTTAATATGTAGGCATTAAAAGAATATTTAGTTAAAGGTAGAATGTTCAGACCCTCTATTGTACCTGAAATGTACACACACTGACCTCAGTACAATTAAGCAAAACAGAGATGGAGCCAGATTTCAGAAAACTTATGACATAAGCCAAGTTAATGATCAGCATTCTACTCACCTTCTGGAGATGTATTTTCCTGTTTCTCTTGCTTTCCATGCCCACAACTTTTGGTGAGCTTTAGTTGTCCAATACCTTTCTGAGATACTCAATGAAGCGTATTGTAAAATCTAGGACCTCCCAGACTCGGACCTTTCCTGATTCCCCCTCAGGCACCACTGACCACACACACACACACACACACACACACACCCCATGGAAACTTACTACCCCAGTTTCCACTCCTGAATGATCTGGTTAATTGTTTCTGGCAAATCACAGAAACTGAAAGCCAAGTTACTGTAAGGCCAACTGGCCCGAGGCAGGGGAACACAATCAGATTCACAGGTTGCATCAGACCGAAATTCTCCGGACCACCCAGTTCCAGAAACTGCCCTGGAGACTTTCCGGACCACCCAGTTCCAGGAACTGACCTGGGGACTTTGCACCTGGCCCAGCCTTCCCGCCTTTCGAGGGGCGGGACTAACGGTCCCCCAGGATACCCAAAAAGACCACCAAATAAGGAATACCCTGCGCCCTCCCAGATTCACCACACCCCTTTCCCTTCTTCCCCTATAAAATCTTGCCCAACCCTCGCCCGGTGCGACTTCTCTGGCCCCTTTCTCTCGGACCAGTGAACCTCGCCCGGGAGCGCTCCCTAATAAAGCTCACTTGAAGATTTCCTGTGTTTTCGCGGTGCCGTTTGTTAAGATCCAACCTTGCAGTTACTATGCCTAATTACTTAATATATTAACTACCCTCAAATATTTGTATGTTGGGACTTTCTGGGGGTCCAGTGGTTAAGACTCCGTGCTTCCACTGCAGGGGGCGCGGGTTTGATCCCTGGTCAGGGAACTAAGATCCCACAAGCTGTGCGGTGTGGCCAAAAAAACCCCAAATAAACAAAAAAGAGAAATCTAAACTTTAATAGGAAAACTATGTAGAAGGACCCTTTGCCAGATGAGTTTTCCTTACAGCTCTAGCAAAGGCTAAATTAAATGGCATCTCTTTTTTTTTTAACATCTTTATTGGAGTATAATTGCTTTACAATGGTGCGTTAGTTTCTGCTTTATAACAAAGTGAATCAGCTATACATTTACATATATCCCCATATCTCCTCCCTCTTGAGTCTCCCTCCCACCCTCCCTATCCCATCCCTCTAGGTGGTCACAGAGCACCGAGCTGATCTCCATGTGCCATGTGGCTGCTTCCCACTAGCTATCTATTTTACATTTGGTAGAGTATATATGTCCATGCCACTCTCTCACTTCGTCCCAGCTTACCTTTCCCCCTCCCCATGTCTTCAAGTCCATTCTCTATGTCTGCAACTTTATTCCTGTCCTGCCCCTAGGTTCTTCAGAACCTTTTCTTTTAGATTCCATATATATGTGTTAGCATACGGTATTTGCTTTTCTCTTTCTGACTTACTTCACTCTGTATGACACACTCTAGGTCCATCCACCTCACTACAAATAACTCAGTCTCGTTTCTTCCTGTGGCTGAGCAATATTCCATTTATATATATGCCACATCTTCTTTATCCATTCATCTGTTGATGGACGCTTAGGTTGCTTCCATGTCCTGGCTATTGTAAATAGAGCTTCAGTAAACATTTTGGTACATGACTCTTTCTGAATTACGGTTTTCTCAGGGTATATGCCCAGTAGTGGGATTGCTGGGTTGTATGTTAGTTCTATTTTTAATTTTTTAAGGAACCTCCATACTGTTCTCCATAGTGGCTGTATCAATTTACATTCCCACCAACAGTGCAAGAGGGTTCCCTTTTCTCCACACCGTCTCCAGCATTTATTGTTTGTAGATTTTTTGATGATGACCATTCTGACCCGTGGGAGGTGATAGTTCATTGTAGTTTTGATTTGCATTTCTCTAATGATTAGTGATGTTGAACATCCTTTCATGTGTTTGTTGGCAATCTGTATATCTTCTTTGGAGAAATGTCTATTTAGGTCTTCTCCCCATTTTTGGATTGGGTTGTTTGTTTTTTTGATATTGAGCTGAATGAGCTGCTTGTAAATTTTGGAAATTAATCTTTTTTCAGTTGCTTCATTTGCAAATACTTTCTCCCATTCTGAGGGTTGTCTTTTCGTTTTGTTTATAGTTTCCTTTGTTGTGCAAAAGCTTTTAAGTTTCTTTAGGTCCCATTTGTTTATTTTTGTTTTTATTTCCATTTCTCTAGGAGGTGGGTCAAAAAGGATCTTGCTGTGATTTATGTCATAGAGTGTTCTGTAAATGGCATCTCTTATCAAATTCATACTGCAGTGAGTAATTTCAGAATTTTCTTTCCTAAGCTGGGAGATGGATATTATTGGCATATTACCACTCATTATTTGGCCCTGGTGGATAACCATTTGCTCACCAACTTGGAACTGATGACATAGGATTCCTGTAAGATCGGTTATGCAGTTAAAATAGAATCGTGTGCTCTGAGCTTTAGCCAAGGAGTCTTTAGGGCCCCAGAGGAAAACATCACTCTGCATAGAGAAATATTTCAGACAACAGCAGCATGAACCCGAAGAACATAAAGTCCAAGGTGTGGATCTGGGCCATAATCTAACATTATTTACTTGCTACTTATATTCTCTTCGGTTTTGCTGCTGAATTCAAAAGAGCAGGAGAACCCATTTCAATACGTACATGGCATTTATTATACATCTGCATTTCATGCAGGGAACACAAAGAAACAGGAACAGAATGCTTGACTTCAAAACACTTGGCCTTGGTGTGGTAACCTATTTCTCCAGTGCCCATCAGGCTAAAATGTATAATTCCAGAATCATACCTCACAGTCATGGTAAGTGATGGGCTCCTAGCGCCCACCAGAGAAATCACAGCCCGCTGATAATATTTCTCCTTCAGAGTTGCCCCAGATTTTAAAATTCAAACTTGACTAGAAAATGTAACTGAAGCCAAAGGCTACAAAACCTAATTAGCAGGATAATGAGAAGCTTGCGAAGAATTGGAAGACTGTGGAATGGGAACTTTGAAAAGACAAAGTGTTCTACTAGATATTCCATCTGGTTAGACTCGAGGAAAAGCTTAGGGAACGTTCACAGGCAACAAATCATAAAATTCACGTTAAATGTAGACTTGTTCTGTGTCCTGTCGGCATAAAGTTGAGTTTCTGTTTGAGACTGTTTACTGAGAATAGCAAAGAACTTTCCTGTAATATTGAAAGGTTTGTTTTAATAGTCCCAAGCGCTGTTGACTGACAATTCTGATACTATAAATATTTGTTATAGGAAACTACATTTGTTAAAGTATTTGCTACAGTAAACTGTTAGAACACTAGATTGTAAACTATTTTGGTCACAGAAGGCTTATTTTAACCAGCTACCTTGTGACAGTTCACTGAGTTTCCATGATCTCACTGTTTTGTTACTTCAGTTATATATAGGTGAATCAGCATGCCTTGTGACTCAAAGAAAATCATCTTTCTTTAGGCTTTTCCCCCTTTTAAACAAATCTTTTGTATTCTAAAAGTTCTATATCTACAACAGTTTTTTAATTATTTATATTTTTTAATTTCTTTTTTTTTGTGTGTTTTCATCATAGCCTATACCACTGCTTTGGTAATATTTCCTTTAGTCCTCAAACTAATGAAAAGATGTCCCTCACCCCAAAAGACTAGGTAACTCAAGTATTTGTTGAACACTAAGAATATATTGTCTGAACATTTGTCATGGTAAAAAAAAAAAAAAAAAAAATGTGTTTTTTTAAAAATTTTAGACTCATGGGGAAAGAGTTAATTTCATCATACCCTTCAGTTCTTGGTACACTGTCATAATTATCTGTAAAAGCTTTCCTTTTTGAGTTTATATTTACTTTTATTTCCATCCTCCACATAGCAAACAAGTTAGTTCCTCTCCATCTCTCGGCTTTATAGGGTGGCTTTTAATCTTCTCCCCCCGTGATAACTCAGATTACCTTCCACTCCTGACCTGTGCCTGTTATCAGTGTATTGCCTGCCCCGCAAATATGAATATGGCCCCTTTTAATGTTTTTCTTTTGTCAGCTGACACAATGGTAAGCTTCCTCAGTAGACGCAGGAAGATGGAGAAACATTTCAGGAGGACTTCCCTGGTGGCGCAGTGGTTAAGAATCCACCTGCCAAGGCAGGGGACACGGGTTCCAGCCCTGGTCCGGGAAGATCCCACATGCCGCAGAACAACTAAGCCCGTGCGCCACAACTACTGAGCCCACGTGCCACAACTACTGAAGCCCGCACGCCTAGAGCACGTGCTCCGCAATAAGAGAAGCCACGGCAGTGAGAAGCCCGTGCACCGCAAGGAAGAGTAGCCCCCACTCGCCGCAACTAGAGAAAGCCCGTGCGCAGAAACAAAGACCCAACGCAGTCAAAAGAAAGAAAGAAAGAAAGAAAAGAAAGAAAAAAAAAAAAGAAACATTTCAGGAGCAAGGGGTTTCTTTCCTGGCTCTGCCCTCTCATCAGGGGTCTGAGTACAAGCTGGTCTCAAGTGCGGGGCACCTGCCGTGCAGTCCGCAGCACCCTGAGGCCACCAGTTTTCCCCAGGACTGTCCCACCTGCTGCAATCAGGCAGTTCTGCAGCAGCGTGCCTCCGGCCCCCAGCAGGTCCCACTAGCACCCCGCTCCATGCAGTTCTGCATCAGAGCATTGGCAGTGACCCCCTCCCCACCAACAGCTTTGCCCAGCACCCCAGAGGGTGAATTTCTGGCAAACACTAGAGGATGGATTTCCAGCCAGTTATACTGTCGAGGCACCCCAGTGACTTCTCTGCCATGCAATGAGCCACAGACAAGCCCTCTCCAACAAGGTCTAGACCGTAACCCTGGAAGAGGACAAGACCATTCGTTGGGCACCCGATTTCAGGGCAGGGGGCATGGCTACTCCTTATACCTGCGACTCCTGTATTCTTTAGCGTTCTATTTACTTCTCACTAACCAATAGCATATTACTCCAATACCCTATCAAAACCAATCATTCTTTATATTCAATTTTCCTGCTCAAATTATTGTGTGATTTCTCTCTCCTGATTGGACCCGGACTGACACATCACCTCCCCAAACATTAGTATAAAAAACATCCTCATACATGACCCCCAATGGACTTGAAATTTTATTGGGGCACATTTACCCCCAAAAAGACTTGCTAGATCATAGGTAGACATTTAATTTAACTAAGTGCTTCCTGACTGCTCATTTAAAAGTTGCACCTGTCTATACCTTCACTAGCAGGTACACTGGTACTTAGCCCCACCCGACCACCAATATTCGATAATTCAGCTCTCAAGTTTTTCTTTGTCTAATGATAGTATATTGGTACATTATTTTTCTAAATTATATGTCTCTGATTATTAATGTCTCTTCATACACTTGTTGGCCTTTCAGAGTTTCCTCTTCTGCAAATTGCCTTTTCATATCTTTTGCCCATTTCTTTTATTGGGGTTTATGATGTTTTCTGGTTGAATTGTAGACGTGCTTTGTATATCCTAGAAAACACGCCCTTGTCAGTTTTAGATATTGCAAATATCTTCTTCGAATCTTTCCTCTCTCTGCAACCTTTGCCCATGACGTACTTTATTGAAAATAAATCCTCTTTTTGATGTAATAGAAAAAGTTTTGTTTAAAAGTCCTTCTCACTCCCAAATATTCTGCCATATGTCTTCCTCTGACATATAGTTTTATTGTCATAGTTAGGTTTTAAATATTCCAAAATACACTTTTGATTATGGTGTGAGAAGGGATCTGGATTTTTTTTTCTCCTAATTAGTGAGCCCCAAAAACAAATATTTTAAAGGAAAGAAGAATATGATCGTCAGCCTTTGTGGGAGACCAAAGAGTAGTGTACAACAAAGTTTAAAGTAAAAAGGAATTGTCAAGACTAATATACATAGAATGAGACAATGTATCATAAGATTATCTATTCCATATCATTATGGTAATTACTAAAATGCTGATTATGACTATGATAATTATTGGAATAGGAGAATAAAGCACTAAGCCAGAGCCTTCATCATGATTGACTAACTGTGGCTATGAATGGCATTATTCTACTTAAGAGAAATTTCATCTCTCTACTCACCACCCAGTTTTTTGTTTTTTGTTTTTTGTTTTTAAATGAAAGCTTATTTATTTTTGGCTGTGTTGGGTCTTCGTTTCTGCACGAGGGCTTTCTCTAGTTGCGGCGAGCGGGGGCCACTCTTCATCGCAGTGCACGGGCCTCTCACTGTCTCGGCCTCTCTTGTTGCGGAGCACAAGCTCCAGACGCGCAGGCTCAGTAGTTGTGGCTCATGGGCCCAGTTGTTCCGCGGCATGTGGGATCTTCCCAGACCAGGGCTTGAACCCGTGTCGCCTGCATTGGCAGGCGGACTCTCAACCACTGAGCCACCAGGGAAGCCCCCCACCACCCAGTTTTTATGGATAATTGTTTGGTTTGGTTTGGTTGCCTTGAAGTCATTCCTTTCTTTGTTGCTTTTTTTAATGACAATAGTATGTCACATTTCCTTTTCTAATTGCAGGAACACAAACCTTCTCTCTTCTCAGGCCATATGGTCTGGGTGGGATCCACCCCAGATCAAGAGTAGAGTATGTAACGAAGGCTTGACAGTCATGGTTCCCAAATTCCCTAGTCCAGTGATTGGTCAGTGAGAATATATGACCCAGGTCTGGCCTATTGGCAAACTTCATTCCCTTGCCACAGTGATTGGTCCAGTCATCTCAAATTGGTCCAATCACAGTTAACCCCAGGATTTATGCAGGAACTACAGGAAAGAGATTCACTCTCACTCTCTCTCTCTCTCTCTCTCTCTCTTTCTCTTTCTCTCTTTTTCTGTTTTCTTCTGTTGAACTTAACCTTGGGTAGATATTATCCTGCAGTTTCCAGAAACTACCGCATGAAGCCTGCCAATAAATCTGACTATCAAACCAAGAGATGGAGAGGAACTAATTTCTGATGACATGACCTAAAGCCAACTTCACCTGGGAGTTTTCAGCTAGATGAGCTAAAAGTCTCTCTTTGGATTAAGTCAGTTTGAGATGGATTTCGTGTGATCTACAACCTAACTTACCACTTAGACGTAAGTTAGGGCATAACTTGCCAATCTTGCCAGCTGAGAAACAGCACACTGAGAAGTGGTTCAGCAGAGAGGGAGGGATTCAGCTCTCCCTTGGTGTGAATTCTAACCCACAACACAATGGGACCCCACCTTTCCCTCACCACTCATCAGTCTAAGGCGAAGTGTTCCCAGACTTGGTTTGCGGAGGATCCAAGTGCCTCACGTTGGAGAAAGGGTAAACACTCACTTCAAAGTCTTCCTTGGTTTTTCAACTTCTCTCCCCCTTCTCCATCTCCCCCTCTGTTGTTTGAAAATAAAAATGAAAGAGCCACCGCCAAGAAGGACATTAAATCAAGTGAAACAGAAAAAGGCAAAGAGAGGAAAATCCAAGGGAGAAATTCCATGCACCAGCAAAGGCTTCATTAGGCTCACAACAAAGACTAGCTCGATTTCTTTCTTATTGACATTAACAAGTTTGATGTGAGTCCAATAGAAAACAAAGCTGCATGATCTTACCGGGCGGGGTAGGGCGTGGGTTCCCAGGATCTCTGCAGCTACTTGCAAATTGCTTAATTCCACAAAGGGTCATCTTTCTTGATTGGTTTTCATTCCTTTCTATGTCCCATCAATCAAGTGCTGACCAAGCAGATGGCTGCCAGCTAGTCGTGATGGGCCAGGTCAGCAGCTGCTGCTTCATCCCGGAACTGGTCCACCCTCCCCTGCCAAGAAAATCCTTGCCCCAGGAGCGGCTCTTTAACTAGAAACCATAGGGGCCGGGTGGATATTTCCTAATGAATAAATATGACTGAATAAACTCTGTACATAGCACTATGGTAGGGGCTGGGCGTGAAACAAAGAAAGGTAACTCAAGGAATAAAATAAAAACAGCTTACGTAGTGTAGAAACATAACAAATACAGTCCGTGGCAGGGCTGAGATTCAAACTCCCATCTTTGTACCCAGAGTTCTTTATTCCATCGACATGATATCTGTCTGGAAAAAAAAGGGGAGCAAGAAAAGAGGAATCATGCAAAGAGATAGAAAGAGAAGTTGGGGAGAAAGAATTAAGCATAGTATTATTCCTTGGTTTTCTTCCACGTGGCAAGCGTTAAACCAGACCGCTCACATTATATTTTATGTTGCTCCTTACAAGAATCCGAAAGGTCGCCGTTATTGACTCTATTTTTACTGAAAATGATTCCAAAATTCAAAGAGGTGAAACAATTTCCCCGAGGTTGTAAGACTTATGAGTGTCAGAGCCAAAATTAAAACACACTTCTATCCAAAGTCCGTACCCCTCCAATGCCAAGTAAGACCGCTTCTTTCCACTCACGTGTACCAGAAACCTAAGTGTTACATTTGTTTTATGACAAAGCCCTAACATGGGGCCCATTTTCTACTACCTTTTTTAAATTTTAGAACTGTTGATGTAAATATGATTTAATCATAGAGAAATAGATATGTATTTAGAATCTGCTTTATTCTGGACACACGTTCAGTAATTCAACATTTACTGAGAGCCAAGCCCTCTGTTAGGTCCTAGAGATGCAAAGATAATTAAGACATGGTCCATTCCTTCAAGGAGTTTGGACACTACGGGAGAAAATGGACAGAGAAATAGACAAATACAAGATAGTGTGCATACTGTCCTTTAGTTTACAAGTCTATACAGGCTGTCAGGGCAGCTCAGAGGGACAGAAATTAGCCTAAACTGGGTGAAAGAGAAGGTCAGGAAGTATTTCTTGCAAGAAGTGATGTATGAATGGAGAACTTTATTTAAGGTGGCAACATGTTCCATAGTCATTCTCCCCTACAGTCTTAGCTGACCTTCCTCATTTCCTCCTTTCTGCTGTCTAGAATCCCAATGGCAAGATCTCTGCAGCTGTCTTGGACCATGTGGTGACCCGGGCTACAGAAATCGTGTTCTGTAATATTGAGGCAGAAAGACAGACATAGTCCAGGTGTGTAGAAGCCACCATACCAGCCTGGATTGGCCTGGCTGTGAATTTCTTTTGTGGGAGAGCCCAACATCTATTTTAATGCACTGTTATTTGGGGGTTTCTGTTATTCAATCCTAATCCTAGCTAATTCAGGGTAGATGCTGAGGCTATTCACAAATGGACCCTCTAAGAGCAGAGTTCGGTCCAGTAAAGGTGAGAGAAAAGGTGACTGCAATTTAAGACAAGTTCTTCTTAAGGTGTCTGTGGGACCAGGTAGAGGATAAATGTTCATTAAATAATAATAGTCATAGAGCTATAGATAAAGATTTTGAAGGGGATCAGGATATGTCACCCCAAGATATGCCATTTGGGCATAAGGATTACTTTGAGCTGAAGGCAACTGAGAATCAACAGATGTAAGAGAAATTCTCTGGCCTCCTTTTGTCTGCCTAAAAGCAGGGCATAAATTTTCCTTGTGAAGGTGCCCGTTCTCCCATACGAGGGAGAGGAAAGTGACTCATATCACTGAAGTTGGCAATGAAGATGAGTCTGCATCAACAAACCTCTAAAATCATCTTTATCTTCCATTGGTTCCCCCCTAGATTTCCTAGCCACTTCCCATTGATTTATCATTCCCCAAAGCCCAAAGCCCCTTCCCCTTGTTAAAAATGATATGTAAGCCTCCAGGTCTAAACACTTCTTTGAGTTTCACTTCTTTGCTGTGAACTGCCATGCAAAAAATAAACATTTTATTAAACTTTATATAATAAAATGTTTATTTTTTATTTATTTTATCTGTGTGGCATGTTTATATCTAGTAATAGCACACAAAAATACATAACATCATCATTAACACGATTAAGGATGAGCTTAGCCCAGCAGTTCCAGTTAATAATATTGTTCTAAGGCTAATTAATGAATATATATTTAGTTGGCCATAAGACACGAGACAATCAGCCTTTTTCTGACCAACTCTAACTACATCAAGTTAATTAAACTTGTAGTTAGCTAAAGTTCAGATTTAAGTCCAGAGCCAAGAAGATGATATTTTCACTGTTACAGTATTCAAAGGTTTGTTAAAGGATCTACTGGTGTTACTGAGGTTTCATTTTTTTTAATTAAAAAAAATCTGTTCAAGATTTTTTAATTTCTAATTCCTACTTTTATTTCTGGTCCTGAGCACTTGAAGACTGTAGACACACAGTCTAGTCAAATAATACTAATGGTATCATACAAACATTTGGTTAAATTTGGAGAAGCAAATTTATTGTATATGAACAACCACTCCCATTGTAGATATTACTAACTCATCTTGGCTCTATTTCTCACTAATCCAGGAAACAGTATATACAAGACTTTGCTCCAGTTACTGTCAATAGAATAGAGTTCATTTATGAGATGAAGCTTACTGATTATTGAGGCCCTAGAGGAACCACAAGATGAAAAGGAAAATACATACTGTGGAAGTGAGAGGAAAAAGATCAGGAAAAGTAATATCATTTTCTGGGAAAGGTAGAAAGATAGTTGCGTTATTGATACAATTTAAGTTTGTAAACAGGGCTGGTAGTTTCGGATTATCATCATTTAAATTCCATTAGATATTCATTCCTTTGAAAGTAATTCTTCTTATTCAACAGGAAATACCATCAGAAGGCCAAAAATATAATACTATAACAGTCATTAACAATTTTATCAAATTTCTTCTTTTATTTTATTGAGGTATAATTGACATTATATTAGTTTCTGGTATACAACATAATGATTTGATATTTGTATATATTGTGAAATGATCACCACAGTAAGTCTAGTTAACATCCGTCCTCATACATAGTTACAGAATTATTTTTTCTCATGTTGAGAACGTTTAAGGTCTACTCTCTTAGTAACTTTGAAACATGCAATGCAGTATTCTTAGTAACTATAGTTGCCATGCTGTACATTACATCCCCATGACTTACTTATTTTATAACTATAAGTTTGAACCTTTTGACCCACTTCACTCATTTTGCCAACTCCCACCTCTGGCAACCACCAATATGTTCTCTGTATCTTTGAGCTTGTTTGTTTCATTTTGATTTGTTTTGCTTTTTAGATTCCACATATAAATGAGATCATAGGGTATTTGTGTTTCTCTGTCTGACTTATTTCACTTAGCCTAATACTTTCACGGTCCATCCATGTTGTCACAAATGGCAAGATTTCATTCTTTTTTATGGCTAATATTCATATATATATATATATATATATATATATATATATATATATAACATTTTCTTTAACACTCATCTGTTGATGGACATTTAGGTTGTTTCTATATCTTGGTTATCGTAAATAATGCTCTGATGAACACAAGGATGCCTATATCTTTTTGAGTTAGTGTTTTTGTTTTATTTGGATAAATACCCAGGGATGGAATTGCTAGATCATGTGGTAATTCTATTTTTAACTCTTTGAGGAACCTCCATACTGTTCTCCGTGGCAGCTGCACCAATTTACATTTTCGCCAACAGTGCACAAGGGTCCTCTTTTCTCCACATCCTCTCTAATACTTGTTATTTCTTATCTTTTTGATAAAGCCATTCTAACAGGTGTGAGGTGATAGCTCATTGTGGTTAGATAATATCTCACTATTTTTTATGTTTTTACTGTTATCCCTTGATAGTTCCCTATCAATGGCCCAACCTCCCATTAATAAAAATCATGTGACTTTTCTCCTGTTGAGCTCTCTTCTATGTTTAATTCACAGGTCCCTAGACCATGAACCCAACAGTGTAGAAGGGAAGTTTTTCCTCCCTGACAGCTTTGTCCATCATTCTGTGGTAGAAGTCATGAAACAAAAAAAAGAGGAATCAGGGGAAGGTAATAAAATGAGAATTAAAAATAGAACTCTGGGGAATTTAAATATTTCAGTGACAGCAGAGGAAAAGAAGCTATTGAAGAAAAATGAGAAGTGACAGAGAGAGGACAGGAAAATGTAGAGAGCAGTATTATGGAATTCGCAGGAGGTGAGAGTTGCAGAAGCAGCATCAAATCCTGCAGAGGCATCAAGTTAGATAGGCCTGAGAAGCATCCATGGGATTTAGCAACAAAATATAACTGAAAACTTAATCATAAATGTTTCAGTAGAGTGAAGAGGAGAAAGTTGAAAACACTGTGCAGAAGAGCGAATGGGAGATGAGGAAGTGGTGTATTGGCTTCCTACTTGTGTCATAACAAATTACCACAAATGTAGTGACTTAACCCAGCATAAGCTTATTATGCCATAGCTGGTAGGTCAGAAGCCAAGAGGGCTGCTTCAGGTCTCACTCACCAGGCTAATCCAAGTGTGGGCTGGTGGAGACTCTGGGGAAAAATCTACTCTTTCCAGTTGTTGGCAGAATTCTGCTCCACGTGGTTGTTGGACTGAGGTCCCCATTGTCTTGCTCTCTGCCAGCTTGTTCTCAGCATGTAGGGGCAGTCTACATTCCCCAGCTCCATCTTCAAAGTCATATATAGCTGACTTTGGTCCAATCTTGATCACACTTCAAATCTCCCTGACCTCTCCACCTGGATCATCTCTCCTGCCTTCCTTTTCTGCTTTTAAAGGCTCATGTGATTACGCTGGGTCCACCTAGATAATCCCAGATAATCTCTCTATGTTAAATTTAGCTGATTAATTACCTAATTCTACCTGCAAAATCCCTTCACAGAAGTATCTAGATTAGTGTTTGATCGAGAAACCTAGGGACAGGAATCTTGGGGGAGGCATCTTTAGGATTCTTCCTACCACAAGTGGCAACAGTGAGCATATCAACTCTTTCAAGAAGATGGGTTATAAATGTTCTGGAAGCAGACAGAAGGCAGCATCGTGTCAAGGAGAAGTTGTTTTTTGCTTTTGTCTTTTTTTTATATATATAAAATGAGAGAGACTCAGATACATGCCTATTCAGAAGGGAAAGCCAGTAGAGAGAAAACTTTGGAAAATAGAGGAGAAAAAAATGAAAAGTTGATTGAACCACCTCTGAGGAGGTAGACAGAACTGAGACCCAGATCCTAGGTGGAGACATCTAGTCTTCTGCTTAATGTTACAGGTAGAAAGGAGGAAAGTAGGGAACTTACACAGGTCAAGAAGTGGCAGTAATAGCAAGTCATCAAGGAAGTTTTTTTAATCACTGTTATTTTCTCTAAAGCAGTAGTTCTCGGGAGTTCCCTGGCAGTCCAGTGGTTAGGACTCAGCACTTTCACTGTGGGAGCCCGGGTTCTATCCCTGGTCGGGGAACTAAGATCCCGCAAGCTACGCTGTGTGGCCAAATTTAAGAAAATAAATAAATAAAGCAGTAGTTCTTAAAGTGTCCTCCCTGGACGAGTAGCATCAACATCACCAAAGAGCTTACTAGAAAAGTAAACTCTAACCTGCTACCCCAGACCAACTTCATTGGAAATTCTGGGGGGAGGGCCCAGAAATCTATGTCTAACAATCCCCCCAGGTGACTGTGATACATGGTCAAGTTTGAGAGTAACTCTTAAAGTAAGACGCAAGCTCACTTGCTAAGACTGAGAAGGAAGTGGTGATGTAAAAGACTTCAAGAGAATGGGAAGCTTTGAAAGAAGTTTTGGGAAGAAAAATAGAGATTGTTTGGGAACTTACGAAAGGAGAGCTGCAGATACATCCTGTCAAACTCCAGTGATCGAATTCCAGTCCTGGGTGTAAAGATGGAGTGGAAGGTCCAATAGCCTTCTGACCAAAAAAAAAAAAAATAGTATAGGGACTTTCCTGGCTGTCCAGTGGTTAGGACTCTACACTTCCAATGCAGGGGCCGTGGGTTCGATCCCTGGTTGGGGAACTGAGATCCAGCATGCTGCATGTCATGGCCAAAATAAATCAATATCAACAAATAAATAAAGTTAAAAAAAAAAAAAAGCTTCTATTTGGCAGGGAGTGGGGCTATTACATCCACCCATGCTCCACCAGCCAACTCAAGTTATAAGGCCGGAACCAAAGCCAGTCAAATGGGCACATGAGTTCTGCCCAGGGAGATATGGTAAGGCTGGAGCGAGAATAAGTAATGTGAACAAATAGCACATGCTATTACCTATTAGAATGACTGAGTAATTTCAAAAGGGATATGCTAGGCTCTAGTTGAAAGCAAAAGCCAGAGAACCCCCAGAAGGCAACCTGGACCCCACCAAAATGGTAAAGGTTTTCTACGATTCTGGAAACTTAATTCCTTTTGCAGTGTGTGCACATTGGTTATTTCTGATTGGTGACCACCAATGGTCAGTGTACTCATTTGCTAGAGCTATTATAGCAAAGTCCCACAGACTGGGTGGCTTAAACAGAAAGGTAGTGTCCCGTTCTGGAGGCAGGAAGTCCAAGATCAAGGTGTCAGCGGGGTTGGCTCCTTCCGAGGACTGAGGAAAGTGTCTGTTCTAGGCCTCTCTCCTTGGCTTGTAGATGGCCACCTTCATGTTCACATGGCATTCTCCCTGTGTGCGTGTCTGTATCCAAATTTCCTTTTTATTAAGGACTTAATAAAAGGTGTCCTTCGATTAAAGGACCACCGTACTCCAGCAGGACTGCATCTTAACTAATTATATCTGCAAGGACCCCATTTCCATAAAAGGTCCTATTCACAAATATCGCATGATATCACTTATACGTATCTTTAAAAATGCTACAAATGAACTTATTTACAAAACAGAAATAGAGTTAAAGGTGTAGAAAACAATCTTAGGGTTACCAGGAGGAAGGGGGAATAGAGTAAATGAGAGATTGGGATGGACATATACACACTACTATATATAAAATAGATAACTAATAAGGACCTACTGCAAAGCACAGAGAACTCTACTCAATACACTGTAATGGCCTATATGGGAAAAGAGTCTAAAAAAGAGTGAATGTATGTATCTGTATAAATGAGTCACTGTGCTGTACAGCAGAAAGTAACACAACATTGTAAATCAATAACACTCCAATAAAATTTTTTTTCAAAAGGTCTTATTCTAAGCTACCGGGGGTTAGACTTCAATGTATGAGTTTGGGAGAATATAATTCAACCCGTAAGAGGCAACAATAAAATCCTTGCAAGACCTGGCTTGTTTTTCAGAAGCAGCAAGAAATTGGAGAGTTGTCCTTTCACTCTAGTCTTTCTGGCCGAGAAAGGCACTGCAAGTAGTGAATTTTAGCAGCTTACAAAGGAGAACTGTGAACTGAGTCTCCTTAGCACCCTAAACTGGAAACTGACCTCCCTGTTCCACTGGTGCAAACAGTGCACAGAACACTGTTCGAATGAACAGGTTGTGTAGAGACACAGTATCTATGAGGATTCTTGGTCAGGTGGAATTCACTGTCTGAGCTGAATACGTGTAATTACCTAAAGCTCCTTCTCCCAGAGACCAGATAGAATTTGGGCGGCATATTTCTGACCAAACATGTGCTCAGCTGCTTACCCATCACAAAGAGGCTGGGTGGGAAGGGCAGCTGGGTTACCTGCTGTCCCCATAAGTGGTGGTGGCCGCAGAAGCCAGCAGCCAATAGCTAATACCTCCGCTTTGGGGCGCGGTGAGCAACTCAGCTACAATTCTGCCTGCTCTCAGCACCTGTCTTCCGCCGCCCTTTCTTTCTTTTTATTTATTTATTTTTGACATCTTTATTGGAGTATAATTGCTTTACATTGTTGTGTTAGTTTCTGCTGTATAACAAAGTGAATCAGCTATACTGTATACATATATCCCCATATATCCTCCCTCTTGTGTCTCCCTCCCACCCTCCCTATCCCACCCCTCTAGGTGGACACAAAGCACTGAGCTGATCTCCCTGTGCTATGTGGCTGCTTCCCACTAGCTATCTATTTTATATTTGGTAGTGTATATATGTCCATGCCACTCTCTCACTTCGTCCCAGCTTACCCTTCCCCCGCCCCGTGTCCTCAAGTCCATTCTCTACGTCTGTGTCTTTATTCCCGTCCTACCCCTAGGTTCTTCATGACCTTTTTTTTAGATCCCATATATATGTGTTAGTGTACGGTATTTGTTTTTCTCTTTCTGACTTACTTAACTCTGCATGACAGACTCTAGGTCCATCCACCTCACTACAAACCGCCGACCTTTCTTATTTTAATAAAAGCCGCCAGTCTCCCTGGCACCGCCAAGAACAGTGCCTCTCCTTCCGCTTCCCCGCATGATTCCCTCGCTCTCCAGAAAGGCTACTCATCTCACTATGCCTCCTGCCCTTTCCTAGCGTAAATTATCATTGTTCACGTAGGTAGGAGTCACTGTTTCCCCAGCTCTTTCTCTCTCTCCGATCCTTGTGATTCTTTTCATTTTCTTTATGAACTCGTGCCCTTCCCCTGTGCCCACCCCCCCATCCTACCCACCTACATGCACGCGCGCACGCGCGCGCACACACACACACACACACACACACACACCGACCTATAAAGGCTCACCAGGGCAGCTCAGGAAGGAGAAGCCGTAGCTGTCAACAGCTTTTGTGTTCCCACTGAAAGTCAGAAACTGACTGTACTATAATAGACCCGTGGTAACATTCCAAGCCCCGCTGTGAGCCCCAGCTGAAGCACACACACCTTCTCCCGTCACACCTTTTCTCAGCATCACAGGCCCCCGCCTCAGCCACAGGCACAGGCAGAGAGGCTCAGGCCAGGTCTGCAGGGAAAGGGCGGGCTAGGGTCCGATCACAGGTTCAATTCAGGCTCGTGGCAGCACCGTGAAGCTCCTGGCCCAGCGATGTTTGTCCTTCGGTGTCCATGACCTAGAGCAATACTGGGTTGTACAGACAGTAAAGTCTGGACGGTGCCTGCAGCACCCAGGGCTGAGGGCCTGACCTAACCGCCCCATAGTAAAGATAACACAGTAACATAGGGCCTGACCTAACCCCCCCATAGTAAAGATAACACAGTAACACAGGGCCTGACCTAACCCCCCACACAGTAAAGATAACACAGTAACACAGGGCCTGACCTAACCCCCCATAGTAAAGATAACACAGTAACATAGGGCCTGACCTAACCGCCCCATAGTAAAGATAACACAGTAACACAGGGCCTGACCTAACCCCCCCATAGTAAAGATAACACAGTAACATAGGGCCTGACCTAACCGCCCCCCATAGTAAAGATAACACAGTAACACAGGGCCTGACCTAACCCCCCATAGTAAAGATAACACAGTAACACAGGGCCTGACCTAACCCCCCCATAGTAAAGATAACACAGTAACATAGGGCCTGACCTAAACCCGCCATAGTAAAGATAACACAGTAACATAGGGCCTGACCTAACCGCCCCCCATAGTAAAGATAACACAGTAACACAGGGCCTGACCTAACCCCCCATAGTAAAGATAACACAGTAACACAGGGCCTGACCTAACCCCCCCATAGTAAAGATAACACAGTAACATAGGGCCTGACCTAAACCCGCCATAGTAAAGATAACACAGTAACACAGGGCCTGACCTAACCCCGCCCCCATAGTAAAGATAACACAGTAACACAGGGCCTGACCTAACCGCCCCATAGTAAAGATAACACAGTAACACAGGGCCTGACCTAACCGCCCCATAGTAAAGATAACACAGTAACACAGGGACTGACCTAACCGCCCCATAGTAAAGATAACACAGTAACACAGGGCCTGACCTAAC